>NC_046658.1:171168559-171179118 GCF_010883055.1 Belonocnema kinseyi | reverse complement strand
TTATTACCTCGGCGTCAGGGATCGACTAGAGCCTGTGGTCGCTAACATGCGTAAAGTGAAAGCGTGTGGTATCACGATTGGAGTGCTGGATATCAACGGAGACCTTTGTCAAATATATGATAGTGAAAGGCGCCCGGTTGTATGTGATGCTCAAGGCAGGAATTACGAAATAAATCATCACCAAAGCTACTCAATTTATCGCCGTTACTGGCAGGAAGCTATTCCAAAATATCTAAGGTTTTTACCACGCACATTCTAATGGAAATTTGGATTTCAAGAAGATTGCTGAACAACATCAAAAAGTACTATGCAAGTAGGAATGAATGCTAGAATATAGATTACGTTCCTAGATATTTTATTTGCTATAAGAAATGAAAATGTGCCTGTTATATTCCAATGAATGTTTGATATGATAATTGGATAAAATTCAATCACATGTGTTCATTTTTTTCTTTGTATTAAAGAAATCAGTACTGAGGCGATCTTCTTATTGTATCCACTAATAAAATTCAATTTGAATTATTATTTGTGAGCTATTTTATTGAGAAAATATTTGAGGCAGGACTTTTTTTCTGCATAATATTTTTTATCTGAATTCACTAGATCCTTGGTTCGAAGATAAAAAACTAAAGTAACATATTCTCTTGGATCCAGGAATTTTTACGATATCTGCGATTTAACGCAGAAATAATAAAAAGAGTATAAAATTGTTCCAGCGATTTCGTGTTCATAATACATCTTCATCAATCAGGCTGTGTTTCTTACTTAAATTAAAGACAGCCTCGTCGGTTTCGAAGTTCTCGTCATTTTAAAAATTGATTACAATACTATCTTTTCGAAACTTTATCCTATAATTTTCTCATTTGCAAGTTAATTCTTATTTTTATCTTTATTTAAAATTTTCAAAAATCTATCTTTTCATCAAGAAATTGAAATTTAAAGAATTGTGCTTTACTTTAAGTCCATGTGAGCGTAACCTCACAAATTCTTTTTACATGTTTCTCAAACCAACTTTCCTTCATACAAAACGTAATATCGAGTTGAAAATTTAGAAATCAAAACATAAAACACTAAAAACAGTTTGTATAGTCATAAATTTTAACAATAATAAAAAAAGTTATAATGTAACATTTTTTTTTTCTGTTTCATGATCATTAAAATTTTCACTATTATTTAAGGACGTTTGATAAAGGCTGTAACATCGTCTAGATAGTAAGTAGAATAACAATAATAATAATAATTCAGACTGGTTCGTTGAAAAATCTTTAAATTGTAAAAAATGATTTTTAAATGGTATGGTTTTTTGCAATATTAATTAATTAATTGGCTAAATCAACTTTATACCACAAATTTTCAAGTTTTACGAAAAAAAATTAGAATGCGACAAAAAATGGGGAAAAATTTCTAATTGTGTTTTTTGTAAAGTAAAGTAATGAAATTGAATTCTGAAGTTATGGCATTTTCTTCAAAACCTTTTGATTGAATTATTTTGAATGAAAATAAATTTAATAAATTGTATTTAGGAACAAAATAAAGATCGCATTAAATTAATACACTTCATGACCTTATTGTATTTAGGAGGTATTAAAGTTATTTATGAATATTCTTTCAGAAAATAAAAATTAAATTAAATCACAAGCGAATTGAATTTAAAAATGTTTTCGAAGAGCGCTGACACGAGGCAAAAATAAAGGATTGGAAAATAGATAAGGCATGTACATAATTCAAAATTCACCGATTTGAAGATGAATATGTAATAAATATTGTACTTTAGTGGAGATGACGTAGCCTATTTATAAGTATAAAAACCGACCTCTAATTATTTCCATAAAGATGAAAATTTAAACTTACCGTTTTATTCTATTTGCCTCTTGTTATTAATTCATCACGCTTCTTATTTTTGCTTAATAAATTGGTCAATTTGCAAAAGTTGTAATGATTTTGAATTTTCTTAATCTTACAAGCATTCTGAAGGATTGCATTAAATGAAAAATGTTTTAGGGTCTTCTTAATTATTCCACGGAGCTTCCTAAAGTATAAAGGGTTTTTTACGGGATTTCAGGGTATGTGAAAAAATTATGTACCATATTTCTAAATCTCTAAAATTTCTATTCGAAGAATTTTATAATGGTCAAGGATTTGTAAGATTTTAGGATATTTTAAAAGATTTAATAGGATTTCCGAGTCTTTTTAACATTTTCAAATTATGTGAAGAATTTTTATGGACTTTCGAAGTAACTCTATAAGATTTTCAAAAATTTCCATAATTTTACAGGATTCTGCAGTCCTTGAGTAAGGCATTTTAATAAAATTTGTAGAATTTGCAAATTAAAAATATTTTTTAGTTTTTTAGATTTAATATTATAGTATATAATTTTAAGCATATTATACTTAACCAAAATTTTCCTTCAAAGTTCACATTTTCAATTTCTGGAATTTGTAATTTTGAAACTGCCAAATTTTAATTCTTTTAAATATGAAACTCTTAGTTTTGGACAAAAAAATCAATTTTTTACTTTTATAGTTTGCAACCTAGAATTTCTCATTTTTGAACTAGACAGTCAACCTCAAGTCTAGAAATTGATGGATCGCATAGGGTCATGGGAAAACTCCGACCTACGAATCTATGTATGGAAAAACACTAATCTATGCATAGAAAATTTCCCATACTGATATATGGGAAAATTTTCATTCTTGCATGGGTTCATTCCCAGGTGGAAAAGTCGGTAGTGTGCCGGAGTTCACCACCGGCGCAGTACTGGCCCAGTACTGCCGATCAGTACAGACAGCCGATGGTTCGCCCAGTGCTGACAGAAAGTAGGCTGCACGACCTGGGCGGTACTATGCCAGTAGTACAAAAATATATTTAAAAAAAACACGTCTATAAATGATGTCAGGGTGTTTTAAAATGTCAAGAAATTGACTATACAATTAAGGGTGAAAACATTTTTTTGCTATTACTTGTTTTGAGGAAAATATTCCAAGTTCCACCTTCATGAAAAATTTTAAATGTTATATTTCCCTGCACAGTTAGTTTATTTTATATCTATTTGATGTCGTATGATGATAAAAAGATGGCTTTTTCATAGAGTTTCAACTTTTCGGTTTAGCGCAGTTGTTAGCACTCCCGACTGCTAGGCGTTAGACTTAGGTATATAGATCTAGTTTCGAAACCCTGTAGCGTTAGAAATTTTATTTGTAGTTTAATGTTTGAAAATGTGACATATGTATTCATTACAAGCCGAGCCATATTAAACCATTTATTAGCGAAATATTCGCAGTCAATTATCATTCATTTTTTCAATACCTTTTTGTTATATCTTTAGATTATAGAAATAGTGGTTGCTAAAATTAAACAATTAAATTATGGAACGCAAATTTCTGCCAATTGTCGATTCTTCGGCTTTTTCACATTAAAGTTTATGGAAAAACATCAATATTTATAAATAATTAAACTAATAATTATTATATTTCAAATTAAATTGAAATTAATTAAATTTGTATTAAAATAACACTTTAAATAAATAAAAACTTGAAAACTTATCATGTGGGGTGAAGGTGTTGTGAAAAAAGTGGTTTATGGTGGTAGATGGAGGGTAAAGGTGTTATAACTGTTTTACAGAAAAATAGTCTAAAGTTTAAAATTGGGACCAAATTTTTTATTTCATAACTGACAATTCTTTATTTGTTAAAAATTCATCATTCTAGTTGAAAAATTCATAATTTTAGTTAAAAATTAATCTCTTTGGTTAACAAATTTACTATTTTTTCGAAAATTCTTTTTTTTCGGAAATTCAACTGTGACATTTTTGGTAGAAAATTAATTTTTTTTAATCAAAGTGTTTTCGTTGAAACGTTTAGGGATTTTGTTAAGAATTCGTCTTTTTTAGTAGAAAAATAATCTTCTTGTTTGAACATTCATCTTGCTGATTTAGGATTCAAAAATCTGTCTGACAAATTTTTGTTTTCAAAATTAATTTATGGAAGTGAAAATTTAACTTTCCATTTTTGGTTAAAAGGTTATTGATACTTTTAATTACAATTTGTTTTGGTAGAGAACTCATATCTTTTTTTTTAATAACACTTCTTTAAGTTGAAAATTATTTTTTGAACTAAAAACTGAACTATCCCATTTTTCGTTGAATATTAAGTTAATAATTGAAGCTTCATCTGTTTCTGTTTAAAACGAACCTTTTTCATTGAAAATTCAACTATTTTCTTCAAATTTATATTTTTTTAAAAAGTGATTTCTATAATGGTAAAATCGACTTATATTACTTTTGGTAAAAAATGATATTTTTTAGTTATAAATCATATATATGTTTGAAACTTTTTAGATTTTGTAGAAAATTCGAAATTTTTACTAAACGAGTAATATTCTTGATTGAAAATTAATATTTTTAATTCAGGATTCAGTTATTTGGAAAAAAATTTCTTTTTAGTTTGTTAAAAACCAATATCTTTAAAAGAAACTTCGATTCACCAATTTTTGGTTGAAAATTGATATTTTAAATTGAAAATTGACGTTTTTTACTTAATAATTTAATTTTTTTTAATTTTTCTGTTTTGGTGGAAAATTAATCCTTTTGGTTTGAAATCGATCTTTTTTCGCTAAAGATTGAACTATTTGGATATAAATTTATCTGGTTTGATACATTATTTATAAATTCAGAATTTTGTTGAAAATTCGTTATTTTTTGGTAGATACATAAACTTCTTAATTGAAATTTCATCTTTTTTTCGAGAATTCTATTATTATGTTAAAAATTCCTTTATTGGTGAAAAATTTATTTTTATTTATATTTATTTATTTATATTTATTTTAATTTTTTTTTATTTAAATTAATCTTTGCGGCTGAAAATTCATCTTCTTTATTGAGTGTTCAATTATATTTTTGAAAATTCTTTTATAGCTAGTCAAAAATTAATTTCTGCAAAATAAAATTGGATTATATCATTTTTGGTATAGAATTGATATTTGAAGTTGAAAATTGATCTTTTTTAATTAAAAATTCAATCATTTGTTTGAAAATGTACATATTTCGATAAAAATCACTGTTTTTGGTAGGAAATTAGTCTTCTTGGTTGAAAATTGATATTTGTGATTAAGAAGAAAACTAGTAAGTTGCACATTTCTTTTTTTTTTTTTTGTTAAAAATTAAATCCTTTAGCTACAAATTTAACTATCTTACTCTTGTTAAAAAATTTAAAATTTATAATACAAATTGATATTTTTGTGTCGACAATTCAGATATTTGTTTTAAAAATCATTTTTTTACATTCTCATCATTTATGATTTAGAAAGTATTAGAATTGTCGGAAATTTGACATCACAGCTTTTCAATGGATCTCCACGTTTTGTGACCCCTGAATCCGAAAATCAGGTTCTTACGATAGCATCTGCCTGTCTGTCCGTCCGGCCGTCCGTCCGTAAACATGATAACTCTAAAAAAAATGAACGGGTTAAATCCATCTTTGGTACACTCTTTTAAGGTCCTAAGCTAAAGGGCGAGTTCGTTAACCAGCTATTTTTGATGAGAAATCAAAAAGTAAGTCCATTTTGAACATTTTTGAGACCACTTTGTTCGGAATTTGAAAATTTTATATACGGATATTTTTAGTATTAAAACGTAAAAATAATTTATCCTGATGACTTTTTTCGCTGAAAAATTCCCTCAGTTACAGCATTTTCTACATTTTTTAAATCGACGAAAATCAAAATATTAAGCCAAAAAACGCACGATATTAAAAACAAGTCAAAAGAAGAAAAAAATTTCTCTTTGAAAGCCCTATTAGATTATCATAATAAATATTTGGATTTCCTTAAAAAAATCGAAAATTCAAATTTTTGATTGAACAAAAAATAATTAAAAATAAAAACTTTCATTTTGTGGACAAACTATGTAGGATACGAAAAAAGGTGCTTAGCCCAGGCTCATCCCACGCTCACCCCACGCTTATGCCATTGTTGACCAATGTTTCACACATTGAAACTTTTCCAGCTAGGATCACACAAGGACTCAGAAGAAACGGCGCCAATTTTAAAAGAGATTTTATCATATAATAACAGATGACGTGCCAAAGTTATTAAGAAAGTAGAAACAAGCGCGATAGTTTTAGTTAATAAATAGAGAAATAATTTTAATACGAAGAAAGTTAATAATTGATCGTAATATTGTAAAAATTTTACAGAAAATATATGCTCGCTTCGCGGTCACATTCTCATTGTCCGCGGCGCTTCGCGCCAACTTTGAGTTCGCCCAGGGTGCGCGGTTACGCTCTCGCGCTCGTTTTCGTACGTTTAATGCGTACACTTGAACTAAATTTTTTCAAATATTGTGAATAAGATAAGTTAAATCGGAAACTGTAGATTTAAACTTCTGAGGAATTACAGCCATAAATTGGAACTACATTTTTTTCGATTTGATTTTAAAGAAGGTTCTCAAAGCACCTTCGGCTTTGACGATTACATTCTCGTTGTGAAACTCGCCCTTCGATCTCGATAATTCGTTTCCAGTTCCAAAATTTAATCAGGATAATTTGTAAATCTTTTTAAAATACATTAAAATAACGTTGGAAACTTATGAATATCTTAAAAAATCGAAATTGCCTATTTTTGGAAATGATCCATCTTTTTGGAACTTTTGCCTAATTTAAAAATTTCATGATAATAATTTTTAAAAACATTTATTTCTCATCTAGTAGAAATTTGGATTGATATTTCTTAACATATTGAATTTTTTTCCTTTAACAAATTTTTAAAATGTTGAAAATCATATAACTTTTTAAAGTTTTATCGAATTTAAAAATGTCATTAGGATAATTTGCAATTATTTTTCACGTGTATCAGAATATTTGACAAAATTTCTAAAACTCATGAAAGATATTTATTCAAATTTGAAAAAGCTCACAATTTGTCAATTTTTGTTTAATCGAAAAATTTAATTGACATAGTTTCTAAATATATTTGGTATCTAGCAATGAATTTAAATGAGATTTTCCAATCCTTAGGAAAAATATTTACTTTTTACTCTTCTAAACATTTTAAAAATTTGGAAAATTATGTAACTTTTCTAATTTTCCTTGAAATTAAAAATTTTATTTGAACAATTTGTAAGTATTCTAGCCATCTGTAAGAAACTTTGAAAACAAATTTAAAATTTGAAAAAAAAACATTTCGAATTTTGAAAATGCTCTAAATTTTTTAATTTTGGTTGGAAATATCTACTTAACAAACTTAGCCTTCATTTTGCAAACCTTAAGAAGTGTATTATTAAGGAAATTATATGGGTCTTTTTTGATAAAAACCATCTCCGCGAACACGCTTTTTGTCGGATTACTTTCTTGATGTAAACCTTAAATATCATCATATAGAAAAAAATTAGCTGTATTATCATTAGGATTATTATGTAAATGGTCGTTTAGAACATTATCATAATTCAATCTAACACTATCTAGATGTTCTTTTACTCTAATGTGCAAGGGTTTTTCTTATTAAGCTATTTCAATCTATTATCTATATGTTTATCAATAATATTTTGTGGAAAATTCTTTAAAAAAGATAATGTTTGACACTTTTTAAATTATCTTGATGAAATTTCTTATCAGAAAGCAAAATAGCTGAATCCACTATGTTCTTTAAAAAGGCAGTTTTTTTGGTTTGTTGAAAATGATTTTTTGAAAAAAAGTTATTTAAGTTACCTTAGTATGTTTATTTGCGAAACAAATTTGTAGAAATAAAACTATTATTATTTTTTATAATGCTAATATTAAAGCAGTTAGTAGTATTATTATTTTCTTTTAATCTATCTGAATTATAACTAAGGTAAGGTTTTTTAAATGTATCAATGAGGTACAGCAATTATCTAATATGTTAATTCAGATTGTAATTTCTCCGCTATTTTATCAATGCTCGTTTCTACGTCTTTTACAGTTTAAACATTTTTTTGATTTCTATAAGTTAAAAAAGTAGAGGTAAACGTATCACCTAACCTAAGAATGTCATTTACAGGGTCACGAATATGAATATCCAATCACTTAATAATCCATGTCACAGATATCTCTGGATTGTTCGAGTATTTGTCTTTAAGAGCGTGATTACACAAGTTCGGTTTACAGTTAAGATTTTTTTATATTTAATAATATTATCATAATCATCTTTTTCTAATGAGGAAAAAAAATATTTTCGATTCTAATCCTACGTTTTTTTTTAAAGAAATTGAAATTATTTTAAATATCCGAGATTTAATTCTGTCTCATTTGACGCAGACATTTTTCAATATTAAGTGTGAATTTCTGTTTAATAGAATGGCTATAAAAACAGATTTTAATTATGTTTAGTTAAGTTAGTAATATTATAAGGAAAAATATTACAAATGCGACGAATAATTAGAAACTCTTTTCTGACCTATGTACTTTTGAAGCCCTGGTACATATTGATCCAATTCTTGATGTTGTTGAATGTTTCAGAATCATATTTGTGTTTTCTAGCTACACCAAATTATTTAAAAGTACGTGCATAGAATAAGAATGATCTCCGGCATTTTTATGCAAATTAACTTTTTAGATATCGGAAATTGGTAAATTCTGTATATGGACGCGATTAGTCAAAAAAAAGTGAAATAGCGAGTTAAAAAATGTTAAAAAATAAAAAGCCTGTCATTCCTTTAATTATTTTAAATGATGCTTCCATAATACCTTATTATTTACTTTTTTGTAAAATATACTTACGTTCAGTGCCCAGACTTTTTTAATTATAAAAAATCCAGGATCATTATTTTTGAGAGAAGATCCGAAAATAAAATTTCGTGTTCGATAATATAGCAGCTTCAAAATCCCAAAATACTGAAACTTTTGTGTTAATTTGAAAACATCCTACTGAAATTCTTTGACTAGAGAAAAAATGTTTGAAAAACTAAACTTTTAATTGTTGAGCAACCCCAATTTATATGAGCAATTGCTAGTTAATTGACAGTTTAAAATTTAAACTACCCATTTGTTAGTTGTAAATCTAAATGCATAAACGCTAGAATATATGATATATTATAGTTCTAAAAATTAAAAATTCACAGCTTTCAAACTGAAAAATTTAAAAATTGAATTTTTTAAATTTTTATATGAAGAGTTTTATATTTAGGAGAACTAAAATTCGGCAGACTCAGAATGAAACTTAAAATTCCTATAAAAAAATGGAAACCTTTGAGCTTAAATATCCATCAATTAAGATATCACTAAAATTATCAATTTTTATTTGGTATTGAATAAACTGAAAAGTCTTTCTAAATTTATAACACAATATAATAAAAAAAACGAAATTAGGCATTCAAAAGTTATTAATTGAATAATTATAGATATTCAAAATATTATTACTGAGTTATATACTAAGCTCTTTGCAACAATGAAAAATACCCTAAAAACTGTTAAATGGTATGAAATCCGTAAGAACCCTAGTAAGGTTGGCCCTTCACTGGCAGAGAGAAATTGACAAAAAGTGCCTAAAATGGCAGAAAAATTTTTTATCTTTTTTATCCAGCTTGAGATTGGACGAAACCAAAAACCCACATGTAAGACTTGGATGCTAAATCAGAGCAAGTTACATGGGAAAAAAAGGATTGACGCACAATTGCGTCAATGTCAACGAAGGGGATAAGGAAATTAAATTGAATATCATTCCAGCTTTTTTAATTTGACTGATATATTGAATGAAAATAAGGAAATTGATTAATTAGTGAAAAAAGATTAATAGAAAAACGCAATCGGGTCAATTTTTGTACTTTATAAGTTTGATTAGAAGTCTCTTTATTACACTTGTAAATAGCCTACGTCATGTTGAACCAACGTAAAATATTTATTACTTTTCTTTCCGAACCATAATGTTCAATTATGATTTATTTTTCTGTTTTTTTTTATTATGCATCGTACCAGCGCTTGTCGACAACTTTTTAAAACTTAATTTTCTTTTTATTTAATTTAATTTCTATTTCATGAAAGACTATTCATGAATAATTTTACTACTTCCTAAATACAATAATCTCCATGAAAACCTCAAAACTAGCAGATAATCATTTAGAAAATAAACTTTGGAGTTGTGAATAAATTTCAAGAAAAATGTTATTTTGGTTTTTAATAAAAGAAAGAACTGTAAATATTCCTGAAGGCTATCAAATTTACAAATATGTTTATGAACAAGTGTGGAGATCGAAGTTTATAATTGTTCAGAAACTTGAAAAAAAAATTTTAACTGATTATAACTTAATCGAACATATTTACAAAGGTAAGCAAAATCATATGGAGAGTTTTTATTTTTGTTACCTAGCAATGTATATAGTAGGTTAGATAATAAATAAATTAAATTCGCATTTAAGAAGCGTCTGTAAGAATAAATACAAATATCATTCGAAAAGACTCTTACTCTAGTGTATAAATATAATCTTTATTATTTGACGTTCTACTATGTAATCTCTGTAAAAATTAACCACGCTTTCAATTATAAATGTGTAATAAATTTTTAATTATTTGTAAGAAGTCATCAGCAAGTTAAGCTTGGAGATTTGGAAGAG
>NC_046658.1:171156783-171168459 GCF_010883055.1 Belonocnema kinseyi | reverse complement strand
TTATTACCTCGGCGTCAGGGATCGACTAGAGCCTGTGGTCGCTAACATGCGTAAAGTGAAAGCGTGTGGTATCACGATTGGAGTGCTGGATATCAACGGAGAACTTTGTCAAATATATGATAGCGAAAGGCGCCCGGTTGTATGTGATGCTCAAGGCAGGAATTACGAAATAAATCATCACCAAAGCTACTCAATTTATCGCCGTTACTGGCAGGAAGCTATTCCGAAATATCTAAGGTTTTTACCACGCGCATTCTAATGGAAATTTGGATTTCAAGAAGATTGCTGAACAACATCAAAAAGTACTATGCAAGTAGAAACGAATACTTGAATACAGATTACGTTCGTAGATATTTGAGTTGCTATAAGAAATGAAAATGATCCTGCTATATTCCAGTGAATGTTTGATATGATAATTGGATTAAATTCAATCACATGTTTTCATTTTTTTCTTTGAATTAAAGAAATCAGTACTGACGCGATCTTTTTATTGTGTCCACTAATAAAATTCAATTTGAATTATTATTTGTAAGCTATTTTATTGAGAAAATATTTGAGGCTGGACTTTTTTTCTGCATAATATTTTTCTATCCGAAGTCACTAGATCCTGGGTTCGAAGATAAAAAAGTCAAGTAAAATATTCTCTTGGATCCCGAGATTTTTACGATGTCTGCGATTTTACGCAGAAATATTAAAAAGAGTATAAAATTGTTTCAGCGATTTCGTATTCATAATACATCTTTATCAATCAGGCTGTTTTTCTTACTTAAATTTAAGACAGCCTCGTCGGTTTCGAAATTCTGGTCATTTTAAGAATTGAACCTGGTAATGCAGGTTTACAAATACATCTTCCTTGACGCTTTGCCTTTTAAGGTTCCTTCTACTTCAGTTCCACACATACCTCCCTAGAGGAAGATGTATTTTGGACATCTGGACCACCAGGTTTATTTTTTAGAACTACAAGTTGGGAAAACTGTTAGGATGACTAACATTTCAGTTCAGGTAACTCGACTTCAGTTCTGAACGTTTAGAAGTTTTCGATTTTCAATAAATCTTTTTTTTTTCTAAATAAAAATGTAATATCAAACGGTTCATACTGATCATCCTTCGGCTTAGAGAAATGAATAATTTCATAATATGTTGATTAATTGAAATTTTATGACAGATAATTAGTATCGAGATTTGAATCAAGTTGATTATTACTAACAAAACTATTAAAACGTGGCATCATTTTGATCCATTTGTCGTCTCAATCTGATACATGGTAGTTTTTTTGTGTGCTTTTAATATGATTATGATTGAAAAACAAATCGCTGTTGACTAGAAAGTGTTGCATTAAAAAAATACGTTGCATTATTTTCAGGTTTTTTTTGAATATTTTTTAACTCTGTCCTAACTCATCTATAAAATATTATTGAAATTTATGAAAATTCGAAGAATCTAATAAATTTTCTAATGTTTCATGTGCTTACATAAAACACAGTTTTTGATTGAGATAACGTAATTAAATATTTGAAAAATTCATATAATTAAAAGTAAGTTAATAGAAATGGATAAAATCATATTAAAAAATTGTTAATACTTTAATAATTATTATTCATCATAATACTTCACTGCTTATCGAGGTTGTAGGGTTACTTATCTCTCAGGTGTTGAAAGGACAGCACATTAATATTAATTAATAATTATCAAAAGGTATAGGAATTGGTAATATTTATTTTGCATGTATTTTCATATCAGTTAATAATTTTTACTTCAAAAGATATCACTAACGGTTTTACGGACTGATGGTGGATTATTTATGTATGCCTATCTGTTGGTCAATAAATTTGACCTGTAAGTCGCCGTTAAGTACACACATATACACACCATAAATATGAGCTGCATTTGCGCCTCAAATTGATACATAAAGCGAAACATTTTATACAACATTCAATGCCTAAAATCTCTTTATTGTTCAAATTATTTTCCCTATATAAATTATGCTATTGGAGGGAGATGAGGTTTGCCATCGGTTCTTTGTTCTTCACCTACGTGGTTTTGGTGATTCGGGATGGCAAATATGATATTGAAATTCCTATAAATTTAATAAGCCAAAAACTATGCAAATTTTATTTAACAAATTTTGTTATTCCATTACAAAAATTGTTCTCACTTACTCTGGGAGTTAGTGGCGGAAAACTCAAAAAGAGAATAAGGTGAGTATGAGGACGGACGATTCCATCTATACATCTCTCTTCTTCCAGCTAGTTTTACAATAATCTCTTTACAAAACTTTATCCCGTAATTTCCTTATTTGCAAATTAATTCTTTTTTATTTGAAATTTTTAAAAAATTGTATTTTCATAAAGAAATTGAAATAAAAAAAATCGTTCTTCACTTTAAGACCATGTGAGCGTAACCTCACAAATTCTTTTTACATGTTTTTCAAAACCAACTTTCCTTCACACAAAACGCGAAACAAAAATAAAGGATCGGAAAATAGATAAGGTATGTACATCATTCAATATTCACCGATTTAAAGATAAGTAAGTAATAAATATTGTACTTTAGTGGAGATGACGTAGCCTATTTATAAATATAAAAAATACCTATAATTATTTCCATAAAGATGAAAATTTAGCCTAATCGCTTTATTCTATTTGCCTTTTCTTATTCATTTATCACTCTTCTTATTTTTATTTAGTATATTGGTCAAATTACAAAAATTGTTATGATTTTGAATTTTCTTAACCACACAAGTATTTTTAAGGATTGCATTGAATGTAAAAGGTTTTAGGGTCTCTTTAATTTTTCCATAGAGCTTCCTAAAGTGTAAAGGGTTTTTTGCGGGATTTCAGGGTATGTAAAAAAATTATGTACCGTATTTCTAAATATCTAAAATTTCTGATCGAAGAATTTTACAATGATCAAGGATTTGTAAGATTTGAGAATATTTGAAAAGATTTAATAGGATTTCCGAGTCCTTTAAACGTTTTCAAATTATGTAAAGAATTCTTATGGACTTTCGAAGGAACTCTATAAGATTTTCAAAAATTTCCATAACTTTAAAGGATTCTGCAGTCCTTAAATAAGGTATTTTAATAAAATTCGTAGAATTTACAAGGATTAAAAAGACCTTTAATTACTTTCAAGGGATTTCAAGGAATATCATAAGAAAATTGGTGAAAATTAAGATGCTAATTTAAAAATATTTAATGCTTAATGCTTTTTCGGAATTTCTAAGTTTTGCAGAATTAAAAACTCACTTTATTATATAATAAAATAGTTACATTTAAAAAATGCATAAGTATTTAATTAGTAATTTTAAAAATTTAACATTTTTCTTAAAAGGAACTCGATTTTTTTGCAAAGGTTTTTCGTGCAACATTAACCGTTCGTTTAAAATACATATTTCATTGCTAACAAGTCAACAGAAATCTTTCTTGGATGAAAGTTTAACTCGCTTTCAACTATTTACTTCTAAATGTCTTTTTTAAAATTTTAATTTATCTCTTTTAGAAGAAATGCTATCTTTCTTAAATAAAGAGGCAAATTTTGGTTTTAAATTCACCAGTTTTGTCGAGAATTTATACTTTATGGATTAAAACTGCATTTTAAAATTATTTTAATTGAAAGTGTACCCATACAAATATAAACTTACAGTGAAAAATGTTGAAGGGAAAAGATTTTAGAATTACACGCTGTGAATTAAATGATTTAATTTCAAAAAAACTTAAAAATTAAGCCTAAGATTTACAAAATGTTGTATGTCAAACGACAAAAATGAGAACCTCAAGAGCCGACAATCTGTTCACACAATTTCACTCAGAATTTTCCCTGAGGAATTTTTGAGTGAAGGTCTTACGTGGCAAATTGGGGACTCTTGAGTTTCGGACGACGAGTTTGCCTACCCCCTGTAAACTCATTAGTATTGTTCGTGGCACATCTGCCGTGTGCCTGTATAGTCTTAATAGCCCGGAAAGTCCTTCAGCGGGAAAAATCACGAGCCTGCCGTCTTGTTTTCGTTCCGCACGAAAACACTGCGGCAGGCTTCGAGCACGTACGCCAGTGCCCCTCTCACTCACTCCTACGCGCACCTTCTCTCCTCTCTTTCCTCTCTTCTCTCTCGCTTCTCCACGCTTCCTCTCCTCTGCTAGCGCACTGGCGAAACCGGGAAGCTCAACCGGGACTTCGAGTTGTTGGCAGTACGTGGGGCTAAAAAATAATTTTTTTTTTCAAATTCGAAAGTTTTGGAAATGACCCCTTCCCCCATCTCAATGATATGCTCCCGACGACAAAACGACGAGGCACCGGTAGACCAGCTACCAGAACAATTTATACCAGTAATCATTTGGTTTCCGAGCTTGACCCACAAAACTCTGGCTTCACGACGACTCGGTGATAGCCGGAGGAGATCTTCGCTTCCTGCCACGCAACGTGGTAGGAGCAAAAGCACACCCGACACAGCGCGAAGCGCTTTCCGGGTACTCTTCAGCGAACCGCTGAACCTAGGGCAACGCCACACCTGGGCCGAGCAACCGCCCGGATGTTGGTATCGCGGTTAGTCTGTACGGTACCACTAGCCACAAGCGCAGCACTCGCAGACTGGCGCTCGTTAATACGCGCCATCCGTACACCGGACGTCCCTTTGCCCACCTTCGCGGGCATAGACCATGAGGATTCCGAGGCTTTCCTCAACCACTGTGAAGTTTACTTCACAGAAGCCTCGATCGAGCGGTCACTTTGGTCAAGGATGATGACTAAATCCTTGACTGAAAAGGCCTCAAAGTGGTAAGAAGTGTACAAAACACTTTCGCTACCCTGGGCCAAATTTCGTACCCTCGTCACAGAAAATTTCTCCGGTGTAGCTGCACTTAACAAGCTACACATTGAGCTGTATTCCACAAAGCAGGAGGAACGAGAGGCCACAGGTATCTTCTTGCAGAAGTACCCACTGGCTCTAAGATTACTACCTTTGGCCCCGGAGGATCAAATTGTGTCGCTGCTGTTAGAAGCCCTAAAACCCTCAATCAAGAAGGTGCTCCGGGCAGCGAACATTAATACGTTCTAAGAGTTGGCGGAACGAGCCGTGCAGGCGAAAGCGGACGAGATGGAAGAGAATCCCAGGAAGGCCGCTCTGGAACAGCCGACCAGAGGAGCAACCGCAAACCAGACACCGACGACTAGTGCCGAGTCAAACCCGGCGCCGACTAGGCCCCCGCCGCAATACCATTATTGCCCGGGGTGCCACCTCCATCGCGACTGCCCGGTGATCAAGGCACGACGAGCCGCCGCGGTTCCGGGAAACTGGAGGGACCGGGCGGCCGAGGCAGATGCCTCTGTCGCCCCGACAGCGCTGAGCGCGCCCCAGTCCTAAGCGCTGTCTCGGCCGATCTCAGCGAGTTGCCCCGGATCAGGATTCTTCTGGGAAAACAAGAAGTCATCGCTGAGATCGACACTTTAGCTTCGGAGAATTTCGTCAAGCAGTCCATCTTGACACCCTGCGAGCTAACCGCATGCACACGCCCCCCCCCACTCCTTGTTAACTGCCGTAGGAGCCACGATCCGACTGAATGGTACGGTAAATCTGTCGCCTACCATTCAACAAGCCACTTATCCTGGCACCTTCTACGTGATCCCAGAATTGAGGGCAAAATTAATCCTGGGTCGGCCCTGGCTTAAACAGCACATGGTCATACACGACATTGTGGTCGAATGTATTTTCGTAGGAACTTCCGGACGACAGAGGGTATACATCAACCCCCTCCCCCATGACTACGAAATTGCCTTCCCCACGGGGGAGATCGAGGTGCCTAACAATTTTTCCACCGAGCACCAGGCGGAATTCCGCAAACTCCTAAAGCTGCACGCACCTTTGTTTCACGGAGGCGGACGCCTGAAATGACCCTGGCCAACGTGCAGCACCACATCCAGCTGAAGGACGGCCACCCATTCCGCGACGCCCCCAGGAGGTACTCCGACGAGAAACATCAGTACATTGATGTCAAAGTACGCCATCGCCGGTAAGAAGGACGGTGATTACCGTTTTAGCGTAGACTACCGCCGTCTAAACGGCATGACGGTAGACGCTCCCCAATGCCTACCGAAGATCCACGAGACATTAAGGGATCTCGGTACGGCCAAAATCTTATCTACACTGGATTTAAAAAGCGGTTACTGGCAGGTTCCAATATCGCCAGGCTCGCGCCAGTATATTGCCTTCTCCACTCCAGGCGGGGGACGATTTCAGTTCTGCATGATGCCGTTCGGCCTTAAGAACGCACCCGGCACTTTCCAAAACCTCATGCGCCAGGTCCTGGCCGAGCAGTGGGGAACCTACGTTATAGCGTACCTAGATGACATCGTCATTCATTCTAAAACTTGGGAGGAACACTTACTCCACTTAGCCTTAGTGTTCGAAAGGCTCAGCATATATGGCCTAACTGTCGCACTGGCGAAGTATAGCCTTGGCCAAACTACCCTGCCGTGCCTAGGACACATGGTCAGGACGGATTGTAACTCGGCGCAAACCGGGCACGTCGAAGCGATTCAAAATGCTGCCCCGCCCCGAACCCAAAAGGAGATGCGCTCGTTCCTCGGCATCTGCAATTGAGTAAAAGAATATATTCCCAATTATTCCATTATTCTCGCCCCATTATCCGACATGCTGTCGACGAAAAGGCCCTACAAAATGGCGCCCGAGAACCTGCAGCATTTTGAGAATGGAAAGGCTGAATTCAAAAAGCCCATCACCCTCAGTAGACCAGACCCCGATTTAAGGTTGGTCCTGCAAACAGACGCTAGTGCCCGCGGAATGGATGCCGTTCTAATGCAGGACGAGCCAGATGGAAAGCAGAGGATAATTTCCTTCGCTAGTGCGAAGTTCTCGCCAACCGAGGCTCGGTGCCATTGTAACGAGCAGGTGTGCCTCGCCATAGTCTAGGCGATAAAAAGGTACCCGCCTTTCCTAGAAGATCGTCCGTTTACACTTCGGACGGACAGCAAGACGCTCACCTGGTTAGAGCGACAGAAGGACACTAGGGACATGCTAACAAGGTCGAATCTTTTCCTCAGTCGTTTTCCACGCACGGTTGAGCACGTCGTAGGAAAGGAGAACGAACTTCCAGATGTCATCTCACGGCATCCCAACCCGGGCGAATTCTCGCCCGGAGAGCCCGACATGGAGCAGATTCTGCCACCAACGGCCAAAACCGCCCGCCCCGACAGCGCCTCTACAGTGCAAGTTTTGAGTCCCTTAGCTCGGCCTCCACTATATCACGAGGTGATAGAGGCCCAGCAGGAAGACTCCGCCATCACCAGAGACGTCCTTCGTTGGAAGGAATTGGCCGTCATGCCACAGCCGACTATGCAGGAGAGAGAGTTCGTGGACCGACATCGCCTGACTGACAAGGGTTAGTGGTGCCAGGATACAGCCGGGGCATGGAGATTGCGGCTATCCATGGCTTTGAGGATAAAAGTCATCTGGGAATTCCACGATGCTGCGATAGCCAGACACCCCGGAACAGACGAGACTATACGCTCGATCAGAGAGAGTTTTTTCTGGCCCGGAATGACCAGAGAAATTCGTAGATACGTGGCCGGCTGCCACTTGTGCATTTGCTGCAAGCCAGTAAAAGGAAAGGGACCAGACGGTCAACGGCCCCGGGCGGCGCAGCGCGTATGGGATACGGTCGCCATCGACCTCATGGGACCGTATCCGCGAACTCGTCAGGGCCACAGCTATATTTTGGTGGTGACTGATTTATTCACTCGTTGGGTGGAAACCTCCCCCGAAAGACCGCCGAAGCTACAAAGATAACGCGAATCATGGAAGAGGAGATTTTTAGCCGTTTTGGTTATCCGCGTAGGATACTAAGCGACAATGGGCCCTAATTTACAGGCCATGTTTGTGCCGAGGCGAGTCGTCGGTGGCGTTGTGAGCTGTGGAAAACCCCGGTGTATCACCCCCGCCCCAACCCCACCGAGAGAAGAAATCAGGAGTTGAAGAAGGGTCTTCGGCTTCGGTTGCACCAAGGAAATCAGCGCACGTGGGATCGGCACTTGCCCGATCTCCTGTTCGGATTACGAAGAAGGAAGAACGCCGCAACAGGAGTTACCTCCAGCCATCTCCTCATGGGCCGCACTATTCTCCACCCAGGGGAGTGGGAACTACAAGACGAGACCGGCGAGGAACCGCCATCAGCGGAAAGTGAAGACCGCGAGCGGGACGCTCGCTGACAGCAAGGCGCCTACCAGGCTCGGTATGTCGGGGCACCCAGCCTTCCCCGCTATTATCCGGAAGACTGGGTATATGCGCAAAATCATCACACCTACACACGAATCGATAGCCGAAAGCGTCGGCGGCGCAGCGAACGATGACCCTATCGAAACCGTCGATAGGGAGAAGACCGATGAGGACAGCTCGTCCCATCACACGAGCGACAACGAAGGAGCGAACGACGACGACCGCGCGGGCACCGAGAGTCCGAGAGTAGTCAGTTAAGAGAGTAATTGTACAAACGTTCTCGAAGACAGATCCGCTCTGTCTCCGATCTCTTACCTCGAATTAATCTGAATACGTACACAGACTTCGACTTGTTTTAATTTGCTTGGGATACCCAACACCTTTCGCGACTCCTACTACAGGAAACTTCCCGTATCATCCGTGCCGTGTACCCGTTCGTGACATCGTTCTTCCGAGTGTTTTCTTTTTTTCCTTTTGAGTGTTCTTGTCCTTTCTGTCGGGTAACGTCCTATCAGTGTTTTCGGTTTCTCCGTGTCAAGTGCCGTGGTTAGCTAGGTGGAGTCGGGAGTGCTGGTGCCAGGGCTTCTCCCTGTACGTGCTTGGCCCTTCTCCACAAGTTAGGACGGGTTGGTGGGTGCCGGAAGGAAACTTCCGGAAGTGCCAATTCCCTTAGCTAGGTCAGGTCGCTTAGGTGAGCTGGTTCCAGGGGGTAACCTCTGCGGTGCCAGTCCCTGCGACAACCGGTATTCGTCGTCCGTGCCGTGTACGATCGTGACATCACGCCGAAAAACCCTTTATGACAGGGAACAGTCGTGGAACACGCCCTAATCGCCGGACGGGATTACGACGGGCACGTCGGGCCGAGAAGGCCGCGCTCTTCCCTAACGAGCGCCAACAGCGGGCCAATGCCAGGCAACAGGAGCCTGGAAATATTGTAATACAATTTTTCAGCCATACAAAATATATTGATCATTAGTGTTTTTATTTAAAAACTGTTTTAGATTATTCTATAAAATTGCATTATTTTTGAACGATACAGGTTTAAAAGATTTAAAAAGGAGAAATTCATGAAACTTTGGCAATACCTGAAAGCATGTACAAGTAAGCCACATTGCCTGAGTCTTTATAATGAAAATAAGGAGAATTTAAGAAAATTATCTTCTTTACAGTCCTTTCAAATCCACTTTCATATACACAACAATTGAATGTAATATCTAACTAATTCGTAAAAAATTTATTTTACTACGTTAAGGTTTATCACTTAGTTGGAAATTTTAACGATTATTTAGCAAATCCTTTTAATTTAGTTGCAAATCAATTTTTTTAAGTGGTCTTTAAGATTACATTATTATGTAAAAATTGGTCATTTTTCTTTTTTAATTTTTTGAAAAATTGATCCATTTTGGTTGAAATTAATCACTTTTGTTGAGGTTTTCACTATTTTGTTGAAAGCGCGTATTCCTTGGTAGAACTCAACAGTTTTTTATTCAAAATTAAACTACTTATGGTCAAAACATCAATCATTTCATTTTTTGTTAAAAATTCACCTTTCTTAACAAATTCAATTTTTTTATATAAATTTTGTTTAAGGTGAAATATCAACTATTCGATGGCACGTTTTTCAGAAAACAGGCATTGATCACCCTAAAAACGGCGTTTTTAGTCATTTTTGAAAAATTGTAGAGCTAAACCATGACGTGCTACAAACTTCGCTAATGTCAGAAACTAAAGGCTAACACTAGCTATTTCAAATGAGCCCTATTTTAAACTAATCGTATGCGCACTTAGAGAGCGGGGTGTGCTTTTGTCTAGGGCTGGAGGAAGAAAATGAAAATAGAAAATATTTTAATATAATCACACCCACGCCCAGACATAATAAAATGTGCAGCGCTTCTAGAAGTTTTTAATTTTATCCTATTCGCTTGAAACTTGATGTTCGCGAATTCAAAGGGTCGCTGATTACAAATATGCAGTAATCAACAACCCTTGAAACTTTCAAAGGCACTGAACATTTTATCACTAACAAACAGAAATGTAACAGAAAACCTAAAGCCCCTAGTTCGCCAATGTCGTAAATGAAGCTAGAAAAGAGTTTCTCATAAAGTTGAGAGGCTTTACTCCAGACTGACTGAAACATTTCAAAAATCGCGCCATCTTGACAAATTAACTATATCTCTATTATTTAAAATACTTTGTTGACGCCATCCCTATATGATTCTTAGTGACTGCGAACTCAAAAACAAATAATTGGTTAGTCTAACCAACGTGACATAATCAACAACACTGATTTATCTATTTTTAGCCTTTTCCAAACCACCCTTGCCTTTTGCACGGCACGTGATACTTTAAGGTTTATAAAGATTTAAAAAGATTTAAAAACAAATACAATACGCGAAATAGAAAATATATTTTTTAAATTTCTTAAGATTCCTGTAAAAATTTCAATTGATTTTCTAATTTAAAAAATTAATTTTGAAGAAAAGCAACAAACAAACAAAAAAAACGAACCAGACGCGAATCAATATTAACAATTTCCAGAGAAGTGCGAATAGATTTTCCGAATTAGATGAATGAGCAGATAGAAGATACAACTTCAAAGGCGATAAAAGACAATAAACATATAGAGAGAAATTGGCTAGTATCAAGGACGTCATTGTTAGAAGTGCAACTGAAGTTTCTAACAATGAGGTTGTAGGCAGAACTTCTGATGAAGCACGGTGAAATGATGAAATTAAGGTAGCCCAAAATGGAAAGAAATAAGCGTTCAACAGAAATTTGCACATCACAGGTCTTAATGATGAGGAGACAAATAGACTTAAAATTAATTACAAACACTATAAGAGGAATTTTGAGTGGGTCGATGGTCGTAGGCTTTAGACCCACTCTGTCGGCTTGTGGGTTTGATTCCTGCTTCGCCATCTGGAGGAGCCTCGGCGGCCCACGAAGTGGACACTAGCCTAGCGAGGGAGTTGTTCAGCTTCGGAGAGTCGTGGGACCGGTACCTCCAGAGAAAAAGGTTTTCTGAGTACTTAAAGCTGTTTCTCTTAATGTTTCCGAACCCAACTTAAACTGTAGGTCCTCCTTCCACCACCAAGTAAGTGTGAGAAGAAGTTACAAGAAAAATGCAAATCCTTAGGTGACACATTACGAGGGTAGTTCAATAAGTCCTTAGAATGAAGTATAAAAACAATTTTTTTGGGGTCAATTTTTTTTTTATTTTTCAACATAATCTCCTTGGAGCTCTATACACTTGGTCCATCGCTTTTCAAGTTTTTTTAATCCTTCAGAAAAGTGCGTTTTCGGAAGTTCCTCAAAATAAGAACTTACAGAGGCAATGACGTCTTCGGTGTCTGGAAATCTCTGTCCACCGAGCCATTTTTTCAAGTTTGGAAATAAGAAAAAGTCACTGGGGGCTAAATCTGATGAATACGGTGGGTGTTCGACCAATT
>NC_046658.1:171147113-171156683 GCF_010883055.1 Belonocnema kinseyi | reverse complement strand
CATATATCTAGTCGGGAGTGGTGCTGACTGAAAACAGATGATTCGGAGCGATTCGCGCGCCATCTGTTGGTCATTCTAAGGACTTATTGAACTACCCTCGTAGAAAGAAATTACAACAAGAGAAATGTTGTACGACTAGTCAAGAAAAGTATATGTAAAATCAAAAGAGACTAAGAAAAAAATGCAAAACGACTTCTAATGAAGCAGAAAACTGTTTTAAAAGCGAATGAAGGAAAATAAAAGTAACGAGTTTGTAAGCATGAAAAAGAGCAAGGGTAAAATGGTATGTGCTACTAACGGGATAATAGGCGCTTTAACAGAACTTTTTCATAAATTATTGAGAGATAAAGCTATAGGACATCATAACTGCATCATAGAATCCAATGCAGTAGAATACCTAATTGAGAAATTCTCTGCGGCTGAGGTTAGGGTTATAATAAAAAACCTAAAAAATCATAAAGCTGTTGGAGTATACAGTATTACGGATAAAATTATCAAAAATAAGGAAAGAGCATACCCGACAGATTGCGTAAATTATCACATTTATGCATCAAATTGGAAGAAGCCTGAGATAACTGTAAAAAAACGATTACTTCAACAATATGCAAAGAAAAGGAAGATAAAGGCCACTGAAAAAACTTAGAAGAATTCTGTAGCTAACTAAGTGTGAAATCCGACAAAAAAGAATAATCGAAATGTACAATATTGTGATTTTATTTAAATCTGGGTAATATTCATAGTTTTTATGGAAAATAAAGAGTGCTGTTTATGAGACTGTGTTTTTTGTGTGTGTCAGTATGCCTAAGTGACTCTCAGGTCTCGCAGCGTACGGTTTGCATTTGCAGATGTTAATTTACACTCACGCGCGTCCTAACACATTATGATATTCATGAATGCAACATTAGAATAAAAAATTTCTGTTTTCAGCTAGGTCATCTGAATCAGTGTCTCCAAAATCTGGGACAGGATACACCATGAACGTTTCTCCTAGGGTGTTTTTCAGCTAGTGGGAGCAATGTCCTCAACCCCCGCAATACTCTGATCAGTTACTCAATGTTGTTTGTGTGCACAATTTTTTTCAAGATATTGCCTCGTATTTTTATTCCAGATAAAAAATTGAATTGGCAAATGGTAGTATTTCATCCACTACTTTATTCTTAAAACCAAAAATTTTAATAGATGGAGATTTATACAGACGCATTAAAGGTTGTTGTATATTTTTAAAGATTTCGAACAAACCATTTCAAATCTTTATAATTATTTTATAAAAATACACAATAATAAATATATTTATTAAGAATCTAGGAAATTGGAATGATTTTCATTTAGAAAAGCTAGAATGAAAAAAAAATTGTCTAAATTGTAAAACAAAATCTGGAAAATTGAATGCAAGTGTTTTTATTTTGCAGGACGAATTAAAATTCTTGAAAAAATTTGACTAATTTTAAAACATTTATAATTTTTGATAGAATTTCAAAAATAATTTAAAGTTTGTCGAAGTTCTAAAATGTGTCAAATAAAATGAACGTTTTTGAATATTTTCGAATAAAATTTTGGAGCTATATAAGAATTACAAAAGGTTTTAAAATAATACAAAAATTTTTTAAAGATGCCTCGGAAATTTAAAGTGATTTTTCATTTAAAAAAATTTTAAGGTAATATTTGAAAATATTACGAACAAATTTTACTGTATTAATGATAATTAAAAAATTATAAATTTGTTACGAACCACAAAATTAGAATAATATAATTAGTAATTGCAAAAGTCTTTCATATGAAAAATATTTGTAATCTTTTAATTTTTAATAGAGCTAACCTAAATTTGTGTAGATTTAATTTTTTTTAATTCTTGCATATCTTAATTTCACTTTTAGTTTTTAACCTAAATTTAAATGACCGTGAAAAATTTTGCTGCGTCGGAAAATGACCAGGAATTTTTTTCTTGATTAAAACATCCAGCCTGAAATTATTTTGTGTATTGCTAATGATGACAAAAAAGGATACAAATTTGAAAATAATGACAAACATTGCTTTCGAATACAGGAATTTTTTTTTTAATAAAGTAAATTATATTATTTGACTCTGTTACATTTAAAAATGATTTTGAAAAACGTTGTAGATCTTGGTATCTGGAACTTACTTAGTTTTAATTAAAGTTACAGGACATGATCTGTTTACAACCGATTTTTGTGTTTTATAACGTAGCATTTTTAAATAAAAAAGTGGCAAAATTTATGAAAATAATGAGTGAGAAAAATTCGTTTTTACAATACAAAAGGATCATGGGGGTTTCTAATTTAAACTGAATAAGTTTCAGGAAAAACCTTTTTAACTTTTCAAATTAAGATGTTAATCTAGTCGAATCCATAAAATATATTTTTGCCTAATAGGGAACTAATTCCCTTATTTAGAAGCATTAATTTCATAATTTTTAATTTTATATTCTTTCTCGCTACATAAAACAGCACCAAAAAATCTACGATTGATACACTAGTAGAACAAATTTTAAACATTAAAAATTTTTTAATGTTTCAAGAACTTCTCGGCTCCGAAAAAGCTTTCTTTAACTTTCAAAATTTCTACTGAGTTTCTTCCACCTTTTGATATTTTTATCTAAAAGCTTGAATAAATCAACTTCATGATGTTTATTTTCGTCTAAAGTAAATAGTTTTGCAATTTCCAGTTAATATTCAAACATTGCTAATTCAAGCTTCCCAATTTTTAACTTCAAATTAAAATGCATAAACTGTATACCATATATTATAGAGTTCAAAAATTAAAAATTCATAACTTTCAAGCTTTTCCAAATAAAAAATTATATTTTCTATGCTCAAAATTAAGAGTTTTATATTTAAAAGAATGAAAATATCGTAGACTCATAATTAAGCACAAAAAATTCTTCACAAGCAATGCCAATCATAGGTAAAAATGCCGAAATAAAACAATAAAAATTATTTAATAAGTAAAGATACAGGTACAGAATGTAATTCTTTTATTATATAATAAAGTCAATTTTTAATTATAATTATTTAAAATTTTCTATCTTCTACTATTTCTTGTAAACAAAATATGGAGTTCAGAATTAGGATTATAGTAATATTTTTTTATATAAGAACTTACTATACTATCTCTGCCGTGATTTAAGAAAACACCGTTAACTGCAAAATAAACGAAGCCGAGAAAATCGACTCACTTTTTGACGGTTTGCAGTTAACGGTATTTTCTCGAATCACGGCAGATCTATATGAAAACTCATAACTAAAAACTGAAAACATGTAAAACGATGGAAATCCTTAAAAATATTATAAAGTTGCTCTGAAATTCCATAGAAATTCTTTGCATTTTCGAAAATGCTAGAAATATTCAAAAATCCTCTTGCATCTTTTTTGAGTATCATGAAATCTTACAAGTCGTATATTAAATCTTTTCAAATCTTCCGAAATGCGAGAAAATTCTCCAAAAGAGCCAAGAATTTTTAAATAGCATAAAATATTTTGAAATATTTAAAAATCACTTTACATCATTAAAATCGTAGAAAAATCCTTAATCATTGTGAAATTCTATAATCACAAAATTTGTAAATTTCACAGCCTTAGAAATATGGGATGGATATTTTTAATGTCTATTAAATTCTATATAAATCCTTTTACATTTTAGGAATCCCATTAAAATAATAAAAATAGCCTAAAACCTTTTATATTCTCTGAAATCTGTGAATATATTGGTTAAGTTAAAATAAATTCGAACTGCAAATAAAAAAGTGAGATTTTAATAATAAAAAAGTAAATATAAAAAGGCGATGGAGTTGAATTTTTAACTTTATTGACACAATTAAACGTCGTTTTCTTAAATAGACTACGTCATCTCCACCAAGGTAACATATTCATTACTCATATTTTTGAACCACAAAAGTTGAATTATGTAGGCACACGATATTTTCTCCCTTCCTTTATTCACGCCTGGTTTCAACGCTTATCAACAATATTTTTCCAAATTTAATTTGCTTTTCATTAAATTTAATTTCTATTTACTAAAAGACTGTGCACGAATAACTTTGGTATGTCGTAAATTCAATAATATTAATAAAAATTTATCAAATAGTAGATAATTATTGTTTGTATTTGCTATATAGTACGTTTCAGTGGACGGAAAAAACTCCCATTAAAAATATAACAAAATATGTTTAAACGGTAATTTCAAATCCCAAAACCACAATTTCCAATCAAAGTTTTAAAAACTACTACCATGATTAACAAAATACTATAAAGTTTTCTTAGGATTATTTTGATTGTTTATTTTTTTTAACTAACAATTTATAAAGTTAATGATAAATGTTTATAATTATTTGTCGTCTTTCACATTCAAGAAGCGTCGAGAAGAATAAATACATACGTCGTGCGAAACGAGTCTACCTTAAAAGTAATATTTATAATTCGAACGAATACTTCGCCATATATATGAAATATAATTACGTATTTAATTATAAATGTGTAATAAATTTTTAATTATTTGTAAGAGGTCATCAAAACATTACACGTGTCAAGTCAGAAGGTGTGTGCTGAAAATGTTTAATTTTCAATAAAATACTGACTGTTCTAAGCAAATGTTTTATTTTCCAATTAGAAAAGATACATTAGTGACCAAAAATTATTTTTATGTTTCATCTCCTTATCTATTTTATCTGTCTTTATCCACGTCTCGTCTTAAGGCTCATTTAAAGTATTTGTCTGGTTTATCGTTTTTTCGATTTAATTTAAATTCAATTTGATGAGAGAATTTTGAAGAATTACTAATGTGAAATAAGATTCCTCATAAATTAAAAGAAAAACTCCGTAGATGCTCAAATGTGGCTTTCAAATTTGAAAGAATTTTCATGATGACCTATGGAGATCGAATTTTCTATTTTTTAATCAATTTTTTCAATCGGGGAAATATTTTTAACAAATGGAAACATAATTTAAAAAATTAATTGTGAAAAATAATTTTAATTCTGAAAATTAATTTTTTACATACAAGATATGTGAAAGAGAATGAAGAAAGATGCTATTAGAAAACGTATCCTACTTAAGTGTATTAAGTTACTATTCATTATTCGAATTGATTACAAAATCACCTTTTTGGTTAAGAATTAAGCTATTTGGTTAAAATTTTTAATAAATTCTTTGAAAATCGTCATTTTCTGGGTCAAAGTGAGAATAAACTTAGTTAACTAATAATGCAACTATCCAATGGTTGGTTGAAAATCGATATTTTTTATTTGAAATTGATCTTTCCTACATCAATATTCATGTCTTTTGTGTAAAATTCTTCTATCTTTGCAAAAAGCGAATTTTACATTTAATAAATTCATACTTTTTGTTTAAAAAAAAAACTATTTGGTTCAAAAGAAATCTGGTTTGTTTTATGATCGTATAATTTGGTTCAAACTTAAACCATTTGAAAAATCCCCAAAGAAAATGGCTGAATTATGAAATAATTGAACTAGAAAATTCCTGAATTTTAACGATTCAAAAAATTGTTTATTAAATATTATTTATTTATTGAAAACACAATAATCGAATATATATTTCTGGATGAAAGTTTTCCCTTGAAAATGTGCATAGTATTCTAAAAAATATAAAAAAGTTCTGAAAAATCGAATTTTTTATTAATAAAAAAAAAAATAACAAATTTTGATAAAAATCTTTACGGAATTGAATCGTGCAGCGTTTCTTTAAAAAATGTTATAATGTAGATACAAAGAAAATTTAGGGAGAACATTTTTTTCTTTTAAAGAGCACGTGTTTTTTAATGGATTTTTTAATACAATTTTTATAAAATTATTATTCAGGTGCCAGAGATTTCATTTTTTTGGGATTTTTTAGTCATCCCTTTCGGGATTTTTTTCAGTGGTCCCATATTTTTCTACCTCCTTTTGAAATTATGTAATTTTTTAAAATAAAAAGTCAACATTTTAAAAAAGTTCAAAATAATCAAAATTATCAATTCTCTTTCAAATTATTTCAAATATTTTTGAATTAATTAAAAAAATTTTCGGAACTTTTAAATGTCTTTTAGACTGACTCCCATTTTCCCTAACATTTTTGTAAAATCCTGCACACAAAATTGCTTTAAGAGCTTCCAAATTTGTTCTAATATTGTAAATCTTTTGAAATGTGTTGAAATATTTTGAAACATTCTCTTTGAATTATGTACTTTTTTGAAATAAAAAATCATTTTAAATGTACCCAGAAATTAAAATTTTTTTCCTCATATTTAAAAATTCTTGAGAAGCTACAAATTTTGTTCTTTTCTTTGAAACATTCAGAAACCTCCAGCTTATTCAAATTTTTTCTAAATTAATGATTATTTCACTGTTTTTTAATAATCAAAATGAAATACTTTTACCTTTGAAATTCAAATAAAAAAAACAATTATAATTGCAACATTTAAAGTTTAAATTTTCCACTCTGAAATTGTGACAATTCATTTGCAAATTGTTTACTATTTAAAATTGTTTTTTTTTTAAATTTCCAAACTAAACAGATTAAAAATTTAATATTTTATACTGAAATAATACTTCAAAAAGATATTGAAATTGAATAAATGCGTTCATTTAAGAAGCCATTAATTCGAACGTTTACACTTATGCCACTACTAAGGCTTTCGAATTAAATTAATTCAAATTGTAAATATGTAAATTATATCATTTTGAACAGATCTAGAATCATCTTGTAAAATCAATCACTGTTAAATTTGTGATACTCGAACTTCAGTTCAATTTTTAAATTTACTTTCATTTCGCGATTTGTCCCGGCCGCGAGTCTAGCCATTTTTGATGAAAATTCAAAAAGTTCGAGCTTTTTCATTTCAAAATTTAAAAATTCTATCCACAGAAATTTATCGTACAAAAAATATGAACAATTTACCTTTATAACTTTTTATTGATAAAATGAAACTTAACAAAGTTAAAGGATTTTCAAAATCCAAAAAACCAACCGAAAATGGACATTTGAAGCAAAAAAGGCTTTATATGGAAAAAATGTAAGAGGCGAAAAACGCTACTTTTTTCAGGCCTCAAGATTATTTTATCACATTCTCATCCATAATTAGAAGAGTTTTATGCGAAAAATGACTTTCGCGAATTTAATGAAATTTCGACGTTTTAAGGCTCCTTGATTCACACACAGATTTTTTATTTTAAGAATTGTATGTAAAAATTTTACTATTTTTATTGTTATAAAAAATATTTTTCCTCAATTAAATTGTTGTAATAAAAGTGTTTCAAAGAGATTTTTTAAAAATCTTTCGGGGAATAAAATTAGTATTTATAGGTCGACAAAGGTTTGTTTTCTTTACCAAATTTGGCTTTCGTCTACATTTTTCCTGTTGTTTTTACTATAGTACAATTTACGTTTGTATCTCAGGCGAAGAAATCCATTTTATTATTTGACAAATATTCTTTGTAAACTAATATTTTTCACAGAAAACTACCCCAAGTGACCTTCAGTTTATAATTTTATAAACGTGAAAAAACGACATTTCAATGATTTCTATGGAAAAAAATCCCTGTGTGACAGAACGAAATCAGAAACAATAAGAGTCAAGTTATTCAAAAACAAGCTTTTTGAACAAAAATGACCTTGAGTGAACCTTTAATATGTATTAGTTAATTTTTACAAAAATCAGGCTTTATTTTCTTACAAAAAAATAATAATAATTTGTGGGGGGTGTCAAATGATAAAAAAATAAATAAAACATGAAGTTGTACGATTTTAATTTGTAACTAAATAATTTGTAATGTTTTAATCTAAAATTATCGAACATTTTCCATTCAAAAATTCTGATGACATATTTAAATAGCTTTAAATTTGAAATTATTTAATAGACTGAAGAGTACAAATCTAAAATGTCTCAACTATTAAGGCTTTAAATATTTTTGAAATTGAGGTTCTGGAGACTAAATAGCATATATTCTTTTATGAAGAAATCACAACCAAAATTGTTAAAAAAAGTTTTTAAAAGAGTTTCAAAAACCTTAAAAAAGGTCCGATGTTTCAACAGTTAAATATATATAATAGAATCTCTATAAATTTAAAATTAGTCTATACTTTGCATGTTTGAGCTGCAATTATTCAATTTTAGAAGTTATAAATTACAATCCTCAAAAATAAATAAAATGTTTTAATTAATTTATATTGAAAATAAAAAACCTTTGTATACTTCAATCTAAATTCAGCTGCAAACATTGAATTTGAAATTCGTTGAATTCAAAGTATATTTTAAAAAGAAAACTGAAAGAGAGAATCGACTTGCAAAAGAAGCGAAAGAAAGTGACTCGCTGGATTGCAGATGAACATGGAAAATGGTGTATTTTCGCATTTTTAAATTTTAAATTTAAACTTTTTCGCGTTGTAACAATTTCGAATCCCAGAATATTATTTTTGACCTACCCTATAACTAATAACGAAAATTCTTAAAATTCAAACAATAAGGCTGTATTCTGAAAATAAAGCAATTTTAACGTAAAAATTCAAGCTCTTAAACTGAAGGCCTGAAAATTTGCAAATTTTACAATTAGTGTTGTGTAAATTGTATTGGTATCCTAAAAGAGTATAAATAGTTTTAAAATTAGTTTCTAAATTTCCGGAAGTTTACCTTTTTTACATAACTAGATGTCAAAAAAGCCTACCCAATTTTTTCAAATATTAATCACTTATTTTCAAAGAGAAAATCACCCCCGTTTACCATTGACTGAAATGGATTAGAAAAAAATCGCCAAGACCCAAGGATAAAAATTGGATTTACAGCGAATTTTTCAATTTTTCATTGAGATTATCTTTGACTTTGTGAAATAAAAAATTTCCATACAAATTTTTTTTAATAATACTGTAGAAAAAAATCCACAAGATCGAGCGCCGAAATTATAATTACAGCAAATTTTCTGTAATTCTATGGGGACGCCTGAAATATCCCGAAAAATAAAATTCCTGACTCGGTAAAACTCTCTGTCCCGAATAATAAAATTCCAAAACTAATAAAATTCCAAAACAGTTTATAATATTAACGAATTTGAAAATTCCCAAATAATAAAACTCTCCAAATAAAATTTTTTCGCAATCAATATTAGTGATTTATTAAAAGTACGATAGTAAAATATTTCTATCAAATAAATTTTTGTTTAATATTTCAAGTGTTGAAAATTATTGTTTAAATTAAAAATTAAAATTATTATACAAAAATTTTACCGACAAATACATATAAAAAACACGTGTTTTTTAATTAACATTTCGATTTTTCGGAAGAACTTTTGTAATTTAAAAAATACGAGGGTAGTTCAATAAGTACTTAGAATGACCAACAGATGGCGCGCGAATCGCTCCAAATCATCTGTTTTCAGTCAGCACCACTCCCGACTAGATATGGGGCCCGTTCATTTTTCGGAACGGATAAAATTTAAGAAAGGTCAAATTTCAAAATGGGTTATAATACATAATGGTAAAACTTAGGAATACCACAAATTCGGAAAAAGGAATAAATCAGAAATCCAAAACTCTGAATAGTATTTATTCGGAAACCAAAGAAGCGGAA
>NC_046658.1:171138398-171147013 GCF_010883055.1 Belonocnema kinseyi | reverse complement strand
GAGGGCGCATACTTTGAATAAAATATTTGTTATCATTCTCTTGAAATAAATGTGCTTTTTTCTTGAAAAAATACCGGTTTCATATGTATACACCTGGTATACTTATTGACTACTTGGAAAAGGGTTAAACAATCACTGGTGAATATTATGCATCATTATTAGAGCAGCTGAAAGAAGAAATTTAAAAAAAAACGACCACATTTGGCGAGAAAAAAAAATTCTCTTTCATCACGACAACGCCCGGGTTCACACATGCTTCGTTTCAATGGCTAAAATTGAAGAACTAAAATTCGAATTGGTCGAAAACCCACCGTATTCACCAGATTTAGCTCCCAGTGACTTTTTCTTATTTCCAAACTTGAAAAAATGGCTCGGTGGACAGAGATTTCCAGACAACGAAGACGTCATTGCCTCTCTAAGTGCTTATTTTGAGGAACTTCCGAAAACGCACTTTTCTGAAGGATTAAAAAACTTGAAAAGCGATTGACCAAGTGTATAGAGCTCCAAGGCGTTTATGTTGAAAAATAAAAAAAAATGTACCCAAAGAAATTGTTTTTGTACTTCATTCTAAGGACTTATAGATCTACCCTCGTACTATATACATTTTCAACCAAAATATCTTATCCAGAAATATACTTTGTTATAATTATCGTTATTTTAAACTTAAACAATAATGTTTAAGCAGTTAAAGCATTTAAAAAAAGTAATTTCCTTGGTATAAATATTTGATTATTAAAAAAAAAAAATCTGTCACGGAAAAATGTTTTCAGCCCATACGTATCCTTCGGAGCTATAACAGGTCCAAATTAAAGAGTTTCACACAAACAAATGCTTTAAATGATAAAATAATTATGTTTCAACTAGAATTGTGAAAGATTCATCTAAAAGAATGAATTTTCATAAAAGAATAACGAATATTCAACTCTGAAAATTAGTTTTTTGTTTGGAAAATATTTCTATAGATTTATCTACTTTTGATTTACACTTCTTGAATATTTACTAGATCCTAGGACTTAGAAATAAGAACTAGGGATCCAGAAATTTGAATTCACATAAAGTTAAAGTATTTTTTAAAATTTACCGATTTTTCCTTTAGAAAATGTAGAGGATTTCATGGAAAGCTCAATTTCAAAATATCCATGTACACATATGACAGACGCTACTCGTGAAAACTGGTGAACGGGATCACCCTGATTCCCAATTTCCTGATCAAATGTAAAATCCGAAATTACCATGACAATGTTGCATATATTATATTGATCTACTTTCGAGATCAAATTGATCAACTGAAATGAGAACGTATGTCTTACGGCGTCAGAATTAATTTTCACAACGTCGTTTTTTTTAATTCTCAAAAAACCACCTTTAACAATGGAAAATTCGCAAAAAATGCGTGAAAAACTCAGTGTTTAGGCAACTGAATAATTCTACACATTATACATAAAAATTAATATTTCAACATTTTTGCAATAGAGAATAATAATTTTAATTAGGGCGCGTTTTGTTGATGGACCTCATTTTCTTTCTATCTTTAGTTATATGATTCGCTTTACACGAATAACAAAAATTAAACAGAAAATCTTGAGGGCTTACTAGCATTAGTATGCTAAACAGGATGACAAGAAAGGTTTTTTTAAGTAAACCGTGAACAGAAGCGGTTTTTTGAAATGTTCTTCTGAACACAGAGTTTTATTAAGAGTTGAGAAATCATTATTAAAATAATTAAAAAGTTATTGATGGCGTTTATAATAGTCCAGGTGTTCAAAAGACATCTTCCTCCGGTAAGATGTGTTGAAACGCGCTGATTTGTTTTCAAAGGTCTTGTCAATCTAAGAGGATAACCTGAGCAGTATATGTGTTGAAACACATCTTCTCTGACCCTTCCCCTTTTAACGCCTGCAGTAGTCGATTTTCAAAAAAAATTTCTTCCTGCCAAATTCAAATTCTACAAATCGATAAAGGATATTTGATTAAGATTTACTGGCATTTATAAAAAAGCATCCCTAACCTTAATACTTATTTTAAACAAACCGAACTTTTATTGAAAAATGCATGACTGTTAACTACAATTTTCTTGAAAAAATTGGTTTTATTTTTTTTCAAAAAGATTTTCTACTATTTTTACTTAATCTATTAAATATTATAAAAGTTCATGAAAATTTGAAAAATCAAATGAATTTATAAAATTTCTTTTCAAATGTGTTTTTTCTTAATTTTAGAGGATGATTTCTAATTCATAAAATACGACTAACAGTTTCGGCATCTGATAATGGAAATTTAAGTATGCTTATCAGTTGGTTAATAAAAGTCGAAATATAAGCCTTTGTTAAGTAAACGCACGCGAATAATCTGACCTATTTTTTCGCCTTAAATTTGTATATAAAGCGAAAAATCTGATACAATATTCATTACCCACAATCTGTTTGGTGTTGACATTTATCGTCGTATATCAATTCTTCTATTGGAGGAAGATGAGGATCACTATTGGTTTTCTGTTCTTTGTCTTTGTTGTTTTGACTACTCGTAGTGGTAAATATAATAGTGGCTTTTCTCTAAACTTAATAATCCAGCCGAAAAAAAATGTTATTGAAAAAATTATGTTATTTCGTTCCAACAATAAATATGGGCATATTTGCGCACTCTGACTTTTAGTTCATGGCTTGCCTTGAAGAAAACAATATAATGTTAATAAATATGTGAAAAGTAACATTTAATGATAAAACTCACTAACTCAAAGCATTTCATAATATTAAATAGAAATAAAATGCATAAAAATTGAATAAAAGCTAAGAAAGCTAGTAAGACGATTACTGGGACTAAGTACACTTTTACTGAGACGTTTACCTTAAATGCTAAAGTAAGGTGTTAACAAAATATTTGAAATAGAATTGGAACCTAATTTTATAGTTCTTATATTTTATAGAGGTAACCGGCATGTTTAATATTCCTCCTGGATTTGAGTTTGGCAAAGCTTCTGGTAGCGGCTCCCCACACGGTTCGTCTGGTTCGTCTGGTTCTTGGGATGGAGAAGAAGAAGCAGAACCTAGAAATTTGTTACCCTGGCAACGAGACTATGAACGAGGTAAGTTATATCTATGGTCTTTAGTATTTTTCTTTTTACAAATAAGCGGACAAACTGATACGGCAATTAAAAATGAAGATGATGAAAAACCTCTGTAACACAATAAGATTAAAAGTTTATAAGGTTGATACTGTTATTTTAAAATATTTTTTAATTTAAAAAATAATTTTTACTTTTTTTCCCCCCTACAGAAAACGATGATGCAAAACAGTTAATTGATGCACTTATTGAAGTATGCAAGAGGGGGAATCAAGTTAGTGAAGGCATTTATTATTACCGAAACAACTGTAATCGACTGGTGCCTTTGGATCCTGAGATGCGTAAAGTTAAAGCGTGTGGTATCGTGATTGGAGTGGTGGATGTCTACGGAGAACTTTGTCAAATATATGATAGCGAAAAGAATGAGGTTGTAAGTGATGTTAACGGCAAGAATTACAAAATACATAATATTTTCCAAAGCACGGCAATCTATCGACAATACTGGCAGGAAGCTATTCCTAAACATCTAAGGGCTTTACCACGCAGACCATAATGGAAATTTGGATTTCAAGAAGATTGCTGAACAACATCAAAAAGTACTATGCAATTCGGAACGGATTCTTGAATATAGATCATGTTCCTAAATATTTTAGTTACTATAAGAAATTAAGATTAGCCTTATATATTATAATGAATGTTTATGTTCTAATAGTATTAAATTCCTTATATAAGTTCAGTTTATTATTTAGTAAAAAAAGCATTACTAAACCGATCTTACCAATGTATCTACTAATAAAACTTAATCTGAATTGAATTTGGTGTGTTCTTTTATTGAAAAAATAATTATTAAATTTGAGAATCGAAGTGAACGGAGCTTCTTCAGAATGGATTTTAAAATAGAAAGACATTACAAGGAGTGATCGCTTGAATTAAAAAAAACGACAATGAATTATTTAAGTCAAAGAACCCACAATATCTAAAAAAAGTGAAAATGAAGAAAACATTTCTTTTTGAAAATCTTTCAAGGATATCATAGCAGCTTTCTTAATTTTTTCGTAATATCGAAAATTCCATCGCACAAACAATAATGGAACGGATTCTGCCGCTGCATATTTGGAAGATTAGATATACCACCTTGGACCGTCGCAGGATCAGGGGATGCATAAGAGAGGTGTGGCGGACTATAGAGCATTAAACAAAAAACAATAGGAGATGGCTTTCCATTGCTGAAAATAAACAATATACTCGACCAGTGGGGTGAGATGATTTTCTTTACTGTGCTAGATTTGTTCTCCGGGCTCTATTAAATTTCAGTTGATCTTGCGGATAAGCTAAAAACAGACTTTTCAACACCTTGTGGCTACTATGAGTTTTAAGAATGTCCTACACCTTAAAGAAAGCCCTAGCCACCATCTAATGCCTTAAAAATTCCGTCCTTATAAGATAACAGCGACACAAATTGTTCGCACATATACCCTGACGATATGATTATTCACGGCGAAAGCTCTAAAAGAACATGGCCAATAGTGCCATCAATTATGGAAGGCCTGAATAAGGCAAATCTTAAATATATCAACAATTAATGCCAAAACCAGATAATTCAAAGATATTTACAGAATTCTCAATTCCAAAGACAGATGATCTAATTGAACCATCATTAGACTTTGCGTGAGTAGAGTACTGTCGAAAGCCTTCGAAATCTTAGCGAGACAGACCCTGCAAAGAACCAATTCTGCAATAACCAAGTTTCGAAAAATAATTGATCCTCACAGTAGATGCATCAGAATGTACAATCGAGAATTTTAGAAATACGTAAGACGCATTGTTCCACAATCGAACGAAAATGCTAAGCTGACCATAAAAACATAGAATATTTCGAAACTATCGATCACGCAACTATAAAATTAGAAAATGGGCCTTAAATGCGACGATTACGAATTAGAAATCAAATGCAGGCCTTCAAATGATCATAGCGACCAAGAACATACGAGGAAACCCAGGAGCAGTCAGTTGAACGCAGTAAAACCACTCACCAACATTATACACGATAACGACAGACAGATTCTTCGGAAAAAGGAACGCTCAAGAAACTTCCCAAGCAAGAAGTTCATACAAAAAGGATACGAGAAATACCACAAGCTTCTAAGAAAATTTGAACTACTATAAGAAAGTTTGAAGATCCAGTCAAACAAAGAAAAAGCGATTCAAATTCTAAGTCTAAAAGGAAAAAAGTAGGTCTACCAAAAACCTCATGCGATGATATAGAGCAAAAGGACAAATTCCGTGAAGAAAAATTCCACAAAGAAACTAAATGCGCATAAAATCAGGAAAAACGAAAGGCAAAATAATAAAAATAAGAACTAGACATTTACCCGAGAAAAAGCACCCTATTCTAAAACTACCACCAGCTCCAGAATATGACCCTTCAAGCAACTCTGCCCAGAAAAATTTGAGAACTTCTGAAGCACCTAAATTACAAAAGTCTCCAAACAACCTGGTAGCGAAATAGTCGCTTAGCAGTTTAAGGAAAATATTACAATTCAAAAAAAGCATTTATTCACAAAAATGTATAATTTAGCGCTTTTTTTTTAAAGATGGTATTATAGAAACAACCAATACAAGAGCATTAATTGAAAGATAGTTTATAAGGGTACAGAATATTATACCAATAAATATCTTTTTCGAAAAAGTGGCAGATGTTAAAATAGGGGAGAAATGCCTTATTGCCCTTACGATACAAGAAACTTTAAATTTGAGAGTTCTGATTGGTAGCTCTGATATTAAGCTATGTTTACAGCAATTAAATGCTCTGATAAAAAAAGAAAAACACTAATTTAATCAGCTTTTTTAATGACTTCAAACTTCTTACAATAGCAAGTTCGGAGTGAAGAAAAGAAATTAATAAAAACATTCCAAAGTACCAGATTTCAATCACTCTCTATGATGATACACTTTGCACTTCACCAGCACATAACCGCATAGACATAATCATCAAACACCACGCTTCTGCAGCAAATTTTTTAAATGGAGTAGTGAATACATTTTATTGTTTAATAAAAGATTACTATTGGCCTGTCATGATTCTTGATGTAAAAGAAGTCCTTAAAAGATTTCTCGAATGCCGGCGAAGAAAATCGATCAGGAATAAATATCGGAAACCAATACTCATAACGGATACACCTACCCAACTATTTGATAAAGTGCCAATGGACATTTGCTGAGCATTAGCAACTTCGTAAAAAGGCCAAAAATACATTCTTACACTTTAGGATACTTTCTCAAGATATTGTATTTTAGTTCAATACACCACTTGTTTTTCTTTCAGACCAAGGTACAAATTTTACTAGCGCCGTATTAGCCGAATTTCGCAAAATCTTCAAAATTTAACAAGTATTTGCTACACCTTACTACCCGCATTTAAACGGAGCACTTCAACGTAGTCATTATGTCCTAACATACTGGATCAAATTAAACACAATAGGAAAAACTGAAACCTGTGATAATATCCTATCAATAGCAACATTGCAACTTATATTCGTCGTACGCGTTTAAACGATTCAAGGTTTTAGCCGACTGCCGGTGTTGACAAGAATTTGGGACGAAGTCTTTTCCTTTCCTGTAAGTCACTGATTTATTCAGACCTTCAGAAGAATAGAATTATCTATTTATCTGAAAGCATTACACGCCTTAGACTTGTACAGGAAATCAACCACAAAGTACTGAAATAGATTAAATGGCTATTTAACATTCTATTTTTATTTTTATGATAACTGATTAATGAAATATACATACTTTTAAAGAATAATAAGAATTAAAATTGCAAAGGATTTAAAGGTAAGCATGCATTTAATTATCATCAGAGAACCTACTAGATTTGTTTAAAATTGGACCCCTCTACCCGATTTTGTAAAATGTCTACATTTCGAGACCCCTTTGATCAAAAAAAGAAAAAAATGTTTTTACGAATTTGTCTGTTTCCTTGTCTGTCTGGTTGTCTGTGTCTGTTTGTCTGTTTAGCTTGCTAGCACAATGACTTTCTTCTGAATTTAAAAATTCCATGAACACATATTCATAGTGTTAAAAAATACGTAAAATTTATTCTAATAAATTTATTGATACAAAAAATTACCGGCCTTATAACGCTTTCAAAATTCTAAAAACAAACGAAAATGAGCATTTTAAGCAGAACCACGCACGCTATGATGAAAACAAAGAAGAAGAAAAACGATGAAAAAAAATTGTGTATTACCAAAAGATCTAAAAAATTTGTTATTAAATTTTGTTATAGAAATACATTCAAAATAAGAAAATAGGGTTGGAAAACGACACAAGATACAATATCATTTTAATCAATAAAACTTTTAGCTAAAATTATATCTACGAATTTTCTCACAACCACTTCTTGCAAGGATGTGCATTTTTGGTTTAAATCATCAAAAACACAATTGAAAATAAACATGTTTTTATGGCAAAACAACAAAATTTGCAACAAAATGTAAATTAACAAAATTGTTTCTACATTATTATCATAAAAGGTATTAGATTTGTGTGAAATTTTATAGTTATAGAGCAAAAAACCCGAATTATCTATGAAGCGCTGAAATTTTTTACCCAAAATATTATTTTCTACCAAATTAGTTAATTTTGTAACGCAGAGTTTGATTTTCATTAAAAATCTTGATTCTTAACCTAGTAGCTAAATTCAAATAAAAAATATTAATTTTGAATAAAGTTAGGTTTTAACAGATTGGTTCAACTCAACTCAAAGAATAATATGCTCACCCAGACGATTAACTTTCCAGAAACAGTATAGTTTCAAGCAAGCAGGTTAATCTTACAAAAAATTACTTTCTGACAACCTAGCTTAACCTTCAACTGAGCGGTTGAATTTGCAACTAAAGAATATAAATTTTCAATTAAATACTTATACGACTTTTAGTCGTTATAATTTTGTTGACGAACTTATATGCCATAAAAGACTAATAATTTAAATAGCAAAAGGAATCTAGCAGACTTTCTGAATCTGCAAATGACGGATACGTAATACACAGAGTCGTCTTTTAAATGGATTCTTTTTTCCCGAGTTGCATGTACGAAAATTATTTTTAAAATTTAAATTAATTTTCGAAAATATTTTATTTTTTGGAAAAATGTTTTTCCCAAACTGGAAACATTTTATGGAAAATTAAGAATTTTAACAAATCAAAATTCTTGTGAAAAATCCTATACTTGTTCTAGAACTGATGAAATATCTGCTATACTTTCTTTTAAGTTGTGATATCTTTCGAATTTTTAGTAAAAGTTAACTTGATTTCATAGGTATAAAAAAAAATGGATTTTTGCATAATAAAAATTATATTTGTACACTTGGATAAGTCTCGTTTCGAAAGACACCTTTATTTATTCTTCTCGACGAGTCTTGAACGTGAACGACTATTATCAAATGTGATATTATTATACAAAATTAATTGTACCATTACCTGCTAAATAATTATGTTAGCAATATGTTTTAAATTGTACAAAAAATAAAAGAAAAAGAGCAATTAATTATATG
>NC_046658.1:171135835-171138279 GCF_010883055.1 Belonocnema kinseyi | reverse complement strand
CCCCCCCCCCCCCCCACCGAAAACTTCTCTGGATCCGCGCCTGGTGTTTATTTAACGTTATCTTAGGATTTATAAAAATTAATTATAATGTTTTCTCAACAACTATATGAAGAGATACAGAAGAGTCGTTCATATTTTTCAAAATTTTGTTCAAGTTTCTTAAATATATATTTTAGTTCTTTTTGCATGATAAAAAGCTTTTTTGAGAATTTTATAGCAACCAATGAAACCGTTCTTTAATTATATCACTTCTTCTGTCCATCATAATAAAAATATATTTTTTTCGCAATTGTGTTGTAAACAAAATTTTTTATGTTTTAAGTTTATATATGCAATTTTTATTAACGCACATCGTAAGCTTGATTGAAAACACACTTGTATACAAATCACATTGAATACATACATACATTTTTTAGTAAATGCATTTGAAGTTAAAGAAAAAAGCGAATTCCCTCTTTCACTCAAAAGCGAAGTAGGATACGAAAACAAATTTGGAAAGCAAAATTTGTCCTTGTAGAAAATTTTATTTTTTTATTTATACTTTTTCTATTTATTTAAAGTGCTAAGATTGGAAATTTATAAATTTTAACGATAAAAAAATAAGAAGAAATTAAGTTTGATATAAATATTCTCAGAATAGCCATATTAATTAATTATATCAATTACTGCTTAATAATTATTTAAGAAATATGGTTCAAATTACTGAAAAAAACAAAAAACAGAAAACAGTGATATTAGTTCAACAATTAGTATTTTTCATGTTTTCGTATATGAGAATATGTACAATTTTTACAAAAAGTCATTAAAATGACTCAAATAGGATGCGATTCGACCCAAAATTTTTTAATTGTAAACGAGAAATATATTCTAGCCATTAATAGTTGAATTTTCATGAAAGAGATACAAATTTATTGTCAGTAAATAATTAGTAGAATGTGCTTTGCTTAGTTATAAAATTAAAATTTAGAAGAAAAATGCTTATGAACATTCAATTCTTAAAATTAAACGTTGGTTCTTAACACAAAAATTATTTCATATGGCCATATTTCTTGCACATTTTTAGACATATTTCTGTATATAAAAAATGTCTTTTTTGCGATCTGGAAAAAGATTAATTTTAAGGTTGTGGCTATTCGTGTGCTTTTTTAGATCAAAAAGCAAAAATCTTGAAAAGATGCAGCATAGTTCGAAATTTAATTTAAATAAAATTTGGTTTGACTGAATAACCTCAAATAAATATTTCAAAATGCTTATTATATTTAAGTTTTGTATTGTGGATTGTACTGACGTTGATAATATTCTGAAGGTTGTTGAGCTTAAGTACAATATTTTCGGATTGATAAGATTATGATGTAATCATAGAAACATATGTGATTCTCAAGTGTTCTTCATAATTGTAATCTAAAAACATGAAAATAAATCTTCTACGTGAGAAAGATAAAAAACTAAATTTTATTTATTTATGATTCTATTATGTTGCATATCCATTTTTTTATAAAAAAAATATTTTCAATTATACCTAATACGTGGGTGAATCAAATATTAACAGGAATTCTTTTTTAATATTTATTTATTTATAAAACAGTACAAAAATAATATTGATTATTTTTCTACATAGTCTCCTTCACGCTCTACAAATTTTTTCCAGCGGTTTGGAAGCTTGTTAATTCCTTGCTCGTAGAAACTTTGAGGTCGAGTCATCAACCAATTGCGCACGAATTCCTCAACATCTTGATCGTTGTCAAATCGCAATCCTCCAAGTGCATCTTTCATGGGCGCAAACAAATGATAGTCACAGGGTGACAAATCTGGGCTGTATGGAGGATGCTGAAGGGTTTCCCAATGCATATCCTCCAGTTTTTGTTTCGTTTGACCCTCCGTATGTGGCCTGGCATTGTCATGAAGAAGGATGACGTTTCTGATGGGGTTACCGCGTCTTTTGCTTCTCTAAGCGGCTTTTGCTGCCTCCAACAGCTGGCAGTAGTAGGCAGCGTTAACCGTACGTCGATCATGTAGGAAATCAATGAGCAACACTCCTCTGTAGTCGAAAAAGACGGTCGCGAGGACCTTACCGGCTGAGAAACGGGTTTTGGCTTTCACAGGACCGGCTTCGTCTTTCCTTCGCCATTCTTTACTCGCCATCTTGGACTCGGGAGTGTAATGATGCACCCATGTTTAATCACATGTCAGGATATGCTTCAAAAAAGTCTCTCCCTCCCGCTGAAATCGATTCAGATGTCTCTTACTGATTCGCAGTCGGATGTTTTTTTGATCTCCGTTCAATAACTTCGGGACCCATCAGGTACAGATTTTTTTGAAACCAAGATGATTTTTAATGATTCTTTGAGCGCTTCCATAGTTAATGCCCACCTGTAAAGCGATTTCATGAATAGTGAACCGCCTGTCACTTTCAATAAGGTCACGAACTGCACCAATGTTATCGC
>NC_046658.1:171064429-171135735 GCF_010883055.1 Belonocnema kinseyi | reverse complement strand
TCCTAATACACTACATTACAAGAACCTACACCGTGAGAGTGCTTGCGATTGGCTAAGAAAAGTATTTGTAAAATTCCGGTTTATATTTGATCCACCCTCGTATTTTTCGACAAATAGGATTTTCTATGAAATTAGCGACAATTTTCAATATTTTCTGAATATTTCATCTTTACTTTCGTTCTCATACGTTCTTTTAAACATTAGGGTTAGGCAAAAAGAGGCTTGTCTTTAAAAAAAATTCTTTTCGATTTTAGCTAGTGATACGTCATATTCTTTTATATTATCACTAAATTTCAATATTTTTTTCTTTGCACGCATATTCGAAAATTGTGAATTTCTTTTGGTATATAATTTAGTTTTGTTTTCATGATCAATAGGTTATTTATACATTTTGTAACAGTCAATTAAACCGTTCTCTAATTATATTGTCCTCCTAATAAATTCTAAATAAAATTTCACAGAGCAAACGTTATTAAATTTTCGATTTGAAAACATCGAAATTTTAAGTTCTGCTACAAAAACATGCGAGATTTGAGAAAACTTTAGAAGAGAAAAAGTTGTCCTTAGAGAATTTTTTTCATAAATACCCTTTTGCCTTGCCTCAACCCCAATTCGTTTTTTGTCACACTTGTTCTTTCTATTTAAAAAGCTAAATTGGAGGTTTGACAGTTTTAAACGATAAAAAAATTAGGACAAGAAAAGTTTGATTTCAATAATTTGATAATAGGTTTTTCTTCATCTTGAAAATTCATATCATACAATAATATAAAATAAATTCATTTCAATAATATAAAATTGACAAAGCTGCCTTTTTCATGTTTGCAAGGAGCAAGGGAAAATAAAGAAAGTTTGTGTAATTAAAAACAAATTTTATTTGTCTTATTGTATTTCAATTTAGACACTGGAGGTTCGAGTGCGACGTTTCTTCAAACTTCACAATATAATTAATGTAGATATCATTTATACGTGAAGCCAATTTTTGGGATGATAAAGGGCATTTTACTCCTTTTTTTAAATCTTAAAAAGTTATGGATCAGAGGGTTTTAATTTTATAAAGTAAATAATCTACTTTCTAAAGCCGAATCAATACAAATTCAGGTAATTAAACCAATACTAAAGTTGGACTAAAAAAAAAGTTTTGCCACAAAAAAAGATTGTTAGAGGAAAAAATATAGGCCATCTAAAATTCTACTACTAATATTCGGAACTTTTTACGTATCTTAAGACCTTTGCTCAAAATTTTAACTTTCTATTTTTTTATTAATATTTTTGATAAATAACGCCAAAATAACAAGTCCAATTAAGCAATAGTTGAGATGAATTATGTAGGACATTTTAAAGGATATAAAAATTCATCAACTTAAAGAGAATGTAACACTGTCATTGAAATAAGTAGATTCAAACTCTAAAACATAACTATTTTTAATTCGAAATAATAAAAAATGAAGTGCAAAACAAACCTAAAAATCGAACACATTTGAATTTAAATCTTTTAAAATAAAAGTTTAGAACGTTTCAATTAAAATGCTCAATAATTGAAGCGTAGAAAATGAAAGCTTTTGAAACTGTTCAATTAAAAATTTTTTGATTAAAAGCCTTTAAACTGAAAAATATTGCATTTTTAACCTTCATACATTGTCCAGTTTTAATATTTAAAAAATAGAAATCCCTGCTATTAATTTTAATGCATTTCAACCAGAGATAGTAGGGATCAAAACTTAGAATGAAATGTCAAAGATTATTAAGTTGACAATATAACTACACTGACAAAATTTCAATAAATTTTTTATTTTATTAATTTGCAGAGAAGCAGATCTAAAATTTAAAGAATTGAAAACTGATAATTATATAATTAAATTAAAAAATTTACCAAATTTACAAACATGAGCCTTACTGTCGATTTCAATGAGTCAGTCCGGGATGAAACATAAAAAACCTAACCTATTAATATTTTTGTCTCAAATTGAGATCAGCTATTCTATCAGCTATTCTGAACATGAAAAAATGACCACACTGTTTTAAGATTTCGAGAAATTTTTTTATAGATTTTAATAATTTTATTTCTCATTTTTCTTCATTTATTATTTTATTGATTGATTTAAAGGGCTTTCAAACCATTTAAAATATTGCAACATAAGGAATTTTATAGAATATTCTGCTCAATTGAATAGATTTTAAAATTTTTTTGCTTAACTCATTTAGAAATCTTTAAAACTCATTTTTAATTTGCAGGTATTTCATCAAATTCTCTTTAATTTTTATAAACACATTGCAAACTTATTCAATTAAGGAATTTTTGTACATTGTTTAATTGTTTGGAATTCAGTTAATTATTTTTCAAATTAAGTTTGATTTGTCATGTATTTTTTATCGAATTTACCCTCAATTCTCTTAAAATATTTAGAATTCTTTTGGGGGGTTTTAACTCACTAAAATTTATATAAATTCAAATCTAGTTAATTCAATGGATTTGTTTTAATTTTTAATTAATTGATCCTGAAATATTTGAACCCCATCTTGAAGTATTTCGCGTTTTATCAAATTCTTTTGAATTTTTCTGAACTGGTTTCAAAGTTACTGAATTCAGAAAACTTTTCTCAGATTTTGATATTGTTCTCAATTCACTAATTTATTTTTTATTTTCCTTGAATTTGTATGAATTTGATCAAATTCTTCTTGCTTACCTTCAATTCTATAAACTTATTCTGGTTTTATGGAAATCAATTACTTAAAACTTTCCAAAAAAACTGTATTATTTCCTTGTGTACGTTTCTTCCGGTGAGAGTTTTCGCTTACTTTAAATTATTCATATAGACGGAGTGATTAAAATTTTTCAACACTGTTTTGGATTATGCATGACAAAAAATGAGATAACTTTTATCCGTCACAAAAAATATTTTCTTTTGACACTAAAGTATATTCAGAATAGCTTAGTGTACACCTTTTTAAAATTTGAGTTTTAAATGTTGATAAGTTTGCTTTTAGGAGCCAAATAAAGTCAATTTTTTTTCAAAATTGCTTTTAGCCAAGAGACCCTTTTTTTATCCAATTTTGCAAAAACGACACAACTTTTAAAATAAAAAAAAAACATGCGCTATCAAATTTTATACAACAATTCAGTATAAAAATTTCCATTTTTGATCAATATTCTTCGAAACATCTGGCGCCAAACGTTATACAATCTAGAGGCTCATGAAAATTCTTTTAGATCCTTTAAAATATATTCAACTGCCTAAGATCTATTAAAAATGCAGATAAATATTTTAGAATAATCTAAAATATTAAAAGTCTTTTGAAATGGTTTAAAATATTGCAAAATCTCCTCAAATCTTGATTAAGTATGCAATACTTGGGAATCAATTTAAATCTTGGAAATTGAAAACTAATATTTTTAAAACACATATATCTGGCGCACATGCTGAGTTCTCATATTAGTTTAAAATATAGTTGAATTGCTTAAATGTATTAAAATTACCATTTTTAATATTGAGTAAGCGTGTAGTCTATAACCTTCTGAGATTATCACAAAAATAGTCAGAATAAATTTCAAAATTATTAAATTGATATTTGTTTTTATATTTACGTCTTTAAAAACTATTATTCTAATAATTGTCAATCTTTCTTCGTGATCCGTTTTCAGCATAAAACTTTAACATTAAATTATTTGAAATGTGAATCGTTTAAAATTCCAAATTTCTCAATTAGAAGCTTATATCTAAACATTGGAAATTGTTTGTTGTCATCTTTGAATATATTTAAATGCTTTTGTTTAAAAATAATTGTTTTATAGTTAAACAAATGAATGAAATTAATACATGGTTGAATAATTAATTTTTAGCTAAAATTAAAAACTTTAAAAAATTTAATAAATCAATTGTGAAAAATTATTTTTCTTATTAAAAAAAATTGAATTTATGGCTTTTTATATATTATACGAGATTTCAAATCAATATAAAGACTCAATGCATTTCAAATAAAATGATATTTGAATAATTTAAACAATTTTATTCTGTTAAAGTGTATCTTGTAAATCGAAAACTGAAGAGAAACGTGGTTTTATATCGCTATCCGGTTATTTATTCGATATTTTACAAACTTTTATTCATTTTTGCTATCTCATAGAGGAAGCTTTATATTAGTAAAATTTTTGAAATTCTTAGAATTTATTCAATCAAACGTCCCTTAATCAAAACATGTCAAATGCAATGTTTTAATAAAATGCCCAAATGTGTGTATGCGTGCGTGGATGGCACACTTTTTGTGAACAAGATAACTTGAAAATGATTTGCAGATAAATTGATGAAATTTAGAGGACATATTTTCAAAACTAACATATTGACTGACCGAAGAATTACTACAAGTATTTATTGCATTTTTAGCTGTTTATAATATTTAGAATTACGGCGCTTTTTATACTACGACTTTTTTTAAAAAATAATTCCAAGTTGATGTTCATATAAAAAAGATTGTTTGGTTCGAGAAAAATTGATTGTCCTATAGTTGTTATACTTCGTATTTAAGAGTAAGGAAGTAATGATCATTTATATTTCAATTAAAATTTATTTTTGTTCTGAAAATGTTGTCCTTCTCATCATTTAAAGTTGATTTGAGAAAAGAAAAGATTTGTTGATATGAAGAAATTCGATTTCGGTTATGTCACGATTTGTCACAGGGGAGAAGGGAGTTTTCATTCAAAAGTCACGTGAAATACCTAATTTGGTTCGTATAGAACATCAGAAGAACCTCTTGGTTCTTCTTCTCTTGGTTCTTCCGAGAACCTCTTTACGAAAAATATACCGAATTTTGATTTTCTTTTTCAAGTATCGCGCGGTTTGGCTCTACTGGTAAACCTGCTTTCTTGTACGATGCTCTGAAGTGGAAAAAAAATAAAAAGTTAAAGAAGAAAAGTGCGATTGTCATTTTTTGAGAGGCGGGGTTCAATCACTTATTACGTGCCATAAAGGCGGAGTTCAACGATTTGTCATTGAGTGTCATAGGGGGGAGGGGTTTCGAGTAATTTGCATCACGAGCTTTATGAACGGCCCCTATGGTAATGAAGAATATTTTTTTAAAACGGTTTTTTATAGTCAAGCTTTTTTCATAAACATAATTAAAAATTGACGCAAAAACAGAAAAGATCCCTTCATTCAAAGCAAATCAATTGACCAATGATATTAATACAATTTATTGAAAAGTAAGGAAGTTACACGCATTTATAATATTTCAAACATCTCTTTTAAAATAGAAAATACTGTTTGATGATACATTTCCAAATAACATTATTCTGACGATTTTTGCAAAAAGAATCATTAAGTTGCGAAACGGGTACGTTACGCTAGAACGCATCCCTTTTCTTTTTTCGCTAAAAAATGACCATTTTAAATATGAAATTAGATTTGTCTGATTTGTCTTTGTATTTAAAAATTATTTAAATTATTACGTAATTTTGTATTTTATGTAAATTGTTATTTTTAAATTGATCAAAATAAAAACTTTAGGTTAATCTAATATCTAAGAAATGAATAATGCTTTCTGTATGCTCAAGCAAATACATTTGCGAACCAGTCAAAAGTTTCTTCTGAAATAGCCATCATATAATTATAAATACTAACAAATTTAAAACACTCCAGAGCGAATTCAAGGCTATTTTAAAGAACAAAGCAAATTCAGCTATTCCATAATGGTGTAAAATTTATATTTCTAAATTGAAAATTCAATTTAATTTAAAATGGTTTTCTAGCAGACTGGAAGCCTGACTTGGTTCTTCTTGACATCAAAAAGCGAACCATGTTCGTTATCGAATTTTCGGCTCCAGATGACAAAACTATCTACTAATCGGCCTTATCATCGGCGCTCTTGAAGGTGCCAAGCTTTCACTGGCTAATAGCCTAAAAAGCATCACTGCGTGTCAACAATATGCTAAAACACTTGCGGAAAAATGCAGAAGAACGCAGTCCTTGAGTCGCTCCGTGATCTTAGGGTGCACGAGGCTTTTGCTGTATCGTCGAAATGATTCCGTTACAGACTGCAACCACATATCTTATGGTCGTGAGACGTGGTTATGGCTAAAATTTTACCGAGATTTCGCTGGGATCGGTTGCAGTTTTTCACATCAGCAGTCGCTCCGGGTGAAATCCTGCGGTTGTCCTTGTGACACCGAACGCGTCCTCGGGTTGCGGATAGAGGGTCCCTGTACCAAGGGTTTCTGCTGAATATGGTGACAAAAAATAAGTAGGCAGTCGCTGACAATTGTCCACGGGTGGTCCAGAAGGAATTAACCCCCAAGCGGAGGTGCGAAAACCGTGCCGAAAGTTGAATGGCACCTGGGTGAGGTGTCTAGAACGGTGACTCTGGGATACCGGGCGACCTCTCAGAGTAAGCAGCCTTATCCTTGCTGCGGGGCTCTACAAGGATGGACGAACCCCTTTCCCTAGCTTCTCGTGGGAACAGCAATGACAACACCAAACATAGTTGTAGTAAGTGCGGTTCAAAACAACAGAACGCACAGGGCTCCCGACAATGGGTCGGCCAACAATGCCGACCAATCTAGAGCTGGGGGAGCCAATGAAAATGTATTCAATGCGATGGATCGGCGGGATCTCGTGACCTTTGGGTGGACGGAGCAACTGAATCACGACTTGCTAGACTGCTACGATGCGAGTGTGGCCCGTGAACGGTGTTACATGGCACGGCTGCATGCTCGTTGGTGCGAGAAACACCCGGAGCTATCGCACTTTTCGCAGCAACGTCTGCGAAACCATGCTGCACTACTCCGTAAAAGGGGCTATGTAAGCGGAACGCCTACTCTACCACAACTAGAACAAGCCGGCGACAAAGAAAGAGAGGCGACACTAAGACCAACCGCGGGCAGGCATCCAATAGATGAAGAGCGATGCTTTACTACCCGGAGAAACATCAACACCAAGGTTTCTCTGAAGCCTAAAGATCTGGCTGAAATGTATGACGAGCTTCGTGGACATTTTTCCGGTGAATCCGACCTCTGAGCTATCAATTATTGTGTGTATAATGCAGCGAGAGCTTTGGCCGATGCGAACCGCAAAACAAAACCAACGGCAGATCATAAGACCAAAAGACGAATGCATCAACTTGCCATAAAGATAGGCTGGGCAAGACAGTACGCGTCCCGCATTCAGTGTGTGATTGACTTACATCACATCTGGCAGGAATTTTACCGCCAAGGTTCGAAAGTTCGCGCGCGAACTCTGGACCCGTTATCACACGCTTAACAAGTCAAAGCTGCTGACCATCAGGCAGCATATTGTTGAGAGAATACGGATACTATCGGACGCTAAGAGAGGTCTAGAGCGGAGTGAGAGATGGGTCAGAGAAAATCAACAGTTTCTCTCTGACCCATCTCGACTCTTCCAAGACCCTCCAGTTACTGTCGAACACACACCCAAACCAGAGGAGGTCGAAGTATTTTGAAGAGAAGTCTATGAAGTTCAGCATAGACTGCACAAAGACTCAGAAAATATAAATAGCTTCAAGGAGTTATGTGTTGCCCTCATAACACCTGATCAAGAATGCCCACCCATCACTACCGAGGAGGTGAAAAAAGTATTAAGAGGGATGAAGAACTATTCCGCACCGGGACCAGATTGTATCAAAACCTTCTGGTGGAAGAAGTTTTCTTCAACCCATCAGCATTTGGACCGTATTTTCACCTCATATTTGAAGTCGGAAGAGCCGATTCCAGAGTGGTTAGTGGAAGGGCGCACAATACTCCTGCCGAAAACAGGCAACTTAGCTGACCCGAAGAAGTACAGGCCAATAACTTGTCTGAACACGCTTTATAAGATATTCACAGCTATCCTAAATGATAGGATTGTTCGGTCAATTGAACCTGTGTGGCATGAAATGTATGAACAACGAGGCTCAAAGAATGGCGTAGCCGGATGTCGAGAGAACCTGCTCATCGATAGATGTGTCTGCAAAGATGCAGCATTCTACCAGCGTGACCTATCGATGGCCTTGATTGATTATCGGAAAGCTTTCGATTCTACATCCCATAGACTTATCATCTGTCTTTTGGAAATCTCAAAGGTTCATCCGCAAATAGTTGGGTGCATAGAGAGATTGATGCCGCTTTGTAAAACCAGATTTACTATCTCATCTGGCAAAAATCGTGTGACAACTAACAAGGTCACGTTTCAGAGAGGTGTCTTTCAGGGCGACACCATGAGCCCAATCCTCTTTTGCCTTACATTATTGTCACTATCTCTAGCACTTCGCCATTCCGACGGGTCCTTGTGCGGCAAACCTGCAGATCGAAAGTACAAGGTCACTCATGTATTTTACATCATCTTAAACCCGGTATTTTAAAATTTAGCTTTTTAATGGTTCACATATTTTCAGCAATACTAAAAGTATCAAACTGAATAATAACAACACGTGACCGGGGAGGGCCCAGGATAAGAACAAGAACACCTAGCTACAGTGAATGGGTGTGCCACTTACCTGACGTTCATCTGGATGTTATTTTGGAAGTGAACCGAGTTCGCGGGTTGCACTTTTTCAACCCGCGAACAACACCTGAAGCTCGTTCAATTTCTTGCAGGCGCCAGGTAGGTTACTACCTCCCGAGCCTCGAGAAATGCGGTTCACTTCTTTTCTGTTGACAGGTCTAGCAGCTCCTTTTAACTTAAGCACGAGACTGAGGGTTACAAAAATGGATGTATGGGAGCGAGAGAGAATTTTACTAAGAATTCTAGTTTTAATTTTCAAGCCCCATTTAAAGAGATGATAGTTCGGATCTATTTATTTAGCCAATCAATTTCTCTCTACAATTAGGCAAACTTACCCTAAAAAGAATCCTTAGCCCAGTTTCACCGGGTATTACAAAATTAGTATGCCATACTGCCAAAACCTCCATGGAAATTCCAACCCTAAAAAAATAAGTATAGGAAATTACTCGTTTCTAAGACAGAAATGACAGAAAAGGCCAGCGTTCATTGTCGAGTTCCCCACATCAACGGTCCTCTAGGAAGACGCTCGCCTCAGCTAGGCTACAGTCGGACTTTGAGACAAACGTATTCCAACTGCCAGGTGTCGGAGGTGTCTCAGACGTTTAACCTTACTTCGCGGCTTTGCGATCACAAACACGCGAAAGCCACTGAACACACCTCGTGGAGGTCGGTTGCCAGGGCTGAGGAACACTCGCGGGAAAAATAGAAAATGTTCACCATTCTTCTTGCAGCCAACCAGCTAATTCCGCCTTCGTTTTGTGATCCACCCCACAATATTTTCAGTTTCAATTTGAATCCTAGTGTTGAAAAGCTGTCCCTTTATTTCAAATTGCTGTAACTATTATCCAGGAATTCGTTAATGGACGCGATGACTCCTCCGTCATGCTCACCCTCAGTGACGACCTTTTACATTCTGGTTGTTCAGCCCTCACTTGTTTAAAACTATGGGAAAACTATTTAACTTATTTCTGGGTATCCGTAAATGTAAGAAGACGGTTGTCATCTAATCAATTTATTGTTGGACCTTCTATCGCCCATACTAAGTCATCAATTACATAAAAAAAAACAAGGAAGGAGCCATGAGAAACTAAATGTGGTGCCCCATTCACGGATCCTGCTCATCTCCAAGCTTGCTTCAAAACCTCGCTTACCTCGACTTGCAGGCGACTTCGCCGGAACCCTTACAGGCGCCGCAACTCCTTCTCCTACCTTCTACGTCAAGCATCTTCTTTGCGGGCCTTCCACTCCTCCTCTTTCCAGCGCTTCCTGTTCGCTTCCTCGCGGTCGCGTCGGGCTTCGGCTATTCCGGCTGCTATCGCCTTCTTCCTTCCCTGCTGTCAGGGCTCTCGGTCACGCACATGCTTGGGGGTCGGTTTCGTTTCGTCGGACCAGTGAAATCCTGACCCCCCCTCACCCTTACTCAATCACTCCCTCGATCATCCTGCAGATCCTCCGGTACTTCCGCCCATAGTATTCTGCTGCGGCTGTGGGAAGGTGTAATTTCGCGCTGTAAGCATCGTCGACGATCCTGCTCAAAATCAAATACCCCTTTCGGGGGCCCAATATTCATGCTGCCTAAGTTTGCTCAATTTTACTGTATCCTGGGCATACAAGGGTTTTAGGGGAAATATCAAGAAGGAGGGTGACTAATTATTATTCCACTACTTCCCCCTCCCGAGGCGGTCCCTCATCGTGGCAGGGGACTAGGAGCTTTACTGGAAATTTTCGCACTAACTGCCTGGCTTCGGTCCCTAATTCGTATGCTGAAGATCCTAAACCGCGCACTACAAAGTATAGTCCTTGCTTTTAACCACCAAATCCTTTAGTTACCCCTTTTTGGGTGGAGAATATTACCTGTTGTTTATTCGTGGTCTGGTGGAGGGAATTCGGTTGGTTCTTCGACCCTGAGACGTAGGCTATTTTACGGTTTTGATTCCCTGCCTGAATTCATGTAAGCTGGGCTAACACCTGTAGTCCTATATATACGGATGTGTTATGGGCCAACGGAAAATCTTAATGGTACACTTCTCATTGCCGATGGTCTCGGCTACAAACGCTGAAATCAATGATTTGAGGACATGGTGACCCCTGAACGTCTCATTCACGACGACTCATCACCGTCCAGAAGGCATTCTTGTAAACTTAAAGAGCCCCATTCCAGGGACTGTATACGCTGTATACTTCCTACTATCTTTAGCCATCGAGATCTGATGGTACCTCCACTCTAAGTCCAGAGTCACCATGCATATCTTTCAACACCTTTGGAGACACTCGATGATATCTCTGTTTTATCGGTGGGTTCTCCCCGACGTCTATGCTATAAGTGATTCGGTTGGCGGCCGAAAGTACCTCAGGACGGGGCCTAATAATCCTGGTAACTAACGTGTCCAGTTCTTGTCGCTTTTCTGCTTTACATTCTCTGAGGCCGCAACACTGGTCTACTGTTGCCGGACTTTCATCCCTCCTCTCCACTTACAACTCGGTAGCTTCCTCTGTATAGTGGTGGATTAAGTCCTGGGTGGTCCAACATATACTTAGTACACTTGTTCCCAACATTCACGATTCCGAAAGTGTAAATGAAGTCCATACCCAAGAATACTTGCATCTTGGGCCAAAATAAATTTTGCGCTTTAGTATGCTCTTGGAGACACACGCCCCTCGTACCCCGTATTGTAGGGACTACTCTTTTCGGGTTTATTTGGGGGAAGAGGCTCGATGCTGGGTACTGTTGGGCGGTCCGGCCTATTCGCTTCCCTTCACTTTCCCATGGCCCTTGCTCGCGATGCTCATACGAAGCAAATTATAGTGTACCAGGTTCCGAATAGTCCTCTTGGTACCGGCCACCCTCTGGTTTTTTCGGTGTGACCCCAATGTTCGGTCTCGCGATGTTAGGTCTTTACGTTGAGTGGGGATTGCTGGTTCTAGATATACCATTCGTTCTGCGGGCGCGTATCCCTAATGAGCGCGGTGGTAAAAATCAGTTGTGAGGTCGTTATTAGAGTAGTACACAGGAGGGCGCTCAAAGTTGGTGGGTAATACGTCCCCTGAACCGTAGGTCCACTTACTTAGGAGGTCATCATGCTACGGCTCAGCGGTACCGAAGCTTGGTTTTTTCCGGTTTCGTGTCGCTAAGTCGTGAGCCCTACTGTGGTCCTCAGATCTCCTAATTCCTCTCTGTCTCTTTTGAGGTATTCCATTGTCTCTGGAAACCATGTAACCTAACTTTAGGGGTATGTCTTGGCGCTTGTCTGTCCAGCTGGCCTTTTTCTTTATTCCGCGAGGCCTACTGTCAACATTCGCAAAACGGGAGTCTCCTACAACCGTTGACTCCTATGATCTCACTAACTGGTACTATTGTCCTATTGGGTGGTATCATGGCCCCCTAACCCCCCACCACATGTCTCTGCTGTCAAATGGCGTGTAGTTTAGTCATAACGCACCTCTCAAAGCCTGGTCCCCCCCTATCCCTGACCAATGTCGGTGCCCATAAGGGGTAGTTTCCAACATACCGAGTCATCAGTTCCCAAAGCAAGTATTAAGAAAAAGAGAGAATGGCATAAATGCGAATGTCTTTCTAAGACTCGACTTCCTCAGTCGAATAGTAAGACCGAGAGAATATGGTATATATGTGCATGTCTTTCTGGGGCATGAATTCTCCAATCAAATATGAAGACCAAGTGACTATGGTATAAATAGGAAGTTCTTTCTAGGGCATCACTTCCCCAGTTAAATATTTATACCGAAAGACTATAGCATAAATAGGCCAGATGTCCCGGGGAATCACTAACTCATGTCAGGAAAATATTAGGACAAAGAAACTATCAGTCAAATAGTAAGACCCAAGGGCTATGAAATAAATGGGCAAGATTTCACAGGGCATCACTTTCCCAGTAAAATATTAGGACCAAGATACTATGGTATAAATTGGCATGTCTGCCAGGGGCATCACTTTCCCAGTATTATCTTAAGGACGAGAGACTAGGGCATAAATAAGATATCTTTTCCGGGTTTCAATGTAGGTTTCAATGCATCTAAACAGTCATTTTGAATCGCATAATCAAAAGTTTCTAATATTTATTTAAAAAATTGTTCCAGTGATTAAGAAGCGAGTACGGTATTCTAGGAAAAATGTTAAATTTGTTCATTAAACTTAATTGATAATCATTTAGTTGAATAAAGTTGAAGATTTAAGCAAAATTATATGAAAAAGTGATATTTTTGTTATCTAAGAATTTATATATTAGGTAAGGCATACAATTATTTGTCGTCTCTCTTTGTTAAAAAGAGACTGGAAAAATAAATATAGATATCTTTCGAAACGAGTCGTACTTAAGTGTATAAATGTAATCTTTATTATTCGAAGGTCTATTTTTTCATAGCTATGAGATTTAAAAAAGCTTTTAATTGTTTATTTTAAACTAAAAAGCGGCAATTTGAAATAGAAAAGATTAAATTTCTACCAAAAATGGGTTATCTTAAATAAAATACTTCATCGTTTGTCAACATTTTTAATTTTTCAGTTAGAAACGATACATTTTTAGCCAAAAATTATTTAAATATTTTACCTTCTTATCTATTTTGTGTTATTTTATGCACGTATCGTGTCAAGGATCATTTAAAGTATTTATCTTATTTATCATGATCTGTACTTAATTTAAATTGAATTTGATGCGACAATTTTTAAGAATAACCGTACACTTTTCGTGATAAATAATTAATTTTCATAAAAACATCACGAATAGTAGAAAATCAGTCAAGAAATAAAGTCATTTTGAATTAATACTATATTATAATTGCGACTATTGTTCCAAATTGTTTTAATTCGTGGAAGAACATTCTCTTATACAAACAGACAAATATTTTTAAAATGTAATTTTGTTCTTAAAAATTAATTTTTTTACGTATAAGACACATGAAAGAGAATGTACAGATATTCTATTGGAAACTCGTCGTATTTGAGTGTATTAAGTTAATTATAAATATTCGATGTTCATTTTCTCATATTTTTAAAATCTAACGTATTTATGTGTATTATAATACATATGTCTTAAATTGTAAATTACTTGTAAGGGCTTACCTACAATTTACGTATGCTGACTTCAAAGGAGGAAGGGGGAGGGTACAGATTTTACTTGTGAAGAGATTTAAAAAAGTATTGCATTTTCAACAAAAGATTAATATCTAACAAAATACTTTAATTTTTTACAAAAAGTGTTGAAAATTCGTCCTCCTTTGGTTGCAAAATAATATTTTTGTTCGAAAAATCATCCTTCTTGGTTCGGTTCTAAAGTAATCTGATCTGGTGGCGGATTCCACGATTTGCAGAAAATTAAAATATTCGTTTAAAAATTAAATTTTGCGTTAGAAATGTATATTTTTAGTTTTAATTTAATTATTGTTTAAAACTGTATTTTGTAAAAGGTTAACTATTTTCATGAAAATTTAACTTCTCAGTGCATAACTAGTTGTTTTCTTGAAAAAGCATATTTGCGGGTAAAAGTATTCCATCGTTTCTTAGATAACTCGTTCATTTTCTTTTCAAATTCAATAATTTTGGTACAAATTTTGTCCTTTCCTACCCTTAATAACGCCGTTGATCCTTTTCGGGTTAAAATTGTGAAGCTTTAAAAAAATTTCCTGAAAAAGAAATTGTAATTTTCTGCTGGGAACGATATTTCTTTTTGTTACGTTTAGGTTTAAACCATTTTATACGCCGTAAGATTATATGATGGTAAGTTTTTTTTTTGCAAATGGACCCCGGATCTTTCGAAAATTACAACTTCTGCCTCATAAAAAAGATTAGGATTTCCTAGACGGAGGTCACGGGAATTCCCTCCATACCGTTTTTTCTCAAAAACTTGAGAATGTCACGTAAAAATAAAATGAAGCCAAAAAAAAATAATTATTATTTGGCCAGATACTTTTGAAATCAGAAATAATGATACATTTCGCTAAAATTCTTCATTCAATTTTTATCCAAAAAGTAAAAACTTTTTGGTTAACGGAAATAAAAAGAAAGATTTTCTCAGAAGAATAAACAATCCGAAGATTGACTTAACCATAAAATTGGAACAGTGCCAAGATTCATCTTAATAATTAGAAATAAAATCTTAGTGTAATTCACTCTGATTTATATACCAGAGTGTTTAAGATTAAGTTCACGATATTGACATGTTTATAAAAATTGCAGGTATAACCTTAACAAATATTTTTTACGTCTAAGATTTTTATAAGCGACAAGCATTTTGCAAGTAAAATGGCTATTGCCATTGGGAAAAGCATCATTAAGAATTTATAATGAAAATAATATAATTAAAGCAAGGTTTTATTGATTGTTAAAAAATTGTATGAGAACTTGTTAATCATGCAAACAGAGCTAAAATATATACTTTAAAAAATTCGACAAATTTTTCAAGAATTGTAACGAGCAAAAAATGTCAACTGTTTAGTGAAAATGTAAAGTAATGGCCATTTTTGGATCAATTTTCTTTCGATTTAAAAAATAGAACCCTAATAGCTATCTTTTAGAAAATCACTAATTTTTAATTGCCTATAGTAAAAGTGTTTTTATAAAATAGATATTATTAAAGATCCTAATAGTTTTTCATTAGGACGTTTGACCTATATTTTTCAAAAATCATAAAGATTTGCTTTTGTAAAACAATCCTTTTTTGGGCAATGTTAATGTAAATTTAGAAGTATCAGAACAAAAGTAAAGGTGAAATATGTAGAATTGGTATTTGTTGACAAATATTCAGTACATTCGACAACAATTTGTCCTTTTATCTTAAAAACTTGACTTGAAGCATAATACAAGCTTAAATAATTAAAAAATCGTCTGCTATCTTTTCTTGAATCATTGATACAAAAACTAAAGTCAAAATAAATAATATCAAACATACAATTTTTAATATTTCAGATGAATGAAGTAAAAAAATTGTTCTAAATATTGAAATATTTCGATAATCTCATTGAAATTTCTATTTTTCCATAAATATTTCGTGCAATTGAAATTAAGTTTCCTTTTATCCAAAAAAAATTGACGTATAGCATAATAGAATCTTAAATAAATCAAATTTAGTTTTTTCTCTTTCCCACGTAAAAGATATATTTTCATTTTTTTTTAATATTAAAATATAAACAACACTTGAAAATTTCATATTTCTATAATTAAATCAGAATCTTATTTATCTGAGAATACTGTACCTAAGCTCAACAACCCTGAGAGTATTCGCGACGACAATACGATCCACAACTCGAAACGGCATTGAATTAAATATAATTAGCATTTGGAATTATTGATGTGAACATTACAGTTAAAAATAATATTAATAAATGAAAATATTTGCAAAAAATATGACCCGATGAAATAATTTTTGTCTCAAGAATAAATATTTAAGTTTAAAAATAGAATGTTCATAAACATTGTTGTTCTAACTTAAATTTTAGCTGTATGATTAAGCAGAGCCTATGTAACTAATTATTTATTAAAAATAAATTTTCATAACTTTAATAAAAACTTAAGAATTGACGGCAACAATATATTTCTCGTTTATAATTTCAAAAATGTACGAAAAATCACATACAGGATTTATTCATTTATGTTCGCCAGTTTGAGCGCGCCTAGGGCACGTGACTGTTGGTTATCGCGCTTCGCGCTCAATATTATATTTACCTCACGCCACGCACTCAGTTTTTGTATTACGCCCACGTTTATGGTCAGGCCTTTCAAAATTGAAAATAAGCATATCGACAACTGTAACTTGGTAATTGTGAATTCTCTTTTGTTAAAGCTCCACCGTCTTTAACGAAGGCCTTCTCATTACGTATCTCCTGCTTGTCACTCGATTTTGTCTAAACTGTGAATTTTTCTACAATATGTGCATCACTGTTACATCAAATGTATTGTAACTAGAGGTTTTCGCCACTGTTAACTGCGTGAAGAAATTCTAGTTTTTTCGAATATTTTTAATTAATAAACGTTTTGCATATCCTTTTAGTCGAGATAAAACTGCACTAAAAGGCACGAAAGATTAAACATTTATGATATCTTGAATAGAATGTCTGCTTTACGATGGTGAACCATTCGGCTATAGATGTCATCATTGAATCACTAATGGTGCCATTGCTTTCGCCAGCGAATCGATTTTGATTATTATCATTAGGCATTTTGTATTGTTTTTTTACAGGAGTAAAGTTCAATTATTCGTAAAGTTTAGGATTGATTGATTTCGATAAGGGGTGATAGTTGTTTTACAGGATTGATCCGGCGAGATTTTATCAAATGAGGTAATATATAAAAAGCATACTGTTTTTTTTATTCTAAAACACTAAGAATATATTTAACAATAACTTTACACGGTTTTCCGGAGAAAAGATTTATTAATGATAAATTCATCTCCAATATAATTAATAAATAATTATCAAGTTAATAATTTTGTACGAAAATCAGCTTTTTATAAAAACAACGATCAAAATCTTCAAAAAGATGTAATCTTATTTTTTTGTAGTATTTTGTAGAAAATTGCGAAATTTCTAGGAACATTTATAAATACCTTTTTATGGAATTTTAAGAAAATCCATATTGGAAAAGATACATATAGATGTAGGTGAAAAGTCTTTTGAATGCAACAAGAATCTAAATTTGTACAGATGCTTATTTTTAAATTGATCTGAAAGGTTTACCATATGTAAATAAAGTCTAATCCTTCATGTAGTCTAAATTGAAAAGAGAAAAAGTTTTTGATTGATCAGTGAAGAGCAGTATCCTAGTAGTAAACTATTAGGCAAGGTGCATTTCAGATTTCTTTACCACCTTCATTTGAGTCTTGTGGTTCTGGACTGGTAGCTTCAAAGAAAATCCGCAAGGCATCCACTTGCCGCCTCTCGCGCAACAGAAATAACGCTTCGAGTGTTTAAGACAGCAGTCCACACGTAACGAAGCATAATAACCTGGAGCAGAGACTACAATAACCAAAATGACGGTTCCTTCAGAGCGAAGCTCTTCCATTGCTGCCTTCCAGCTGAAGTTTTTTTTTAAAAATCAATATTCCACAAATTTTGGGGAATTCTAGTTATATTAATTTATGCATTTTTAAGTGTAGGATATGTTCCCCATTAAATATTGAGTAAATTTGAGCACTTTTAAATATTTCAAAAAACTTTATGGAGATTTCCGCAAATAATAAGTATTTTGACAAACTTTTAGGGGATGTTCCACAAATTTTGTGGAGTTTGGTTAATATTCCACGCAGATGTATTATCATATGACCCCTTCTAGTACCCAATCAGGCCCCGACTAGGATAAGTCGGGTCACCTGACTAGACCCCGACTAATCTACTGTGGCACTGCTGGCCAGGGGCTAGTCAGATGACCCGACTAGCCCCCGACTTTAAGTGAGGTCGAATGTTCGGGAACCAGACCAGTCCCCCATTTGAATTTCTACACGGGTACTTGTGTTTATCAGGAAACTTTACATTCGTTACATTGCAAGTAAAATGTCCGACCGCATATGCGGATTGATCACTAACGAGTAGTTACCTCCGTTGTTCAGTGGAAGAAATACAGTAAATACAGATATAACAATTCGAGAAAATTTAGGACCTGAGTTGCGTTTAGTTTAAAACGCAGATTTTACGTGATTGAGACATTTAGATGAAATGATGAATTTATTGTAATGAGTTGGTGGTTTGACGAATTCATTGTCTTATGTATCGAAGTTCTCAAAATCTCAAAAATTTCACTTTTGAAATATTTAAAGATAACAAATTTTTATAAAGAGTTGTAATTTCTCATTAAAGTTAATTTAATTCCTTCTTGTTCTTTCTTTCATATGGGGGTTTCACCCTGTTGTGGTTTAATTAAGCGATTTTGAATTTAAATTGTGGGATTCAAAAATAAATTTTATTAAAAATGTTGTCGGCTTGCGAGCACGCAAAGTATACCAACGCCTATCATACACTTATACTCTCGTGCGCCGAGGGAATACCTATATTAATACTACACTAATGTGCAATTTTCAACAAAGCACTAAATTTAAACTGAAGTGATTATGCCGCCGCTGCCACCAAATTAGCTGCCACATCCCGAGCAAAAGGCAAGGGTAGTTTGGAAAAAAGGTGAACGCTAACACTGCGGAATTTATCCGGAATTGCCTCACTTTATGACAATAGAAAGTCGCAGCCCAACAGAATTTAGTACAAGGCTCGAACACGATAACCATTGTACGGTGAGAAAAAAGTCCACGACTAAGTAAAAGCGGTTTTTCCTTAAGGAATATTATGCGATGATATAAAAGACGCAACTAAGTCACAAGGCAAAAAGGCCCCTAATTACGAATATCTGGGTTAGGTTTTCGAAATATGGGTCAATTTTTGTTTATACAATTTTTTTAAACAATTTAATTATTTATAGAAGAAAAAGATAAAATTATTTTAACATGTCTGAGCAAAAATAAAACTTTTTTGCATCTTGCACTTTTTTCGTACGACAACCTTTTGCAATGTACACCGTTATAAAAAATGATTTTTTAACAAAATTTCCATATTTGTACAGTGTTACCTCAGTATCTACTCGTATAATTAAAAAAAAATTTAACTTGTACGCTGTTTATATTAAGGATAGATCTCTTAAAAGGAAAAATAAATTTTCCTAACGAATAAAACTTTAAATCCTTAAACTGTTGTTCGGCATTCCTTTTGCTAAATTGCTCATAACAATTGATAAAAATAATGACCATAAATTACCAGAAGTAAACTTGATTTTGTTTATTAATCATTGACATATAATTAAACTTTTCACTTTTCTGATATTTTCTCGTACGACGAGCCACTATTTAGGTATGGCCTTATAGAAAATGTATTTTTTTCCAGCGCACCTTTCCATAAGCCACAATTTTCAAATTATTGGCAATTACCTTTCTTTATATCCTAAATTTTAGTATAAGTAATGTAATTATCTTGAGCAGCATTTTTGATACTTGACCCTTATTGTTTATAACTATTGTTATTACAAAACCGCTCAATCAAGAAAATTGATTTTACTTAATTTTTTTTCTTAATCCATGGCACAAAATAAAACCTTTCACTCTCGATATTTTAAATTAAGCTTTTTAGTTATTAATAATAGTTATAAACATTAAGGGTTAGATATTAAAAATGCTACCGAATATACTTACATTCTGTATAGAAAATACATGGTTTTTAAGGCCATAAATAAATAATGGCTAGTCGTACGAGAAAATATCAGAAAAGTGTAAAGTCAATTCTGGTAATTGATAGACATTATTTATATGAATTTTTATAAACAATTAAGCAAAAGAAATTATAAAGATCAAATTATATTAATAATGCTAGGTAAAGTTTTCGCAACAATTTAAAGCCTCTTAAAGGATCTATCCTGGATATAGACAGTGTAAGAGTTATAGATTTTTCTGAATTATAGATTCTGATGTAACATTTTGCAAATATGGCAATTTTGTTGAAAAATAATTTGTTTATAACGCTGTACATTGCAAAGGGTTCATCGTACGAAAAAAGTGCACGATGCAAAAAAGTTTTGTTTTTGCTTAGCCATGTTAAAAATGATTTTATAAATTTTTGTTGTCTATAAATAATGAAATTGTTTAAAAAATTATTTCAACAAAAATTGACCCATATTACTGGATTATTTCGCTAAGAGTATTGAAGGTATATTCTACTTTAATTACATTTGCCAAATTTAGTCATATACTATCGGTTACAGTCTTGGCTGACCATACACATGTTCTTCCACTAGCTAGATTATGCATTAGTAGAATTTTTTCACTGAGATTATTTCTTTAATGGAAACAAACGTGTGTATTTCTTCTTTATATGATTGGAATATGCTTTATTATAGTTATTGTTTTAAATTATTGGGATTATGAATACATTCATACAATAATAGATATAATTATAATTATCTTATAATGGTCTAGTCTGTAATCAAAGTCTTTCATTACACATTTTATTACAACTTTTGTCAATTTTAAATAAATTAAATTTATTTATTCAATTTTATTTTCAATTCAATTTATTTTATAGTGGTTCTAAGTAAATTCTTAGATATAATTAAGACTTTAAATGTTATTAGTTAAAATTATATTGTAGCTTGTTTCCTTTTTCTAAAAATGTATATGTTTTTTAAATGTCTTTTCATAACAAAACTTTATCACAAATTTGTAGATCTCTTTTCAAAGCACAATTTTTGTTCATACATCTGTTCTCGCACCTTACAACGTTTTTTTTAAACTTGATTTTTTTATTTTCAATGTTTTTTACGAATGAAAAAAGAACTGCGTGTCCTATCAAAAAATAAATCATAATAAATGTGTAGATATTTTTAGGGAGCACAATTTTGGTATAATATTCATCTTTTGTTGTATCCTACGCAGTCTGACTACAAATGGCATATTTTATTTTTCATGATTTTTTTTGCAATAAAAATGTGAATTTACGATTTTCTAGAAATATTCAAAATATTGTTAGGATAGTCTTGTAGAGTTTTAAAAATGCAATATTTTTCTCTCTTTGAGTGTTTATCATATCGCGCTTGTCTCAATAAAAATGCTCATTTTCGTTTGTGTTTTCAAATTTATAAAAAGTGGTTTCCAAAATTTTTTTAGTGCGCCTACTTTTTGAACATTTATCAAGACTGGCTGTTTACTATCAGGTGTACGATCATGATATGTGAACTAAAACTGTAGGTATAGACCTAAACAAATTTTGCACATTACAATTGTTTATAGTCAATAAACCGAATGTACATAAAAAAAAGTTTTGCTACTAGAAATTTTTATCAGAATTTATAATAGGGATAATATTATGAAAGAAATGTTTCAATAATTCTTATGAAATTTATAGATAACTTAATGATAATGAAAAAAAAATTAAAATGCATAATTAAAAAAAATTCGCAATTTTTGAAAGATTTATGCAAATAAAAAAAAATTAAAATTTAATAAAAATATGAAAGAAATAGACGTATATTTTGCAAAAATACAAAAGAATATGTTTCAAAGGCAAGCCTCTTTTTCCCAACCATGATATTTTAAAGGATATATCAGAATGAAAGTGAAGGTGAAATATTCGTGAATTATTGAAAAATGTCGCTAATTTCATAAAAATTTCTATCTTTCGATAAATGTTTAATATAATTGGGCAAAATTGTTTTTAGATTATTACTATGAAGAACACTTGAGAATCACGTGTTTCTATAATTACTTCATAATCTTATCAATCTGAAAATATTGCGCCCAATTTCAATAACCCTGAGAATATTTTCAATGAGAATACGATCCACAATGCGAAACATAATTGACTTAAATCTAATAACGATTTTGAATCATTATTTTAGATTTTTCAAATAAACAAACTTTTATTTGATTTAAATTTTAAACCATGTAGCAAGTTTTGAAGATATTCCCTATGCGTTCTATAAAGCACAGGACTCGCAAGAATCTTGAAAATAAATTTTGTTCCAAATCACAAAAAAAGCAAAGCGCGTGCTAGAAATTATTTACTAACAATAAGTTTGTTATATTTTTCGTGAAAATTTGACTATAACGGCTAGAATATATTTCTAGTTTACAATTTCAAAATTTTTTTCGAATTACATCATGAGTGAGCCATTTTCAAAAAATCTTTTATAAAAATGTACCTCTGCGTAGGTAAGAAAACATGAAAAATACTTTTTATAAAGCTAGAGATAACGCTAGATGAACGTTGTGTACGCAGAATTTACATAAGGTTTCTAATTTTTTAAATTGTTAAGGTAACATCACAGTTTTCTGTTTAAATTTTATTTTTTTAATCATTTAAAACATAATTCTGAAATAATCTTTGAGCAGTTTTTGACACAATTAATTAATATTACCCCGAGATGTAAAAAAAAGTCAACAAAACAAATTTTTTACTTTAAAAAAATGTTTAAAATATGTCTCTTTCATCGCTGAAACGTATGAAACTTCCAGTCGTAACTCTTTAAATCGAAAGAACAAGTATGACGAAAAACGAAATTTTTCTAAGGAAAAGTTTTGCTTACCAATTTTTTTTTTTGTATTCCGCTTCGTTTTGAAGCAAAACTAGGAATTTCGATTAATTTCTCAAATTAAAAATGTATTTCTTCAAAAAAAGGCCATCATAAAGATTTATTTTATCGCAAGATTCAACTTTAACATGAATTTTGAACTTATTTAACCAAAAAATACTTTGACAATATTTCTCTAATTTATTATGCAACAAATAGAATTTTAACTTAAATTGATAAGAGACTTTTCAAAAATAACTTTAACATATTTACCCGTGCGGAAATAATTCCTGGCAGACTAGAATTATTCTAGCGCCACTACTGGATTATTCGTGACTGTCTGTTCACGCCGAATTAGATTAGCGCTCTTTTGGGGCTATCTATACCTACTAGATAGAAAAATCCACCACGCAGTTCTATGTAGACCCACTCATGTTGCTAGCCAGAATTTGACATCACGTTAAAATAAAAATTCCGTCTAAAATCTAGATTGGCCCTAGAAAGTACTTCTATTTGGACTTTGAAAAGGAAGGAGTAATTTAAAAACTAATTAATAAAAGATAACAAATTACATTTATTGCAGTGCTCAAATCAAAGGAAATAGAAGAAACAGAGTTGCCTGTGTTGTCAGTTCTGTCTCATAGCGCAGATTTGTTCATTTCATTCATCACTGAATATCGATTGATCTGACGCACTGTACATTGTTTATTGGTAAACTATTGAATAAAAGGCAAAGCTAATATAAAAAATTATTGCTGATCAAAGACATTTTATCGTTAGGTTTTCTAGGAAAAAAATTTTCTTTTTACATGTATCCAGTACTCATCTGCATTAAAATGACATATTTCCTAACCTCAAATATTATGCAGTGCTACCAACAGCACTCAACTTTCATCATGCAGTGAAATTTTAAAACTGCTATCAAAAAAGTTGGCTACAATGACGGGAACCGGATTGCAATAATCAGATGTTTGCATGCCGCCATTCAGTGTGAATACTTTTCGTTTCGCGACCACGAGGTTTGAAGTTTTCCAGATCCTTTTTCGACGTAAGGGAGTTGGAATCAAGACCCAACCTCAAAACTCAATTTTCTCATTTTACTCGATAATTACTAGAATTACATATTTTCTAGATAACCAGGGCTAAGTCCTCTCCTCAATTAATATTTATTAGGAATAGAACATTGACTAATTCCAATAGTTTTTGTATAAGGTGTTTTTTTTATTCTAACCCCAGAATTTCAAAAAAAAAAACATCTCACATAGAAGCTTTTGAAATTAAATAATTTTTCACCTTGAATAAAAATTTGATTCAATGCAGGAACAGGTCCTAATGATTTAAAAAATATGTACTTCTAATATTTATAGAGTAAAATGAGAATTCAATTTCGAGGTTGGCTTCTCTTTCCAAAACATTTCCAATTGACATTTTCTTTGTTATCAATAACATTTGGAAACATTCTGTCAAAAAAGCACATGCGAGCTATATTCCATTTCTCTTACAGAAATCTGGAATTTTTTAATATTCTCAATGGAGCTCATAGTGTTTTTTTGTCAGGAATGATTTAATTACAAAAATAAGTATTAAATTTGCAATCTAGGTCGCATCTAGATCTACTAGATTTTACTAGATTCACTAGAACGCGCCAGTACCGCTGTTGTAGGTAGCGGCTAGTAGATTGGAGCGTTACATTTGCGCACTGCCCCAGCATACATAGTTTCTCGAGATAGCGCCAGTATAGACTAGTGGCGGTCTAGGCTGGAACAATGTAGCGCCCTGAATTATTTCCACACGGGTGCATGCAATCAAATTTAAAATATTTTCATAAACATCTATGAAGATCAAACTTTCTAATTTTTTTATCAATCTTTTAGTTTTGGGGTAAATATATTTTTTTAAATAAATCATGTTAAAAAAGTAAGTTAGATTGAGGAAATCATTTTTCTACAATCTACATACAAGGCACGTTAATGGAAATGAATCGGGATGTGTTCAAAACACCTCTGATTAATGTTTATTACAGTGATCTTAATTAATTAATTATTCTCATATTTTTTGTTTAAAATTGATATTTTATGAATTAAAAATTGATGATTTCTGGTGCAATATTCGCGTTTTCTGTTAAAAATATTTATTTTTTCTGATCGAAAATTAATCTTCTTGGTTGATAATTCATCCTTCTTGGTTAACAACATACAACTGATTCTAAATTTATCTGATTTGTCTGAGGCTTTCAAAATAAATTTGTAGGAAATTAAACCATTTGGTTTAAAATTATATTTTTTATCAACCATTTTTATTTTTAATTTAAATTTAACTACTTGATTAAAAACCAAACAGTTTCTATCGAAATGGAACTTTTTTTTACAAAATTAATTAATTTGGTAAAAAACCTTTATTGGGTTGTAAAGTCTAGCGCTTAATAGATAGTTCGTCTTTTTGGATTCATAACTCGAAAATATTGTTAATTAAACTATTTTTACGAAAGTGTAACGTTTTTTGTAATTAAAGTAATTTGGCGACAATAATATTTTTTTTCTTGAACATTTCACTACTTGGTTGAAAGTTTAACTAGTTTGTTAAAAATTCATAATTCATTTAGATTCACATCTTTGGTTTAAAATTTAACTATTTTGTTGAGAATTCTTTTTTTTTAATTATTATTTTCTTTCTGGAAATTGCACTATCGCATGTTTGGTTAGAAAATGTATCCTTTATAAGTTGAAAAATAAACTATTTGTTAAAATATTTATGAATTTTATTACAAATTGCTCTTTCGTATAGTACATTCGTCTTTTTGTGTAAAATCTAGTTCAAAGTAAAGATTCGATAATAGAAATCTGTGTATTACGAACTTTCGATAACTTGAACTTTTATTATTTTTATACTTCAACTAATCAATGTTTTATTCTATTTAATTCTTTTAATCAACTTCCAGTCTACAAATATAGCTAAAATAAAATTTACTTTTTAAAAAAAGAACTTCGAAATTCTATTAAATATAAAGAAATTTTGCATATTTCTGAAAAGTTTATTAAAATACTTTGAAAACCTTTTAAACCGCATGTAATCTCTGAATACTTCGAAAAATTGTAAAACATCCGTTGATATACTTTTCAGTGCCCTTGAACTATTTTTGAATATCATCAAATCTTGCATAACCTCTCAAATAATTCAATATCTACCGCAATTCTAGAAAATTCTTTAAGACAAAAGAAATATGTTTTTAAATCCCATAAAATCATTTATCTCTTTCAGAATCCCCGCAAAATGTTGTCATATTCAAAAGTCCCTGGAGTCGTTTTAGGAATCCTAACATCTTCCAATACATCAAAATCTTCAAAAATATCTTGAAATATTTAAAACCCTCCTGAAATCAGTCAGACTAATATACGAATTAAAATTTTAATAATAAATGTATTCAGAAAATTGAATTAGTAAAAGGACCTATTAATAAATACATAAAAGCACAATAACTGAAATAATAACAAAAATGGCTGTAAATTAAAAAAAAAAGATCTACGTGTTTTATTACCCTACCTACAAAGCTAATCAAAAAGATTATAAAATCTTTTTAAAAATTTCAACATTAATTTATATTTTCGATTAGATAATAAATAAGGAAATCATATAACTAACTAACTAATAAAAAACTGAATTAAAGGACAAAGCAATCTCCATATGATAATATTTGATTTAAAATTACGTCACATTTCCTGAGTCCTTGCAATGTTACAAAGGAGAATGTAAGAAAATTATCTTCTTTAAAGTCCTTTTGTATCCATTTTCATATACACAATAATTGAATAGAATATCGAAGTATTTTGTGAAAAATTTATTGTACTACGTTAAGCTCCATCACTTTGTTTGAAAATTTAACTGTTTTTTAGCAAATCCTTTTAATTTGGTTTAAAATAAATTTCTTTTCTGGTGTACTGTTCTTCATTCAAAAATAAACTATTTATGGTCGTGTCATCAATCATTTTATTTTTTGCTAACAATTCACCTCTTTTAACAAATTTCATTGTTTTTTAAAATATTTTTTAAGGTGAAATATCAACTATTCGGTTGCAAATAAAATTATTGTGTTGTGTATTTTCCTTTTTGGATTGTAAGTTCATCCCTCTTAGCAGAAAAGTTCCTAGTTGAAAATTGTTTTTATTAAATATGCAGCTCTGTGTTTAAAATTGCTTGGATTTGGTGAAGGTTCAACCATGCTTAAAGAATCAATATGCTCTTTTCATCAAGACAGTCAAAATTTGTTGCAATCATTTCAGCGCCCTGTTTAAAAAAAATAGGTGAGAAAGTCATAACACTATTCTGCAAAGTTTAATTTTTTGGTGCGAATAGAATGGAACCTAGTGTCTCCGAATGGATTTTTGGTGCTGAACACGAATCTGCGTTTAAAAACTTCCCATAACTTTACGCTTTTTCAGAAAACTGGGATTAAACACCCTAAAGCGGCGTTTTAAGCCATTTTTGAACAATTTTAGAGCTGAACCATGACGTGCTACAAACTTCGATAATGCCAGAAACTAAGGCTTTTAAATTAGCTTAATTAATAATTAGCCCCTTTTCAAGGACTAAGTTAGCCCTTTTAAATTAGCCCCATTTTAAATTAATCATATGCGCTCTCAGAGCGTGGGCTCTGTTTTTTACTGGGAGTGGAGCAAGAAAATGAAAGTAGAAAATATTTTAACATAATCACACGCACCCCCAGGCATAATAAAATGTGCAATGCTTTTAAAGGTTTTAAATTTCATCGTATTCGCTTGAAACTTGTTACTCGGGGGCTTGAAGGGTCGCTGATTACGAATATTCAGTAATCAGCAACCGCTCGAAGATCGCATGCGATTAATTTGGCATACGGCTAATTTGAAAAAGATTGTTTTAGCCTTTAATTTCTGATACTAACTATGTTCGCAATGCGCCATGATTTTAGGAGTTTCCACCCCTATTTTTTAAAAACGGGACATTATGAGAGGTTTTTGAACCAAGATTCATATTCAGTACGAAAAATCTATTCGGAGACACTAGGTACCATCTTATTCGCAAAACTGATGTGGGGCAGTGTAATCATATTATCTCTTTATCGATGATCAGATAAGTTGCATTTTGCTCTAGCTTAATTGTTTTGCAAGATTAGTAGAGTCCACATTGAGGATTGTAGTTAAAAATAAATGTTATGATTCTGTTACATGTTTTTTCAAAAAGAGACTTTGAAATGATTGCGATAAATGTTGACTGACGGCCTTGATTAAGAAAACGTATGGTCACTAAAAACGTCGACTAATGTTAATAAAGTCTCTCCAACATTGCCCAGGTTATTTTTACAGAAGTTATACGTTCAGTTATATCTAACATTGTACTTTAAATTATATTTCATTTCTATATCCCAATTCTGCTTTTTATTTACTCGCTGTGTAAATTCGGATTAAGGAAAAACTCCGACCTATATATTAAAAATTTCTCATAATGAGATATAGGAAAATTTTCAGCCTTTTATAGGTTCTTGATTTTTCTTCTCATTGGTCTCTCGGTCCCGGTTTAATATTTATTGTTCTGCTTCGGGTTCTCTCTCAAATATTTTGAATGATTTTTACAAGATGTTAGCCCTGAAGTAAAAAGACCTCACCGCGCATAAGTCTCAAGTTATAGGGGTCTAGAGTAGCCACTTGAGTTTTCACGCACGCGCTCGATTTTTAATTAAAATTTAAAAATTAATAAATCTTAAATCGCCGTCTTGAAAGTAATATATGCAGAATTTGCAAGTTATTCTGATTCCAATTATATGTAATTTTTCCATAAAGCGTGATAATTGGAGAACTAATCAGTATTAAATTCAATATTCAGCTGAAGTTTCTTCAATTAACCTGCTTCAAAGTTTAAACTTTCCTAGGAAAAAAGTATAACATTAGAATCGTAAAAATTCGCAGATTCTGGTTATGTTATCTTCAAATCACTAATTGAAAAATTAAAATTATCTAAATTTTCTTTCTTAGACGTGCTTGTGGATAAAAGGTCCCTGCTGCAGTAAGCTCACCCAAACTGAGTTCAGCTTACAAACAGAAACATAACAGAAAACCTAAAGCCCCCTGTCTGCCAATGTCGTAAATTAAGCGAGAAAAGAGTTTCTCATAAAGTTGAGGGGCTTTACTCCAGACTGACTGAAAAATTTCAAGAAATCGCGCCAGCTTGACAAATGTAATAAACAATTTTAAAATGTACGTGACTCGTGTGCAATTGACGCCGTGAGTCACATGTTTTAAGCTGACCGCTCTTTCCGCCCTATCGTCATTTTCACTTTATTACTTGATTTACTTTCTAGTGAATTCATACAGACATCTAGTAATGTTCCGTTCACGTTTTACGTCATAGAATTCCATTATTAGAAAGGTAGTTGTAAAATTCATATTTTGTAACTGTTTATCTTGTCTATTATCTTCTTACTAGATCATTTATTATCTTAACTGTATCTCTATTATTTAAAACACTTTGTTAAGGCAATCTCTCTATATGATTCTCAGTGACTGCGAACTCAAGAACAAATAATTGGTCAGTCTTACGAACGTGACATAATCAACATCGCTGGTTTATCTATTATTAGATTTTTCCAAACCACCCTTGCCTTTTGCGCGGCATGTGATACTTAAAGGCTCACAAAAATTTTAAAAGATTTAAAACAAAATACAGTAAAATCTCGTTTATCTAACTTCCTTCGAAACACGTGACCATCAGTGGCGGATGTTGGGAAAGTTGCGATAGACGAGTATCTTGGTTTGCAATACACGAGATAGGAAATATATTTTAAAATTTTCTTAAGATTCCTGTAAAGATTTCATTTGATTTCCTAATTTAAAAAATTAATTTTGAAGAAAACAAAAAAAACTAAACAAACGCGAATCAATATTAAAAATTTCCAGAGAAGTGCGAATAGATTTTCCGAATTAGATGAACGAACAGATAGAAGATACAACTTCAAAGGCTATGAAAGACAATAAACATATAGAGAGCGCATTGAGTATGATCAAGGACGTCCTTGTTAGAAGTGCAGCTGAAATTTCTCATAATGAGGCTGTAGGAAGAACTTCTGATGAAGCATAGTGGAATGATGAAATTTAGGTAGCCCAAAATGAACAGAAGTAAGTGTACAACAGAAATTTGCACATCACAGGTATTAACGATGAGGTGACAAATAGACTTAAAATTAATTAGAGACACAATAAGAGGAATTTTGAGTGGGTCGATGGTCGTAAGGGCTAAAGCATAGGCTTTCGACCCTGTCTTTCGGCTTGTGGGTTTGATTCCTGCTTTGCACTCTGGAGGAGCCTCGGCAGCCTAGGAAATGAACACTAGCCTAACGAGGGACCAGTACCTCTAGAGAAAAAGGTTCTCTAAGTAGTTAAAGCTGTTGCTGTTGGTGGTTCGAAACCCACCTTAAACTGTCGGTCCCCCTTCCACCACCAAGTAGGTGTTTACACCCCGCAAACACTTACTTGGTGTTTGCGGGGTGTGTAAATGAATAAAGAAGAAGGTGAAAGAAAAATGTAAACCCTTACGGAACACATTAGAAAAAAAATACAACAAGAGAAATGTTGTGCCACTAGTCGAGAAAAGTATATGCAAAATCAAAAGAGAGTAAGAAAACAAATGCAAAACGACTTCCAAGGAAGCAGAAAACTGTTGTAAAAGCGGATGAAAGAAAATAAAAATAAAGAGTTTGCGAGCATGATAAAAAGCAAGGATGGAATGCTATATGCTACCAGCGGGATAATAGGCGCTTAATCAGACATTTTTCATAAATTATTGAGAGATGAAGCTATAGGACATCATAAATGCGATGAAGAACCCAATTCAGTAGAATACCCAATTGAGAAATTCTCTGTGGCTGGGGTTAGGGTTTTAATAAAAAAACCTAAAAAATCATAAAGCTGTTGGAGTAGACAGTATTAAGGATAAAATTCTCAAATATTACGGCATGTGCATGCCCGACAGGTTGCGTAAATTGAAAAATGTATGCATCAAATTGGGAGAAGCCTGAGATAACTGAAAAGGAAGCGAATATTTTACCAATATGTTAAGGAAAGGAAGATAAAGGCCACTGAAAAACTACAGAAGGATTCGGTAGCTAATTAAGTGTGAAAATCCGACATCCTAGCGCATTATGATATATTTTAGAATGCAGCATAGCAGTAAAAAATGTGTGTCTTCAGCGAGGTTATGAAAATCGGTGTCCTGAAATCTGGGACAGGATACACCACGAAAGTTTCTCCCCGGGTATTTTTCACTCACAGTGTTTTTCGAGATATTGACTTGTATTTTTATTTCAAATACAAAATTTATTTGGAAAATTTTCAATATTTTATCTACGATTTTATCCTCAAAACTGTAAATTTAGTGGATGGGGAATTATATAGACGCATAAAAGTTGTCGGTAGATCAGAGGCCATTTTCAGGAGTTAAAATATATCAAGTGAAGCTAAAAGGGAAATACATATTTTTACATCTATACCGACTGTGTGACACAGTAGCGAGGCAAAGTCCTATTGGGAAAAGTAAAAAAAAAGGAAAACTTGAAAAGATTTTAGAAAATTTTATACAAAATGTGGATTTTCAAAGATTTTAAACAAAACATTCAAAAGCTTCTTAAACATGTTATGGAACTACACAATAATAAATATATTTATCAATAATTTTAGGAAAATTGGGATGATTTATATTTTGGAAAGTTAGTGTGAACAAAAAGATTTAAAAAGTTGTAAAATAAAATCTGGAAATTTGAATTCAAGTGTTTTTATTTTGCAGGATGAATTGAAAGTACTAGAAAAATTCGACTAATTTTAAAACATTTATAAGTTTTGAAATAAATTCATAAGTGATTAAATATTTGTCAAAGTTCAAATGGAAAATATTTTTGTAATCTTTTCATTTTTAAAAGTTCTGCCTTAAATTTGCAAGTCTGGTTTTAATTTGTTTATTTATTAATTTTTTATTTATTTTTAAATTAAGAGCATTTAAAATAATATCATGGATTTAATTTTTTTCAATCTTTAATATTTTATTTTGACTTTCAGTTTTTAATCTAAATTTTAATGACCGTGAAGAATTTTTGTGAACCGGAAAATGACCAGAAATTTTTTTCTTAATTAAAACGTCCGCCCTAAAATTATTGTATGTATTATTAACGGTAACAAAAAAGCATGAAAATTTGAAAATAATGACAAACATTTCTTTTAAATACCGGAACTCTTTTTTCAATAAAGAAAAAATTACATTTTTTTATTCAGTTACATTAAAAATCATTTTAAAAAACGCTAGAAATTTTGGTATCTGGACCTTACTCAGTTTAAATTAAAGTTTCAATACATGGACTGTTGACAACCATTTTTTGTGTTCTATAATACAGAATTTTGAAAATCACAAAAGTGGTCAAATTCATGAAAATAATAAGTGAGAAAAATTAGTTTTTATAATATAAAACGATCATCGGTTTTTCTAATTTAAACTGGATACATTTTAGGAAAAATTTTTTAACTTTTTAAATTAAAATGTTAATCTAGTCGAATACAGCAAATTTATTTTTTGCGTAATTAAAAACTAATTTCCTTGTTTAGCAGGATTCATTTCATTTTTTTATATATTCCTTCTTGCCATATAAAACAGAGCCAAGAAATCTACGATTGTGACACTAGTAGAATAAATTTTAAACATGACATTTATGTAACTTTCAAAACTTGCCAGCTCCACTAAAACTCTTTTCAATTTTCGACATTTCTACTTATTTTCTTTTACTTATATATATTTTTTAAATTCCAGTTCCAATTTTTGACCGTTCGTAATTTTCATTAGTACAATATTGTATGCTTTCGATATTTGCATCTAAAAGCTTGAATAAATCAACTTTGTGATGTTAATTTATGTATAAAGGAAATAGTTTTGCAATTTGCAGTAATTAGTCAAACATTGCTTATTCAAACTTCCCAATTTTGAATTTTAAATTAAAATGCATAAACTGTATAGCATATATTATATAGTTTGAAAATTAAAAATGCACAGCTTTCAAGCTCTAAGTTTCCAAAATTGTATTTATTTTTTGAATTGAGAGTTTTATGTTTAGACCAGCAGTCTTTTGCGCGCTAAGGCGCTCGCCTATTTATTTTTTGATGGAAAACAATAAATGAAAAGCTTATCTTTCCTATGCCATACATATTTAATGAATGTTACAAAATATTAGTATAAAATAATAGAAAAAACCAAGGGATAAGTTCTGTATCTGAAAAAGTAATTAATTTTTTATAATAGGATTTCAACGAATTATATAATTTTAGGTAGAAAATGAAATTGAACTATTTTATTCCGAATGAGCTTTTTTTAGTACAAATTAATTTACACCTAATATTGATGAATAGCATTTATTGCGATTTTGTAGCTCACGTTGATGATAATCATCTTCTTTAAATAATGAAATTTGCATTTTTGCACTACAATTTTTATAAATCAATTTAGCAATATTTTTAAATTATTGCACTACTTTGAAAGGAATAACGCGATATATGATTACTGTGCGAGTTTTGATTACAAGAGTGGATAAATCCTGAAAAAGTTGGAAAAAAATGATATTATTGAAAGCAAATTTTTGCCAATTGTCGAATATCGGGCTTAGTTAAGTCTTCCACTTTCCCCTGGACTTATCACATTAAAGTTGATGAAAAACATAAATAGTCTGTTTAAAATTTAACTAAAAAGTATTATATTTCAAATTACATTGAAATTAATGGAATTTTGTATTAAAAATAATACTTTCAACAAATAAGTATTTGAAAAATTATCATGTGGGGAAAGGTGTTGCAAAAAATCTGGTTTATGGTGGTAGATGGAGGGTAAATGTGTTAAAAGTGTTTTACAGAAAAATAGTCTTTTGACTTAAAAGTTTAAGAAGTGGGACAATTTTGTTTATTTCCTAACTGACAATTCTTTATTTGTTTAAAATTCGTCTTTCTAGTTGAAAAATTTATAATTTTAGTGTAAAATTCATGTGTTTGGTTAACAAATTTACTATTTTTTGAAAAATTCTTTTTTTTGGAAATAAATAAATTGTATATGTGGAAAAGTAGCTTTACTACTTTTGGTTTAAATTCGAATCTCTTATATAAAATTAATCTTTATGATTGAAAATTCGTTTCCTTATTTTTACAATGCATCTCTTGGCAGCATATGCATTCGTTGAAATATCAAATATTACATTTTCTATCGAAAATTCATTAAAGAGATTGTAGAGTTGGAAATTTCAACACAGGTCTTTCACAAAATTTTTAGAATTAGAAAATCGTGTTTTCCCTTTCCAATATGCAAATCATGATTTCATCCCAATCTTATTATTCTTACAATATGCCACCTAAGCTCAACAATCTTGACAATATTTTCAACGATAAAAAGATTGACAATACGAAACAGCATTGATTTAAATCTTATACATATTTTGAATTATTGATACAAAAATTGAAGTCAAAATACATAATATCAAATATACTATTTTCAACATTTTAGATTAAACAAGTAAAAGAATTTTTCTAAATATTAAAAAATGACAAAAATTTCATATAATTTACTATTTGCCTGTAAATATTTAGAATGATTAGAATTAGCTTTCCTTTTTTACAAAAAAATGACATGAAACATAATAGAATCTTAAATAAAATTTAGTTTTTTCTCTTTCCCACGTAAAAGATATATTTTCATGTTTTTAGAATATTAGAATATGAAGAACACTTGACAATTAAATGTTCCTATAATTAAATCAGAATCTTATCAATCTGACAATATTGTACCCTAACTCAACAACCCTGAGAATGTTTTCGACGTCAATATGATCCACAATTCGAAACGACATTCAATTAAATATAATGAGCATTTGGAACTATTGAAAATAGTATGATTATACACATAGTTGTTCTAACTTATATTTTATCTGTATAATTAAGCGTAGCCCATGTAACTAGTTAATTATTAACAATAAGTTTTCATAGCTTTCATGAAAATTTAACTATTGAAAACAACAATATATTTTTCGATTACAATTTCAAAAATGTCCGACAAATCACATCTAGATTCATTCACTATTGGTCAACAGTTTGAGCGCGCCTAGGGCACGCGACTGTTGGTTCTCGCGCGTCAAGGTCAATATCTATTTATGGATCAGAAAAGAGCTTTCGCTTCCTCAAAAATAACAGGTGGTCTTAATTTATACTTTTGTATTTTAATAATTTTTATTTGTAAGTTCCCCTCAAATTTTTAACAACAATACTCAACGTAAGCAGGAAAGATTGAATATTTATGATATCTTGGATGGATTGTCTGCTGTACGATAGTGAACCATTCGGCTATAGATGTCATCATTGAATCACTAAGGGTGCCATTGATATCGCCAGCGAATTGATTTTGAGTGGTATTTTCAGGCATTTTGTATTGTTTTTGCCCACGAGTGAAATTACATTATTCATAAATCTCACAATTGACTGGCTTCATAGCTATCGTTCCGGCTGTCACAGAATGGCTAAAATAGCGATATCAATTCGAGAAAATGTAGGATCTGAGTCGCGTTTAGTTTAGAACGCAGATTTTAAGTAATTGAGAAATTTAGATGAAAGGATGAATTTGTTGTGATGAGTTTTCAAAATAAAAAAGTTGCATTGTATTTAATTTTATTTAATGCAAAATGTTAATAAACAAATCCGCCATGTCGCGCGAAAGTTGACAACTTTTTTTTCTCTCTGGTTTTATGGGCAACGCCATCGGTCCTGTGCCTCTCTGAAAGATTTTAATTAAATTTTTTTGTCATTATAAGATGTATACCTCGCCTATATATCTATTTTCAAAGCATGGCAAAATTATTTCACAAAAGGACAGAAAAGCAAAATTTTTCGAAATTTTTATGTTTTATTGTTTATACAAATAAGTGGTTAAATAATAATTTCGCACAAAACCAAAGAGGCGTATTAACTAGATAATTAAATTATCTTTAAATTCTGTTTTTTACGAATAAAACAAGAACTGCGCATCCTATCAAAAAAACTATTCATAGTAGATTTTTAGAGATTTTTAGGGCACACAGTTTTGGTATAATATTCATATTTTGTTGTATCCTGTATAATTTGACCGCAAATGGCATTTTTTATTTTTCATAATTTCTTTTTGCAATGAAAATTGTAATTTACGATTTTCCAGAAAGATTCAAAATGTTGTTAGGATAATCTTGTAGGGTGTTACAAATGCAATACTTTTCATCTTTGAGTTTTTATCATATCGTGTTTTTTTCACTTAAGATGTGCATTTTCGTTTGTGTTTCAAAATCTTTAAATGCTATAACCCCGGTATTTTTTTCGAAAAAATTCAATAGAGTAAATTGTTCGTCTTTTTACATTCTCATCAGAGAAGATATTAGATTTGTGTAAAATTTGACCCCCCCCCCCCAAGTTTTTGTCAAATGTCCACGTGTTGAGACCCTCTGAAACCGGAAAACAGGTTTTTACGAATGTGTCTGTCTGTATGTCTGTATGACTGTCTGTATGTCTGTATGCCTATCTGTCTGTCTATCTGACTGTGAACACGATAACTTTCGAAAAAATTAATCTATTAACTAGCCCTTTGGCACACTCGATTAGTGTCCTAAACTAAAAGTCAGGTTTGTTAGCCAGCCATTTTGGATAAAAATTCAAAAAGTGGGCACATTTTGAATATTTTTGAGACCACTTTTTTAAAAATTCCAAAATTCTCTGTACGGTTATTTACAGTATTCAAAAAGTTGAACAATTTCTGTAAATAACTTTTTTCAAAAAATCAAAAATTCCTAGAATTAGAGCATTTTAAAAATCCAAAGAAACAAATTAAAATTAACATTTTAAGCCAAACAAAGTATGATACAAAAAAAAGTCAAGAGAAGAAAAACGTTGATTTTCGAAATTCTACAAGATCATGATAAAACTTCTTTTAATTTGTTCGAAAAGTTGAAAATTCCAAATTTGATCGTACCAAAAATTTTTGAAACCACATTTTTGCAAGATTTAAAAATTCTATGTACGGTTGCTCATGGTACTCAAAAACTCAAACAATTTATCCCGATGACTTTCTTCTATAAATAGAAAATCATCAGAGTGAGGGCCTTTTCAAAATAAAAAAAAAACTAAAATAAACATTTTAAGCCAAACTACACATGATATAAAAAAAAGTCAGAAGGAGAAAAACCTTGATTTTTGAAGGCCCTACATGATTGTGATAACAACTTTTTTAATTTGGTCGAAAATTTGAAAATTCCAAATTTGATCAGACCAAAAAAAAAATCCACAAATTCCATTTTTTTGGTTAAACTATGCAAGATAAAAAAAATGAAAAAGCTCAAATTAGACGCACTGGAAAAAATTACAAATTCATAATGAATCACTTTTTGACACAAGTTGCAAAAAAATAAACAAACTAAATGTGTGGAAGACGGTACTTGGTACAGTAAAATGTGTAATAAAAAAATGGTTTGCCTAAATAAAATCTAAAATTTTGATTTTCACATTTCTTTGATAGGGCACGCGCTTTTTACATTCACACTATAATGAGAAGGTATTGGTTTTACACGAAAAATGACTTTCGCGGATTCCATCAAATATCGACGTTTTCAGATTTCCTCAGAAGGAACAAAAAGTTTTCAGGTTGGTATCTGTCTGTCGTTGTCGTATGTATACTGGATGTCTTTGGACCGACTAATTGAATCGAATTGGGCTTTGGCACACAGGTTTAGGGGCCAAAGATTTTAAAATTCCACGTACGGCTATTTATAGCACACTAATATGTTAACAATTTATCTGGATGGATTTTTTTGATAACAACAAAATTATCACAGTTATGGCTTTTTCGAAATACAAAATCAAAATCAAAATTCTAAACCAATCAATGCACGATATAAAAAAAAGTAAGAAAAGGAAAATGGTACGTTTTGAAAAACTTACAAGTTCATCATAACAGGTTTAATAATTAAAAAAAAAATCAAAAAATCATCTTTTAATCGCACAAAAAATACTGAATTATTACATTCTCATCATAATAAGAAGGTATTGTTTTATGGGAAAACTGACTATCGCGGATTTCTTGAAATTTTCACTTTTCGAGAATCCCTAATTCCCAAAGAAACCGGCATTGCAATGACGTCTGTCTGTCGGCCATGTCATTATCGTCATTGTCGCTGTAGTCTGTAAACACAGTAACATTTGAAGTAATTATTTTATTCAATTTCCCTTTAACACACTTTATAAGGATATTAAAAGAAAGGACGATTTCGTTAGCCAGCAATTTTAAATAAAAATGCAATCATTTGGAGCATTTTCAAAATTGTTAAGACCACTTTCTTAAGATTTGAAATTTTCATATAATGCTGTTTATAGTGCACAAAAATATGAACAATTTATCCTGATGACTTTTTTTGATAACAACAAACATACCAGAGTTATAGCGTTTCCAAACTTTAAAAAAAATGATAATAATAAAAACGAAAATGACTATTCTATGTCAGTCAACGCATTACATGAAAAAAAGTCAACAAAAGAAAAATATTAGTTTTTAAAGACCTACACGATTATCATAACAACTTTTTGAATTTTGTTAAAAAATCGAAAATTCAAATGTTTGTCGCACAAAAATGATGTATTATTACATTCTCATCATAATGAGAAGGCATTAGTTTTATGTGAAAACTTTCTATCACTAAATAATCTGAATAAATGTATTATAAGTTTGATACAGAAGTGTTAAACATAATATAAAAAAGTTAAAATTTTGGACAAAATCGAGTGCGAAGCACGAGATACGTGATGAGAATGTGTTTGTTAAAGCCGAAGAAGCTTTAACAAAGGAGAATTCACAATCACCAAATTACAGTTGTCGATGTTTGGTTTGTAAACCTTAATAGGTCTGTGCACAAATGTGGGGCAAATACAAAGACCGAGCATGAAGCGCGAGATGAATACATCGTCGAGCGCGAAGCGCGAGAACCAACAGTCGCACGCCCTAGGCGCGCTTAAACGTGCGAGCGAAGCGAACCGCGCACGTAAAGCGCGATGAGAATGTGCCCGAGAAGCGGCCAGATTTTTTAACACTATAAATGTCTGTACATACAATTTTTAAATTTATAAAAAGTGGTTTTTGAAATGTTTAAACTGCGCTTGCTTTTTGAATTTTTATCAAAAATCGCTGTTTTCTATCAGATTTACGATTATGATATGTTAACCAAAACTGCAGGTATAAACCTAAACAATATTTTTACATTACAATTATTTATAGACAATAAAGCGTGTGAAAATAAAAATAAATTTTGCTTCTAGATTTTCTTTGTTTAGAATTTATAATGGGGATAATATAATTAAAGAAAGGTTTCAATCATTCTTATCAAATTATTTATAGATAACTTATTGATCATGAAAATAGGAATCAAATAAATGCTTAAAAAAATTCGCAGTTTTTAAAAGATTTTTTTAAATAACAAAATAGTAAAATTTTGTAAAAATATAAAAGAAATGCACGTCTGTCTTGCAAAAATCAAAATGAATTTGTTTTATAGACAAGCCTCTTTTTTCAACCCTAATATATAAAAGGATGTATTAGAACGAAAGTGAAGGTGAAATATTAATAAAATATTGAAAAATGTCGCTAATTTTATATAAGTTCCTATTTTTCGATAAATATTTAGTATAATTGAAAATAATTATTTTTGGATTATTACTAGGAAGAAAACTTGAAAATCACATATTTCTATAATTACTTCATAATCTTATCAATCTAAAAACACTGTACCTAACCTCAACAACCCTGAGCATAGTTTCAACGAAAATACGATGGACAATACGAAACGACATTGACTTGAATATAATAAGCATTTTGAATTATTAATTTTAGAATATTTAAACAAATAAACTTTTATTTAATTCAAATTTTAAATTATGCTGCAAGTTTACAAAATATTTGCTATTTGTTCTAAAAAGTATAGGACTAGCAACGACCTTAAAAATAACCTTTTTTCCAAATCACAAAAAAATAAATTTTTGATATACAGAAAAATAACTAAAAATGTGCAAGAGATATGAAAATATGTAATAATTTTTAAGTTAAGAATCAACATTTAAAATTCAAAATAAAGTTTTTATAATAATTGTTGTTGTCATAACTTATATTTTGTTTGTATGGTTAAGCAAAACGCATGCTTATAATTATTTACTAACAATACATTTGTATATTTTTCATGAAAATTCAACAATAGAATTTACACAAGGTTACTAATTTTTTTAATTGTTTAAGTAACATCACAGTTTTATGTTTAAATTTTATTTTTTTTAAATAATTAAAAATATGATTCTAAAATAATTTTTGAGCAGTTATTGATGCAATTAATTAATATCACCCCGAGATATAAAAGAAGTCAAGAGAACAAACTATTTACTTGAACAAATTTCTCTTTTATCGCTTAAACGGATAAAACTTCCGATCGTTGCTCTTTAAATCGAAAGAACAAGTATGACGAAAATCGAAATTTTGCTAAGGACAAGGTTTGCTTACCAAACTTTTTTTCGTATCCCGCTTCGTTTTGAAGCGAAACTAGGAATTACGATTTTTTCCCAAATTAAAAATGTATTTCTTCAAAAAAGGCCATCATAAAAATTTATTTTATCGTAAGATTCAACTTCACCATGAATTTTGAACGATGCTAAGGTTAATAATAATGGAAATGAAACCTTAATGTATATGACAATGATGATATGAAAGTGTGTTTAGAATAAAGTTTCTGATTGTATGTTAACTAAAATTGTAGATTTAAGCTTTTAATCTGAAAAAAATTTCACATCAATTCTGCTTATAGAAGATAAACTTCCTTAACGAAAAATAGCTTTTGGCACTAGAAAAAGCTTTTTTATAATTTATAATAGAGATAATATAGTTAAAGGACGATTTTATTGATTGCTGTAAAATTCACAGGAAAGCTGTTGATCATGCCAAAAAAACTGAAATATATATTTAAGAAAATTTTACAAATTTTGTAAGAATTGGGTAATTCTTTTTTTATCACTTACTATGATAGCGAAAACATAAAAAATACTTTTTATAAATCCTGAGATAGCCTTGGATGATCACACGTGTTGCGTACTCAGCACCTACAGAGTGTTTTTAATTAAAAATTTTTTTTTTCAATTCTTGAGCAGTTATTGATACAATGAATTAATTTTTTTTATAATATTGCATTTGTTAATAGTCTTTTACGTTCAATAATAATGGAGAAGAATAAATAAAGTTGTCATTCGAAACGAGCCTTATCTAACGTTACAAATCTAATTTTTGTGATTTGACCATTCATTTTTTCATACCTTGCAAATCAAGCTATGGCTTAATAATAAATGCGTGATAAATTTTTGATTACTTGTCAGAGTTAATCTGCAAATTACGCGTGGCAAGTTTTAAGGGGGGAAGGTTTATAGAATACTCTCACGTATGAAAAGTTTTTGTTGAAAAAAAATCGAAAGATATCACAACTTAGAAGGAAGTCTAGTAGAAATTTGATCAGTTTTAGAAAAACTTTTTCACAAGATAAATAAACTTCTGGGAAAATTGTTGCTTATTTAACCAACAACTGCATCAAAAATATTTCTCTAATTTATTATGCTTTGAATAGAATTTAAATTTTCTTTGATTAGACAATTTAAAAAAAAAATTTACACATTTACATACAATCAAATTTAAAAATATTGTAATGAACATCTTTGAAGATCAAAGTATTTTATTTTCGTATCAATCTTTTAAGTTTAGGAAAAATATTTTGTTTGAATAAAATATTTTTAAAAAGTAAGTTAGATTCTGGAAATCATTTTTCTACAATCTACATACAAGACACGTTGATGGAAATAAATAGAGGTGCCACAAAAACCCTTCTGAGTCAATTGTATTACACTGATTTTAATTAATTAATCATTAAGTATTAATTATTTAACTTCTAAGAAAATGTAACTATTTAATTGACAATTCATATTCCTTAGTTGAAAACTCAACTACTGGGTTAAAGATTGAATTGGTTTGTTAGAAATTAATTATTTTACGAAGAACCTGCTTGCTGGAAGATATACTATTTTAAGAAATTTAATCGTTTCGGCTAGGAAATCATTCTTTGAGTTGAACTCTTATGTTGCGTTTTTTTCTATTGAACATTTAAGTTGAAAATTAATCTGTTTGGTTCAAAATGTAAACATTTTGTTGAAAATTCGATTTTTTCAGCATTAAACAATATGCAACTGATTCTAAGTTTTATCAGATTTGGCTGAGGCTTTCAAAAAAATTTGGTAAAAAATTAAACCATTGGCTTGAAAGTTACATTTTTTGTTAAAATTGATATCTTTCATTTAAATTTAACTACTTGATTAAGAACTAAACTTTTTAAATGAAAATTAAACTTTTTGTTACAAAATTAACTAATTTGGTAAAAAACATATTTTGGGTTGCAAAGTCTAGCGCTTTATAGATAATTCGCCTTTTTGGTTTGATACTCGTAATCTGAGAATATTGTTAATTAATCTTTTTTTACGAGAATATAACTTTTTTCCTAAATTAAACTAATTTGGTGAAAAAATTGTTTTGTTTACTTGAAAATTTAACTGCTTGGGTAAAAGTTTAACTAGTTTGTTAAAAATTCCTACTTCGTTTAGATTCAAGTCTTTAGTTTAAAATTTAACTTTTTTGTTAAGAATTTTTTTTCTAAAAATTATAATGTATTTTTATATGAAAATTGTGCTATTGCATTTTTTATAAGAAATTTATCATTTATAATTTCCAAATTAAGCTATTTATTAAAATTTAATTTAACCAACTTGCAATGTACAGATATGGCAAAAATGAAAGCTACTTATTTAAAAATATATCTTAAAGTTCGCAGGAATCGAAATAATTTTTCCTATATTTCTGGAAAGTTTATTAAAATACATTGGGAGGCTTTTAAACCGCATGACATCCCTAAACTCTGAAAAATTGTATAACATCCGTTTATATAGTTTACAATACCCTCGAAATATTTTGGATTATCGAAAAATCTTGCATAACTATATAATAGTTCAATATCTACCGAAAATCTAGAAAATTCCTTAAGACTAAAGAAAGAGATTTTTAAATTTCTTTTAAATTCCTTAACATTAGGTTATCTTACCTGAAAATGGCAACCTGAGAATGGTTGAAATGTCGTTTTTATATAGCAAGACTATAAAAATTGAACTTTTGTTAAATTATAGCTATATGTTTTTATTTATTAAAATGAATCGTGAGAGCAAATAGGAAGGGTTTCTTTCTTTTTCGAATCCTTGATTTTTGCGAAATCCTTGAAATGCGTGTGTTCTGTGAATTATTTTGGATTCCTTAAATCACTGGAATGCCGTGAATTCAATGAATTCAGCAAATTCCATAAATTCCGTAAATTCCGCAAGTGCAGTGAATTTTTTGATTTCTGTAAATTCCTTGAATTGAGCTTATTCCATTGATTTAGTGAATTCCATAAATTCCATAAATCTTGTAAATTTATTTCATTCAATGAATTTCGCGAATTCCTTTAATTCCGTGAATTTCATGATTTCCGTGGATTCCATACATTTCGTAAATTGCTTGAATTCTGTGAATTCCGTGAAGTACAACAATTTCTTTAATTCCTTCATTTTCATAAATTTCGCGAATCGCATGAATTTCATGTGCTTCACGAATTCTACGAATGTTGTAAATTCCTTAAATTCCATTTATCCCGGGAATTTCTTGTGCACAATTTTCGTCCTACAAATGCTCTAATACATGTATTAGAATGCTAGAAGGTGACGTCACGATCCGCTAAACTTGAAATACACGTATTGCAGTTTGGTCATTCCAATACCATCACAGAAAAAAAGATAAAGTTTACATCGATTTCAGTTCAAAGGTTCACCCTAGTGCAAAAATTCTAATATGGACCTGATCAGGGCCAGATCGAGCAGAATTTTGCCCAAACCGGGCTATCTAGATGGGGCCGGACTCGAAATGAAACGCGATACCCGATTAGGGACCAAGCGCAGCGCCCAGAGATAACCTGCTCTGGCTTCGATTGCGCTCATATTAATTTACTTTTACTATTATTAATTAAAATGGATTCTCGAATAAAATAATATTAAAATCGTATATATAACTTCCGAAATTTAAATTTTTGAATATAAAAATCAGATTATCAAAGAGATCACGATATGAAAAAATTGGAATATGTAAGACTAGAAACAAAATATTTTTTAAACAACTTTTTTTGGCCCAAACGAAAAAAGTCGACAGACGCAATATATCAGCCAGAATTTGTATATGAAAAACTATTTCAGTTTTTCTCAATATATTTTTGGTTTTAATTTCTAAATTAAATTTGTTTTTAATTTCTATATGGAACTTAAATACAAAAAGTTATTTTGAAATAAGCGAATTAGAATATTGCACTGGCCCTTTAGGTTTCTTTACGGAAGCAACTATACTACAATAAAAAGGTTGTATTCACATACCGATTATATCAAATCACCTAAAAATATGTGAAAATAAACATGTTTATGACGCCATTGTTGATCTAATTCGTTTTCCCATTCAACATATCAAATATTTCTGCTTCTTATCTTATAAATGAAGAACTAACAGATGCTAGGCTGATAACGCCTAAAATCCTGTTCTAATTAAAATATACATCATCAATCCGCTTGATGACATTCAATTTTATGGTTATGTTCATAACCAACATTGAAACTAGAACGAGTTTAGCTGGGATGAAAAGACCATTTTTTCACTAAATCTTTTTGCAAGAAACTTTCTTCTATTATTTAGTTTCGTTTTGAAAAATGTTACATACGTTTTCAAAGCAGTCATATATTTATTTATTATGTTTAAAAAAATGCACACATGCTTAACTTGTGTAAATTTCAAATTTCTATCCCCAAGGAATTTCAGGCTTTGGTCGCTGCGGGCGCTGCCTGTCATATCCAGTTAATATCAAGGTCATGTCCGTACCCAATGGAACTGTGGTCTAACCACAGTTCATAATGTAAATACTCAGTTATGAAATACTGAGTGACAGTGTTGCCAAATCGTCACTTTCTACTCCCACCATGTGCCTCGCGAGAACAGAAACATTATTCTTTACAACATAATATCTTTGATACTGAACGGCCAATATTTGCTACTTTTAAAAATAAAATCCGCACGATATTTTCCTTTATATCTGTAGTTTTTAAGCTCAATGGGAAGCTTCGTTTCCATAATAAAGTTTGCAATATGGTGATTTTCCATCTTATCTATGGGAAACCTATTCAAAAAGGACTAATTATAATTGATCGTATTTGACTTTTGAAATGGTCGAATGAGCTGAATAGGGTTTGAAACGTTAGATAACAATATTTTCTACATATTCTGAAAATTTTAGACAATCCGTAAGTAGGGTCCCATTTCGGCACGACTACCCTAATTTGGGGATAAATCTTCTGTTTCCATGTAGGAATTAGTGACTTCGAAAAAGATTTGTATATATTGATAACTTTGGTCCCATATATTATTACACCCGGTCGACCGAGTGGTTGACCTATGTCTGACTGAAATTCAAGTTCTAATTAAATTAATTTTATCAAAGTTGTGAAATTATTAATTATTTAAATCCTAGTTCTAAGCTAGCCTAGGTAATTGATGTACGAATGTTCCTATATAGATATTAAATGAAATGTCTAGTTCCGCAAATTAATTCTAGCATTTTTTTCTATACCTCCTTATTTGTTATCTTATTTCCTTGGTCTATTTTCTATGAATAACCGCGGATTATCATGAATCACCACAGATTACTGCGGATTACCTCGGATTAAATCGGATACCTCGAATTACTTCGGATAAGGCGGATTACTTCGGATTACCGTTTGGGATCACCAAGTGGTCCAGCGGATTACCAGAGTTGTTTCCCCCTGGGCTTCAACAATGAAATTCACTTCACTCCTATTTTTGGTTTTGTTCGAAAACATAAGATAGTTGTTGTATCAGGTTCTTCGTTTTCATTTACGAAAAATAAGTTTTAATTCGTTCCCGATAAGTATAATTACTTTTTAAATAATAATAATAATAATAATAATAATAATAATTAATAATAATAAAGGAAGCGAAAAGTCGTTTTAAATCTAGTGTCTTTCCAAATAGCATGTAAACTTTAAACGCAGAAAATTTAACATGCAACAAAATTTAACTTTATTTTCATCTGTAATGTTCTGCAATTTTACATTACGCTTGTATTATAGAAGTGTTATGGATTTTTTCTAGAATTCCAAACATTTTTAACAATTCAATTCTTGTGTCGATTCAACGTTATGCCAGATTTCATAAAAATTATTGGTCATGTTTTCGTGACCACAATCGATATTTTTGTTTTTTTGCGGAACGTTTTATGTACTTTTATTATTAAAAGATCAATTTTTTAAGAGTATTTTACAAATTTGAAAATATGGTCTATTTCCGGACGGAGCATCTTTGGATCTATGAGAGATAAAATAGCTGATAGAATATATTTGTTACTGACTATATATTTTACAGAAACTTTTTGATAATAAGAAAGTCAAAATCTGACAAATTTAATTGAGTTTAAAATCAAATTTAAAATCATATTTAACGTCCCATAATTAAGTTTAAAAAAAAAAGAAAAAAGAACAACTTTTTTTCTCAGTAAAAAAGAAAAAAATCCTTTTCCCGTTGAACAAAGATAAAAAAGAGGAAAGAAAAATAAGAAGGCAAGCAAGCAATTTATTTGAATTTTATTTTATTATCGTTATTGTTTTTCTTATATGGGGGCTGTGTGAGTGTCGAACCGTCCGTGATTATTTTGTGCAAAAGTTTTTTTTCTTGTGATTTTACAGCAATAAAAATAAAAAAAGACAAAAGAAATAAAAAAAGGGAAGGGGAATTAATTGGTTTCCTTCTCATTTTTCTTTTTTTCTTTTTGTCCAAAAGAAAAACAAATTTTTTCTTGACCTTTTTAAGAAGGGAAAAGGAGGTTTTTCAGATTACAATAGGAACATTTTATGGTGTTTATCCAAATCTGGTCGTTGAATACATGGTTTTAATTTCAGGAATTCTGTACATTAATAGTAAAGTCTTCCCGGATTTTCCATAAATGCTGTTGGGCCAAACTTATATATTAAAATTACATCATTTTTTTATAAAAACGTATGTCCCTTCTTATATTTTGAAATTATATGTAGGTGCAAGCAAAATTTAAATTATCATCTTTAAAAGATAGAACTTTGAAAATTTTGTCAAAAATTCATGTATTTTGTTGAAAATTGATATTAAGAAATAGAAACTTAATATTCTGGGCCGAAATGACAACCAATGATGGAATAGTTTAATATATTTTTACAAACATTAAATACACAGTTCCACAAAAAAAGTTCTTTGCACGATACAATTGACTAGGCTACCCTTATGGATTTTGAGCCGCTGAATCGGGATATGTCCTTAGAATTTTTCCTACACGTCTCGGTTTTTCCCCTAGATGCAGAAAATAGAGGAAAACCTAGGGGTTTTCTGTTCACACAGGCAATGCGAATATTTCCATGCAAGAAACAAGTGACTGGGTTAACTTTACGGACTTTGAGCCACTCAATCCAAATCTCGCCTCAGAAATTCTCGTACACGTCTCAGTTTCCCCCTGAATGCAGAACATAGTTAAAAACTTAGGGATATTCTGGGCATTATTTTTATAATATCAGTATACGCGAAAACAGACACATGGATGTTATATTCTTGAGTATCGCCACTTATAGACACTTGATGTGTTCACAAAAATTGTCTAGAGTGCCTTCTGTTTCCCTTAGCTTCGATAATTCTAGGGAAATTAAAGGTCTTTCTCATATTATACAGATTTTTATGGGTGAAAAATGCCATATCCTTTGCAGATTTGCATGCTAAATTTAAATTTGAACCCCAAATTTTTTTAACTTGCTCCATTTTCTCGTTAGATGCAAAATGTAGGGAAAAGCCTAGGGAATTTCTGGTTACACAGGTCCGTCAAAAAAAAAAGTTGTCTGCACGGTACAAGTGACTGATTTCGATCGCAAAACTGTAAAGGATTTAGGTTTTTATTATTTTTTCCCGTTTCAATCTATATAATCTGAAAAAGGCCTTCAATTTCCCTAGAATTACTCGAGTTAGGAGAAATAGAAGGCACGCTAAATAATTTCCGTGTGCAAATTAAGTCTCTACAAGTCGTTGCACTCAAGAATATAATATCGATGTGTCTTTTTTCGCGTATACTGGTATTATCGAAATGACGTGAAAATTATCCCTAGGGGTTTCCATATTTTCTGCATCTAGAGGGAAACTGGAAAGTGTAAAATAAATTCTGAGGCCAGATTTGGATTCAGCGTCTCAAATTCCATAAGGGTAGTCTAGTCACTTGTGTAATGGAGGCAAATTTTTTGTGTGACCTATGTGACCAGAAATCCCTAAGCTTGTTACAACTTTTTGCATTTAGGGGAAGACTGAGACGTGTAGGGCAATTATTGAAGGCATTTTCGGTTTCAGCGGCTCAAAATCCAGAAGCTTAGCCTATTCACTTGTCTCGTACAGGCAAAATTTTTTTTGTGGGCCTATGTTTTTGTTGTGACCCCTGTTTTTGTCAAACGTCCACGGTTTGATACCCCCAAGGTCCGGAAAACAGGTTTTCACGAATGGGTCTTATTGTCTCTATGTCTGTATGCATGTATGTATGTATGCATGTATGTATGTATGTATGTATGTATGTATGTATGTATGTGTGTCAGATTTTTGGCACGATAATATTTGAAAAAACTAATCTATTCGATTGGCCTTTGGCACACTCTCTAAATGTCAGAAACTAAAGGTCAAGTTCGTTAGCCAGTCATTTTAGATGAAAATTCAAAAAGTTAACGTGTTTTGAATATTTTTGAGACCACTTTTTTTTAATTTGAAAATTTTCTTCAAGGATGTTCATAGTACTTAAACAGACAAACAATTTATCTCAAAGACTTTTTTTTCAAACCAAAATTTACCAGAGTTATAACATTTACAAAATTTAAAAAAAAAAACACACGAAAATCAACATTTTAAACTAAATAACGCACGATATGAAAAAAAGTCAAAAGAAGAAAAATTTTTGTTTGTCAAGGGAAGAAAAATTACTTGTATGGTTCAGAATAGCGTACGAGCTACAAATATTTAGCGATTTCGACAAATAAAATTTAAAAAGTTTTAATTTAATTCATAAATAAACAAACATACAAAAAAATTTTGTTATTAAAAAATTATTTGTTGAAAAAATGTTTTTACGATTTTCCATAAATACACGTTTTTTCAAGTTATGTAGCAAGAAATTGATATGGAAACAATATTGTATAAAAAAAATTCTCTTCTGATTATAATTGTTTATATTATAAACAAATTTTATTTAAAAATGCAGTAATCAGGCATTTTTCGACAGAAATATTCCTTTTTTTCTATGTCAATTTTTTCAATTTAAAAATTTATGATAATTTCAGAAAACTTTATACTTTGTTGATTAATCTTATGATTTTTTAAATAAATTTAATTTGAAAATGCATTATTCGGGCGTTTGTCGACAGAAAAATACGGGTTTTTTAATGGCAGTCTTTCGGTTGGGAACTTCCTGACAATTTCAGCAAAATGCATAATTTTTTTATTAATTTTATAATTTTATTAAAACAAATTTAATAAGCAAATGCATTATTCGAGCATCTGTATATGGAAAATTGATTTTTTTCGATATCCTAATTAGAAATGTTGAAATAGAAAAAAACGAATTTTTCTGTAGGCGAATGCCTGAATAATGAATTTGTTCACCAAATTTGTTTAAGGAAACAATAAAATTCATGAACCTTCAATGAATTTTGCTGAAATTCCCATCAAGTTCCCATCTTAAAAGACTGGCATCGAAAAAACCGAATTTTTCTGCTGAGAAATGCCCGAATAATGCATTTGTTTATTAAATTTGTTTACAATATCATAGGTTCAATAAACAAATTATAAATTTTGCTGCAAATATCATGTGCCCTGGATTGCTTTTTCGATTTCGACGACATTGCATCTCGTTTGTGAAAGTGTTCCGCAAAAGTACATATCCCATTAGGTAATAAACAGCTTAAGTTAAACAATGGTGAAAATAAAAAAAGAGCCAAGATTTAGACAAGACGGCTTTCGACGCAATAGAATTAGATTCCACCCGGCAATATTGAATACTATAAGTTGAAAATGTTTTGTAGCTACAGTACTAAAGTCGATAACAGAGATCTAATGGTTACTTTCAATATATTTTTTATCCCCAAAACAGCCCTGCCAATTAAGTCAATCGAAAGTGGTTTTTACTTTTTCCGTGTATTACAATTTGAAACAAATTGTGGATAAAATTTAAAAACATTTTTTTCATAAAGATTCATCTTTCAGTAAAAATACATATATTTTAGCGTCCAAAATAACCAATATAGGATGAAGAAGTATTAATAGAGATTACTAAATAGCTCTATCGGGCAACATTTTATTTACAACTTTTCCCAAAGTTTCGACAGCTCACAATGGGCATGATTTAAAAAAGAGGAAAATTATTATTCATCAAGTTGTGAAAGACAAACAAATCATATAATGATTCAGAAGATAGTAATATTGGTAAAATTGTACAGAAAAAACTCTATTCATTAAAATTGTCTAAATCAGTGATTTTATTAAGAAAATTATCTAGTTATTTTTTCATACCAACCATTTCAGCAAAGAAACTTTTGTCGGATTACTTTCAGCTTACAGATCTTTTAAAAACAAAAATTGCATATTTTTGAAAATCATCCAACTTTGTTAACTGTTGTCTAATTAAGAAACTAAACCAGAATAGTTTCAAAATGAATGTATTTTATATCTAGTAGAAATATAGATTGATATTTCTTCAATTACACAGCCAAACAAAAAAAGTGTGCGGATCTGGTAACAAGACACGCGTATTCCTATGGATTTTGGGGCGCTGCTTTCAAATTCGGTATCAAAAATCACCCATCACGTCATGGTTAAGCCACAATCTCAAAAAATGACGAAAAATCATTCACTGAGGCAAATAAATTTCAAAATAATGCCAGTGATGCAAATTTTCACTTCAAAAACATGTCGAGAACTGTGAAGGATCAACCCTTGCCTGATACAAACTTATTTCACATGACTTTACTCAACAGAACCTGACCTCACCTAACCTGAATTAACAGAAATTTATTCAACTACACGTAAAGTTCTAGAAGCATATTTTCCCAGTAGCGAATGTGTGCTACATCGAATGGGCCAACTCGAGCCTAACGTAGAAATAAATCTCACCTAGCCTAACCTAACTTAACCTCACGAAACACAATTGAACTGATTGTGTTATCCCGTTGTGTTTGCGGTACCGTTTGAATCAGCTTGGGATTAACCTGCAAAGAGGTTAAACCTATCTTAACCTAAAAAACCTGACCTAACCTAACCTAACTTAACTTCACGTAACACAATCAAACTCATTGTGTTGTCCCGTTGTGTTTGCGGTACCGTTTCATTCAACTTCGGCTTAACCTACATAGAGGTTTAACCTACCCTAACCTAACAAAACCTAACCTAACATAACCTACCCGAATAAAATTCAGCCACACGTGTAGGTATGTAAGCGTACGATTCTCAGTCCTAAATGTGTGCTATATTTAATAGGTTAACTCGATCTTAACCTACAAATTAATCTAACTTATCAGAACCTAACGAAATTTTGCTTAACGCAACACAGCTTAACTTAAGTGTTCCCGTTCCCGTAGAACTGTAACTTAAACATGCAAATGAATAAGTGTTCTATTCAAAAATTTTTTCTCTCGACTAGCAACAAGCGGTTTCGAAACTCCAGAAATTTACTGCTATTAATGTCAAAATATGAAAGTACGCAAGAACAGGGTTGCCAGCGTACTCGGTTAGGTTAGGTCAGGTTTCGTTAGGTTAGGATAGGTTAAACATCTATGTAGGTTAAGCCGGAGCTGAATGAAACGGTACCGCAAACACAACGGGACAACACAATCAGTTTAATTATGTTTCGTGAGGTTAGGTTAGGTTAGGCTAGGTTAGATTTATTTATAGGTTAGGCTCGAGTTGACCCATTCGATGTAGCACACATTTGCTACTGGGAAAATATGCTATCAGAGCTTTACGTGTATTTCAATAAATTTCTGTTAATTCAGGTTAGGTGAGGTCAGGTTCTGTTGACTAAAGTTATGTTAAATAAGTTGATATCAGGCAAGGGTTGATCCTTCACAGTTGGCGACATGTTTTTGAAGTGAAAATTTGCATCACTGGCATTATTTTGAAATTTATTTGCCTCAGTGAATGATTTTATGTCATTTTTTGAGATTGTGGCTTAACCATGACGTGATGGGTGATTTTTGATACCGAATTTGAATTCAGCGCCCCAAAATCCATGGGAATACGTGTGTCTTGTTACCAGATCCGCACACTTTTTTTTTGTGTGGCTCTGTTATTAAACAATTTTGTTTTAATTTTTAAAATTTCGAAAATCATATAACTTTTTGAATTTTCATCAAATGTCGAAATGTCATATAGAGGATTTTAAGTTATTTTTTCCATGTACCAGAAAATTTTATAAAAATTTCTAAATCTCACAAAAAATGTTTATTTAAATTTGAAAAAAATTCAATTACTTTTTGACTTTGCGTTTAATCAAGAAATTTAACTGAGATATTTTTTAAATACACTCGATATCTAGTGAGGAATTCAAATGAGATTTCCTAATCTACCAGAAAAATATTTTTTTCTATTTTTCTGAACATTTTTATAATACATACATGCATACAAACATACATACATGCATGCATACATACACTATCTTGATTGTTTTTTCTGCTATAATGTGTAAGGGTATTTTTGTCTGCCCAATATGCCATTTTCCAATACTACAAGTAGAACGGTAAACTACTTTATTTTTTTCTAAGGTTTCTAATTGATCCTTACCTACTTCTATCACTTTAACTAGTTTCGATTTTATACTGAAAGTAGTGCTAAGTTTATAATGTTTTAAAACTCTTTTTATATTTGTTGAAATTTTAATATAGTAAGGAATAGTAATATTGCTTTTTGGATGAAATTGGTTTTTGACAATCTTGTTAGGATTGTGAATTAATTTTTGTTTATTAAGTTTTTTTAATATTTTATCTACATGTTGATGAATAATACTTTGTTAACAATTCTTTAAAAAAGGGGAATGTTTTACAATTTTCAAGTCATCTATATGACATTTATTATCAGAAAGCAAAATAACTGAATCCACTAAGTTCGTTACAATAGAAATTTTTTGTTAAAAAAGATGTTTTGAAATACCGTTAAGTAAGCGACATGCGCAGGTTGACTTACGAAACCAATTTTTAGAAATAGAACCATTATCATTTTTTATGATGCTAATATTAAGAACGGTAATAGCGTTAATATTTTCTGCAACACATGTGAATTCTTATGTGATGTGTATTGAGTTAAATGTTTTAATAGTTTGTTCTATTTTATCTTTAGGAATTATTAAAAAAGTGTCATAAACATACCTAGAGTATGCAATAATTTTGAAATCTAATTTATTAATCATTGATGTTTCTGAATTTTACATTCCTAAGCAGTAAAATTATAAGAAAAAGGAGATTCCATAGAAGTTCCAAAAGTTTTGTCTCTACAAATTTTGACTAAATTTAAAGTCAGTGTTATCCATTAAAAATTTTATTTCTACTTGGAATTTATATAAAGGTAAAGCAGTATCTTTCTCAATATTTGATTTTGGGATGTCCATAAATTCTAGCTAAATTAGTATTTTCTGTAATAATATATTGTCGCGCTATGTTAGAGCCTAAAAATCCATTTTGTCTCCATTTGTCAATATTATTACAAGCTTCTCTTTCTATTGGTTTTAAAGGGTTGCCTTGAGTTTTTTCCTAACTTGTTTCATCACTTAAAATTAGTTCCATTTTGTTATGACGATCCTGTTCATTGTGAACGACTGTAACGTTTTCTTTATTAGCACGTGCTATAAAGAGATATTGATGTCCTTTGAGAAAGTTTTTTTTCAGCAATATTTTTAGATATTATTCTACCTGAATCAAAAATCAGGTAGGCTTCTTATTGTATCTATTAGATAGAGCAATCATTTTATGTCTGAATTCAGATTGTAATTTTTCTGGTATTTCACAATTAATAATCCATGGCTCAGAAATCTCTAGATTGTTAGAATATTTGTTTTTCAAGAATATATTTACTCAAATTTAGTTTATAGTTAAGAGTTTTTTTATACTAAATATCATTATATTAATCATCTTTTTCTATTAAGGGCAAAACATATTTTTGATTCTAATCCCTCGTTTTTTTAAGAGATTCAAATGATTGTGAATATCAGAGATTTAAATCTATCTAATTTAGAGATAAAATTTTTTAATATTAAGTTAAGTTTTTGATTAATAGAATGGATATAAAAAACAGATTGTTAAGATGTTAAGTTGTGTTAGTAATATTATAAGGAAAAATATCATATAAACGAGAATTAATTAGAAATTCTTTCCTAGACTGTGTGTCTGAAGTCCTAGTTCATATTGATTCAATTCTTGATGTTGTTGAATGTTTCAAAATCATATTTTTGTTTGAGTCCACTTAAAAAGTTCATGTTTAATCTTTTAGTTTTTAAGTCATTAGTTTTCCTATGATCTCATTATGAAATAATTGTTTAGACAAATTTAACGAAATGAAGGTACTTTAAAATGAACAAAAAATGTAATGTACGTTTATTATGTTTAAAAGATTCTATATTCACAACTTGTGTTTTATAGCTACACCAAATTATTGAAAGGTGTGTGCATAGAATGAGAATGATCTCCGGCCCTTTTATACAAATTTACTGTTTACACTTTAAAAAATTGGTAAATTGTGTATATGGACACGGTTAGTCATAACAAATTAAGTAAAAAAGTCAAGTAGAAAATTTTTTGAAAATAAACACCTATAATGCTATGGAGCTGCAAATGGTGTCCATAAGCCGTTTATTTTAAATAATTCTTACATAATAACTTATTAATCACTTTTTCATTGAATATGCTCACGTACAGCATCCATAATTTTTTAAGTTTAAACATCCAAAATCAATATTTTTTAAAGGAGATCCGAAAATAAGGTTTTGATTTCATTCTTGCAAACTTCCACGTTATCCTGTAGTTATATTTTGCAATGAACCAACGATTGAAAATTTTGTTTTAGGTTTCAAATAGGTAATAATCATTGTGCGCAACCTTAGAAAATTTAGCGATTCATTTCAAATCTTTTGCAACATAAAAATTTTCAGTTATAGCCAGTTTTTGATTTTTAACATTTTTCGCCGATACAAAAGTTGTGGTTGAAATATTTGAAAAAATATTTTAAAGGCAGCATATTCTTCACATATGCGTATATTGAGGGAACATAAATTTGAATTTCCTTATACCATATCGCAACATGTCTCACAAAACCTGATCAAAAAGGGTACCAAATTGATTTGTACTGCTTTTAATTGTGCCAAAGAACATAACAGATATTATTCATTTATCATTGCAGGAACCAAAAAATTATGCGGAAATAAATACACCTATATATTTCGAAGTCGAATTAGAAAAGAATCATTAAAAAACTTCATATGAATTTTTAAAACCTTTGTTCATTATCGTGACACCCTGCAAAATATGGTTTGCTTAAAAAAAATTCATCCGCAAAATGTGAACAAATTGTCTGAAAATCTTCAATATTATTTTTCCACAAATTTTGAAATCTTTAAAACTTAAAAATATTCTCTTAAAATACAACCAAAACCGTTACAGTTTTTCTAGAAATCTTAAAGAAAATGTATCTGAAAACTTTCATAATTATTAAACATTTGTTAACTTCTGCTACAATATTCATGTTTTATAATATAGCACTTTGAAAATTCCAAAATTGGCTAAATTAATGAAGATTACAAATAAAAAAGTAGTTTTAAAAATATAAAATAATTCTGGGTTATTCAAATTTAAACTTAATGTGTTTTAGGCAAGAGATTTTCCAACTTTTTTTAAACCAAATGTTAAGCTATTAAAATCCGAAAATTATTGATTTTTTGGGAATAAAAGATAATTCCTTTATTCGGCAGGATTTCTTTTTCATAATTTACAATTTTTATTTTCACATCCTATTGGCGTTCTTTGACTAGAGAAAAAAAATTTAAAAAGTAAACCTCCAATTAGGTCAGTTACACCAGCCCCCCCCCACTCTTAATTTTTGGGTTAAAATTTTTGTCCCCACAAAACTATAGAAGCTATGTCAGGTATTAAGCATGGGGGGTAGCGTAATGCTATCCCCCTATGTGAAAAATCGAAATTTAAATCGCATGATCTTGAAGATCTCCAAATGCGCTCACATGCGCCATAGAGAAAAAATTTGGCGCCACATTGATAACCGAGTTATCAGCGTTATCAGCGTGATTTTCTAATCTAAAAATTTTTTTCAAATTCCTCATACCCATTTTTCATAACTTCAAATGCGCTGAAATGCGCCGCCACTAAAAATTTTTGCGCTAGCTAATTAACAATGATATCATACTTTGTAGGGGGGGGGGGGTAGTGTAGCACAGGTGTTAAATGCTCAAAAGTTATGTGCAATATAAAGTTCAGGCCATAGATTCTTTCGTCTTTAAATGCACTCATATGCGCCATAATTTTTTTTTTTTTTGAAAATTGTGAAAATTATCCAAGATGTGGAGAAAAACAAATTTTATGAAGCGATGACCCATAAAATAAAAAGTTTTCAATCCGCACTGATAAAGTGACTTTCCTGTTGGGTTTTAAATGCGCTCAAATGCGCCACTTTCAAAATTAACAAAAACAATAATCAAACCCCCAATTAACATTTGCTGCCGATCTACCATCCGATGATATCTGTAAATGATTTGAATTGCAAAATAAAAATTTATACTGATCTATTCGTCTAGGAATTCAAATGTGCTCATATGCATCATTTTCGAAATTGACAAAAACCCATAATCAACCCCCTCATTTTCCATTGTTATCGATCCACCACCCGAAGATATCTGTAAATAATTTGAATTGCAAAATAAAAATTTATAATGATCTCTTCGCCTGGCATTTAAAATGCGCTCATGTGCGCCAATTTCAAAATGGACAAAAAACCACAATCAACCCCCTCACTACCACTTGTTACGATTCACTATCCGATGATATCTCCAAATAAATTAAACTGCAGTATAAAAATTTAAAATTGTCTCTTCGTATAGGATTTCAAATGCGCCACTTTCGAAATTAACAAAAACCACAATCAACCATTTATTTATTTGGCAATTCAAGTTATTTAGAGATATCATCGGATGGTGGTTCGATAACACTTAGAAATATGGAGGTTGATTATGGTTTTTGTCAATTTTGAAAGTGGCGCATGTGAGCGCATTTGAAATCCTATACGAAGAGATCATTATTAATTTTTATTTTATAATTTAAGTTATTTGAAGACATCATCGGGTGGTCGACCGATAACAAGTGGAAATGAGGGGGTTGATTGTGTTTTTTTGACAATTTTCAAAGTCGCGCATATAAGCGCATTTGAAATCCTATACAAAGAGACAATTCTCCATTTGTAAGCTGCAATTTAAGATATTTAAATATATCGTCTGGTGGTGGACCGATAACAATTGGAAATGAGGGGCTTGATTGTGGTTTTTTGTCAATTTCGAAAGTGTCGCATATGAGCGCATTTAAAATCCTAGACGTAGAGATTATTTTTGTTAATTTTGAAAGTGGCGCTTCTAAGCGCATTTTAAACCCCAGAGGAAAGTCACTTTATCAATGCGAATTAAAAAATTTTTATCTTGTTGGTCATCGCTGGGAAAATATTTTCACCTCCTTATCTTGGGAAATTTTCAAAAAAAAAAAAAAAATTATAGCGCATATAAGCGCATTTGAAGACGGAAGAATTTATGTCCTGAACATTATATTGCACATCACTGTTAAGGATTTAACACCTTTACTACACTGCCCCCCTCGAAAATATATCTTTGTCAATTAGCTAGAGCAAAATTTTTTTGCGGCAGCGCATTTGAGCTCATTTGAGGTTATGAAAGATAGGTATGATGAATTTGAAACAATTTAATTTGTTTAGAAAAATGACGCCAGCCCCTCCCCCATATTTCGATCGCTGATAGGTCGTTTATCTTTAATGTTTTTAGTTTCGAAAAAGCAAGCCAGACCCCCCCCCCATTTCGATCGCTGATAACTCGTTTATCAATGTAGCGCAAATGTTTGTCTGTATGACGCATATCAGCGCATTTGAAACGAGGAAAGTTACTTTATCAATGCCGATTCAAAAGTTTTTATTTTGTTGTTCATCATTCGTAAAATTTTTTTACCTCCTTATCGTGGGCAATTTTCAGAATTTTCAAAAAAAAAACAAAAATTATGGTGCATGTGACCGCATTTAAAGACGAAAGAATCCATGTCGTTTACTTTATATTTCACATCACTGTTGAGGACTTTACACCTGCGTTACACTGCCCCCCCCCCACACGCCCTCCAAAATATGATATCTTTGTCAATTAGCTAGCGCAAAATTTTTTTGCGGCAGCGCATTCGAGCTCATTTGAAGTTATGAAAGATAGGTATGATGAATTTGAAACAATTTAATTTGTTTAGAAAAATGACGCCAGCCCCCCCCATTTTTATTGTGGATAATCACTTCGTAACATTTTGTTACCTATATATCTTAGGCATTTTAAAAGATTTTCAACAAAATTTAATGGCGCATATGAGCGCATTTTAAACCCTATAGGAAACTCACTTCATTAATGCGGATTGCAAGCTTTTGATTTCGTTTGCCATCGCTTCATAAAATTTTTTTTCCTCCATATCTTGAACCATTTTCACAATTTTCAAAACAAAAATAATGGCGCATAAGAGCGCATTTGAAGACGAAAGAATACATGTCCTCAACTTTATATTGCACATGACTGTTGAGGATTTATCATCTGCGAAACACTGCCCCCCCCCCTTCCAAAATATAATATCTTTGTTAATTAGCTAGTGCAAAATCTTTCAGTTTGGGCGCATTTGAGCTCATTTGCAGTTATGAAAGATAGGTATGATGAATTTGCAAAACTGTTATTAGTTCAGAAAAATCACACCAGCCCGCCCCCGCAAAAACTTTAATCGGTGGCGCATTTAAGCGCAGTTGGGGCGCAATTCAGTGGGCTATAGAAAACCAAAAAATTAAGAGTGGGAGAGTTGATGTGCCTGAAATCCTCTAATTGTTAAGCAATCGTAATTTACGTGAGTACAATATTGCATGCTTTCAATACCTTCATCTAAAGATGGAATAAATCATTTTCTGATGTTAGTTTTCGCCAAAAAGAAATAGTTTTTCAATTGCCAGTTAATTGACAAGCAGTTAAAAATTTAAACTTCCAAATTGTAAGTTTAAAAATTAAAATTGATAAATGCTAGAATGTAGGATTTATAGTTTTAAAAACTGAAAAGTCACAGCTTTCATACTCTGAAAATTAGAACTGGTATTTTTGTTTAAATTGAGAGTTTTATATTCAGGAGAACTAAAGTTTGGCAGATTCAGAATAAAACATGAAAAATCCTTTTAAAAAGGGGGAACTTTTAAGCGTAAATATCTATTAAGTATGATGTCATTGAAATTAAAAATTTTAATTTTTCATTTGGAAATGTGGCACACACTCAGAAATCCTTTTAAATCTGTTTAAATATCCTAAAATCTTACAAATTGTGTATTAAATCGTTTTAAATCCTCCAAAATTCCAGCGAATTCTTCTAAACAGGAAAGAGTTTTCGGAATCGTGTGAAGTCTTTTGAAATATTAAAAAATCTCTTTACATAATTTTAATTAGAGTAAAACCCTTAATCATTGTGAAAATATTATGTTGTTAATTTAGAAATTTTAGAGTTTAAAATGTTTCTGATGTCTCTTGAAATCCCGTAAAAAACCTTTCACATTTTAAGAAGCTCTTTAGAACAATTAAACATACCTTGAAACCTGTTAAATGTTATGACCCTAGTAAAGTTAAGGAAATCCAAATTGAAATCATTCCTTCTTTTTTAATTTAACCAATTTATCAACTGTATATAAGAAAAGTGATAAATTAATTAGTAAAGTTTTGTATGAAAATTCGATTGGGCTAAATTATTAAATTTATTAACGCAATTAGAAGTCGTTTTATTACACTTGTGAATAAACTACGTCATTTCGAACCAAGGTAACATATTTCTTACATACTTTTATTCGAAACGATAAATGTTAAATTATGTACACATCTGATCTATTTACTCTTCCTTTCATTATGCCTCACGACAGCGCTAATCAAAAACATTTTTTAAAATTTAATTTTCTTTTAATTTAATTTAATTTATATTTTATGAAAGACTATTCATGAATAACTTTAATACTTTCTGAATACAATATTGTTCGTAAAAACCACGTGATTAGCAGATAATCATTTAAAAAATAAACCTTGTTGTTTCAAATAAATTTAAACGAAAATTACTATTTTTCTCTCATATGAAACGAAGAACTCTAAATATCCTAAAGGCTATCAAACTTACAAATATCTTAACGAACACCTGTGGAGATCAAGGTTTATAATTTTTCAGAAACTGTCTACAGTTTCCTTAAAATAAGTTTCAATAGACAAAAAAACTATCTTTAAAAAATTTCAAAATATTTTTAAACCTAAATCTCTAATTTGAAAATCACAATTTTTTAATTTAAATTAAAAATCTTTTCCAATGATTGAGCAAAAAATTAAGTTTTTTTATAAATAATCATGAATTTATTAATGAAACCTGAATGATAAATACTTAATCAAATAGATTAAAAAATGTAAGCAAAATCATATTCAAAATATTTCAGTTCTATTATATAAAAATGTACATAGCAGGTTAGACAATTAATTATTTCTCATCTTTCGCCTTCAAGAAGCGTCTGTAACAATAAACACAAATATTTGAAGTGACTCTTAATTAAGTGTTTAAATATAATCTTTATTATTTGAGGTTCTACTTTTCCACCTGAGGCAAGCTGGAAGAGCGAGTGGGGGGTATTTGCATATCTTACGTATAAAGTTTCTCCTGGAAAAATTAATTAATCCACAGATATTGGAGCTTAGAAGAACATTTAGCAGAAATTTGATATGTTCTTTAACCATTAAAGCATTTTTTACAAAATAAATGAATTTCTAACTAATTTTTTTAATTTTGTTAAAAACATTTCAAACAGGAAACAGTAACTTTTTACCAAAAATAGTTTAATTTTAATTGAATACTGCATTTAGCAACAAATATTTGAATTTTTTAATCAGAAAAGCTACATTTTGGACCTAAAATGTTAGAAATATTCTACCTTCTGACCTATTTGAAATATGTGTCTGCTTTATCATGCTTTCAATTTAATTTTAATTTAATTTGATAAGAGAATTTGTACACAAAAATACAAAAATATTTTCAATAAAAGCCTCACAGATATTAGAAATTCAGGGCATAAACTGATAATTATATTGCCGGTCATGTGCTTTCCCAATTAAGCTATTTAATTTCATTTTCTTATCTAAAACACAATTTTTAATTCAACAGGACATAATCAAATATTCAATAAATCATATAATTTACAGCAAGATAAAAACATGGATAAATTCATATTTAAAAAATACTTAAGCTTTAATAATTAATAATCATTCAGCTTTACTATTTATTTAGGTTGCAGCTTTATTTTTCTTGCAGATATGGGTTAGGAATATTGATTTTTTAAAGTCTTTTAATATGGGATAATAATTTCAAAGTGAAAAGATACAATTAACAGGTTCGGTAACTAATAATGGAACATTTATGTATGCCTATATTTCTATTGATGAAGGCCGAAATTTGAGTTGCAAACACACCGACAATCTCACTATCTTTTACGCCTCAAGTTTGTATATAACGCGGAGACTTTCGCACAATATTTATTACCGAGAATCTTTTTAGTGTTTACATTATTCTTCGTATATCAATTACTCTACTGAAGGAAGATGAGAATTCATCTCGTTTCTTTCTGCCTTACCCTTGTGGTTTTGGTTATTCGTGATGGTAAATATAACAGTGACCTAGCTATAAACTTAATAAACTAAACGCAATGAAATTTCTATTATAAAAGTGTTATTATTCCATTTCAACAATCAAAATTGGGCAGATTTGCATTGTCTAACTTTTTTTTCATGATTGGCTTTGCAGAAAACAGTCGATAAACCGATTTGAAAAACATTTGTGATAACAAAAAAATGTAGCAGATACATTTAAAAAATTTTAAATAATTACTTGTACCATTAACACCTAGCTAAAACATTAAAATGATGTTCTTGAATTAAGAGTTCTTATTCTGATTGGAAAAGCACCTGACCGGAAATCAGAAGTTTTGTAGTTCGATTCCCAATGGTGTGAAGATGGAGTAGGATCATTTTTCAAGAAATAATTTTAATTTTAATTTGAAAATATTATTTTCCATCTAGTCTTATTAGGGCGTTAAGCATTTTCTGTTATTGAAGATTCTTAACTTGATCGATATTGTGTAGATTTTCTGCCTTCATGGTTTGCAGGGTTGATCTAATGTCGGTAAGTTACAATCTCTGATGATATAGCGGATACATTTAAAAATTTTTAAATAATTACTTGTACCATTAACACCTAGCTAAAAATTTAGCGTTATGTTCTTGAATTAAGTGTTCTTATTCTGATCCCTCTAATAGCTTAATTGGAAAAGCACCGTACCGGAAATCAGAAGTTTTGTGGTTCGACTCCCAATGGAGTGAAGATCGAATAGGATCTTTTTTCAAGAAATAATTTTGATTTTAATTTAAAAAAATGTAATTGATTTTATGAAATGATTTAGTAAATGCTTAAATAATGTCCCAAAGAAATATTTTATATACAATTGGGAACTAATTTTATAACTTTTATATTTTACAGAGGTAACCGGGATGCGGCGTATTCCTACTGATTCTGATTTTGTTCAAAATAATCTGCGAGCTGCTGCGCGTAATGCTTCGCGTGGTGGTTCGCATGGTTCTCCGTCTGGTTCTCCGCATAGTTCAGCGGATTCTCCGATGAATTCAACGCATAGTTCGTATAGTTCTTGGGAAGAAGAAGAACCCGGAAATTTGTTGGCGTGGCAACGCGACTATGCACAAGGTAAGTTATATGTATTGTTTTTTAGTAATTTTTTTGACGACTAACGTGTTATTTTAAGATATTTTTAAATTCTAATAAACTCTTAAAAACACCATCAAGTGCTTATTCTATGAGACACATTGTAAATGCAGATAATTTAGTTAACTTTTGAGTTAACTTTTTAGTTAACTTCTGTTTCCAATCCTGGTGAAGAATTTCCTTTTGTTTACACGAGATTTTATCAAAATGCGAAGTTATTCTAATTATTATTTTTATGTATTAATTTTTACTGTTTCTTTTTTCCTACAGAAAACGAATATGCACAACGTTTAATTGAGACACTTATGGAAGTATGCACCTGGGATAATCAAATTAGTGAAGGTATTTATTTTTACCAAAGCATCTGGAGTCGACTGGAGCCTCTGAACGCTGATATGCGTAAAGTGAAAGCGTGTGGTATCACGATTGGAGTGCTGGATGTCCACGGAGAACTCTGTCCAATATATGATAGCGAAAGGCGCGAGATTGTAAGTGATGGTAACGGCAGGAATTACAAAATACATAATTCTCACCAAAGCGGCGCAATCCATCGCCGTTTCTGGCAGCATTCTATTCCTCAATATTTAAGGGCTTTGCCAAACAGACCATAATGGAAATTTGGATTTCAAACAGATTGCTAAACAACATTAAAAAGTACTATGCATGTAGCAACGAATGCTCCTAGATATTTTAGTTACTATAAGAAACTAGAATGAGCCTGCTATATTCTAATGAATGTTTAGTTTATTCGTTGGTTTAGAATTAATCACATTTGGTAATTTAATTATTTGAATTAAATAAATCAGTAATAAGGCGATCTAATTATTATATCCACTAATAAAATTTAATTTAAATTATTATTTGTGAGCTATTTTATTGAAAAAATAGTCGAGGTAGGACATTTTTTCTCATTAAAATTTACTTATTCGAAGTCACTAGATCTTTGGTTCAAAAATGAAAAATTGAAATAACATATTCTCTTGAATCCAGCGATTGTTTTCAGTTTGTGATTTCTGCGATATCTGCGAGTTACCACAAAAATAATAAAAAGAGTATAACATTGTTTTAGCTATTTTCTGTTGAAAGTAGATCTTTATCGCGGAAGTAATGTTCCTAATCGTAATTTAAGACAACCTCATGGGTTTTCGAAGTTCTCGTCATTTTAAGAATTAAACCTTGGAATATAGGTTGAAAAATAACTCTTCCTTGACTCTTTCCCTTCTAAGGTCCCTTCTACTCCAGTTGCACACAGAACTTTTTAGATGAAGATGTATTTCGAACATCTGGACCACCAGGTTTATTTCCTATAACTACGAGACCTTGGGTTTCAGATCTGAATGTACTGCTTGTTTTTGTGCTTTTGATATAATTCTGATTGAAAAGAAAATCACTTCAAACGGTTAAATATATCAAGTTAATTTAATATCTATAAAAGCTATTATAAAGCGGGAGACACAGAAAATAAAGACGCCCCCGGATGACTGACAAATTCTTCAGCAAAAGAGTTACATAGAATAAAAGTAACTGCTACGCGAAACAGGTGACGTTGCATGTGCAACCTGTCAACAAGGTGGGGGTCGACGGAAAGCACTATTAGAAGCGAGGTGTACTGCGTTCGGCTCTTGGAATTATCGGAATACCGATAGATCTTCCAGGAATCTTGTTAGCCAGGGTAATTTTAATGACAGGCTGGATGCGTTATCCTTTTTATTGAAAATTGAATTTAATATTTTTAATTTTATGAAATTTTCAGTGTTTGGAAAATCTTAGCAAAAGTAAACATTTAGTGCAATGTATCTTAGAAGAACGTTTAGACAGAACGATAGGGTCAACAAATATAAAAATTCCATGGTTAAAGAAGTACCGTATCCCAAAATTTTCTGGTACAGACCACGAGCGTCCAGTTATGTTCTTGAATGATTTTGAACAATACGGAAAAGCTCTAGACGTAAAAATGCATGATTTTCATTATGTAGTTTAGTCATGTTTAATAGGAATGGCGAGAGAATGGAGGAATTTGGTGCGTGAGTAAATGAGCGACGATCTAATATCGTTTATGGCAAAATTTATTTTAAAAATTTGGAATGACGATATTCGATTCAAAATAGGAAAATACCTGCACTATCGCTTTCATGATCAGACTAAACTCACAAGAACTAGATATACTATGAAAATGATAAATAAAGCGAGAGATATGATTCCACAACCTTCTGAAAGCGAAATTATTACTTGCTTGTCTAGGCACTTCACGGAAGAGGTTAGAGCTGCGCTTATTGTTCGAAATATAAAAACATCCGAAGAATTTATAGAATTTATAGAATCATTAGACCAAGCCGGTAACATTAACTATAAAGAATAATATTCACCTCGTAACAGTTCGGTGTATGATAAAAATAATTAAGAAAGAGATTACGGTAACCGACGCAACAATGGCCACTATTATAAAGGCAATAAAAATGATAAAAATCACGGTTACTCACGCGGTTATCAAAATAAATTTAATTATGAGTACGATCAGCGAAAGAAAAAATTTGAAAATTATGAACATGATGACAAAAATAATTATTCAGAAACAAATCGCGACCATAATGATCAAGATCGATACAAAAATCGAAATCAAGGCTATTATTGTGAACAACATGATAATAGGCACAAGGGCTTGGAAAATCAATAGAATCAAAATTCATACAACCAAATGAGTCATGAGCCTCAGGGACATTATTATGAAAATCATCCATATCGATCTATTGATAATCGAGAACCAAAGTATGATGCGTTCGCTGATCGCCCTCGAAATTATCAACACAATAAGAGCCAGTGGTCTAATAGTCATAATCCTGTAAATTCAAACCACTTTTGTAACAATAATCATCAGAAACCTGTAAATGGTGTAGTCGAAAATGGAATTTATAAGCGAGAAAGTAACGGTTTTGAAAATGCAAGTACTCGAAATGGACAGAAGGAACCACGAAATTATAGAAATAATGTGAATAAAATAAATGGAACATACGAAACGGACCGTAACTATTACGGAAATAAGCGTACTTGCGGTACAGGAAATATTACAAATGAAAATATAAAATACTAGGACAAAGGCCTTAATAGATACCGGCAGCGAAGTCACATGTATCTTCGAAACATTTTATGAGAACAATATCGACGCATTTAGAAAATGCGAGTTACTGCCAATAGTAGGCACGAGTATCGTAGGTGCTACGGGAGCAAAATCGGCTAAATTAAAACATCAAGTATATCTTAATTTTAAAATGGGTAACTGGGATGGTGCCTACGTGTTCATAATCGTTCCTAAATTAAATAAAGAGTGCATCATTGGAGTTGATTAATTACAAAGAATGAAAAGCAAAATTAATTTCATTGAAGATATAATTAAATTGAAAACTAAAGAAAAAAACGATCAAAGTAAAACTTATAGGCGAATATCCAAAGCATATAAGATTGATATTTGACCCCGAGAATTTTCAAAAGGAGAAATATTTAAATTGTTTAGGAAAGTTTTTCGTTGTGGAAGAAAACTATCCTAATGTTGTAAAAGAAATAAATAACATTGAAAATTATGACGATATTTAAAATTAATTTCCATTATGTGATGTTGAGATTAAGGAGAAAGTAGCACAATATTCTCTATTAGATGTAAATGAAAAAGAGCGGTTCTACGAGCTGATCCAGCGTTATAAAACCGTATTCTCAAAAAATCGGGTAGAATTTCCGTATACGAACATAAATTAGATATAAATGATAAAAGGCCATTCTTGATAAGAACATGTCCAGCTCCAATGTTTCTTAGAAATAAAGTGAAAAATGCAATCGAAAACTACTTAAATTAGGGATTATCAAACGCTGAAATAGCGCATATGTAAATCCACTAGTAGTAACCATAAAAAAGATGGATCAATCCGAATATGTTTAGATGCGCTTCAATTAAAGGAATTAATGACTAATGATTACGAGTGCGCTGAACCACCAGAGGTACTGTTTCAGAGATGTGCTGGGACGAAAGTAATGTCCACCTTAGATCGAGTTAGTAATTTTTGGCAGGTGCCACTGCACCCAAACTCAATGAAATATATGGCGTTTTTACATGAGGGAAAGTGTTACGAGTTTAAGGTAACCCGATTTGGATTGAAAACGAGCACAGCGGCTCTGGTCAGGGCATTAGATTTAGTTCTAACAGAGATTTGAGATTTTGTAATTACATTTATCGACGATATGCTATGTACGTCGCAGAACATCAGTTAACACTTAAAATATCTAGAACTACTATTTCGGCGCTTACAGGATCACAATGTCACGGTCAATTTTGAGCAATCTCATTTTTTCTGTCCGGTATTAAAATGTTTAGGTCGTATTTTGACGCCGTTAGCAATAAAATCTGACCCAAGTAAAATTCAAGTAATTCATGAATTCCCAACACCTAAGAATTTAAAAGAATTGCGGAGCTTTCTAGGGCTAATTAATTACTATACTAAGTTCACAAAGAAACACAAAAAAAAGAAATAGTTTCTCTTCTGGAACTATTAAGAGGTGGAAGAAAATGGGTATGGAATATGGAAAAAGAGGATGCGTTAAAGAAAGTAAAGGGACTATTCTGTGAATTCGTCATTCTCTTGTATCTAGACCTAGGAAAGCCATTTTAGCGACAAACAGACGCCAGTGACGGAGCCTTAGGGGCCGTTCTATATCAAACCAATGAATTAGAAAAACATCTACCTATATCCTTTGCAAGTCGTCCGTTAAAAGGATCTGAACTATCTTAGTACACCACCGAAAAGGAATTGCTCGCAATGGTTTGGGCACTTTTGAAGTTCAGATCATATATCCTAGGTGTAAGACTAATGATCTGCACAGACCATAAAGCACTTATTTTTCTCAAAACGTGCAAATTGGTCAGTGGGAGACTGACCAGGTTGATTATGGTTCTTCAAGATTATTGGTTTGAAATAGAGTTATGTGATGGTAAAAGTAAAATAGTTGGCGATTTGTTAAGTAGTATACCGTCACACGAATGGCGTCATCTATTTGACTCAAATGATATGAAAATCTTCTTATATGCACCAGCGAGGTGGCCATCATCAGAGCTGCGAGAACGTTTGAAAAACTTCCTGAATGGATAAAAACAAGATCCAATCTTGCAGAAGAAGTTTCAACAAGTCCAAAAGAACAAGATGAAAAGATTCTAAATGTGGAGTAAATTAATTTATTTGGAAACAACAAACGGAAAGAAATTATGTCTAACTAAAAGCATTATAAACAACATAATTGATTATTGCCATGAATTATACGCCCACGTCGTAGCTTAAAAAGTGTTCAAAATAATTAATATGTATTTTTATGATCCTCTTTTAGCCAAAGTAATAAGGAAACGCTTAGCAAGCTGTGATTCACGTAAAAAAAGAAACAAGGTGACCAACCAAACTTGCTATGCTGAGATGAAGAATTACACCCCAAAGAAACCAGGTGAAATTATATCAATCGACTTTTATGGATCTCTACCTGGATCCAGAGGAGGATATAGATACATCCTTTCTACCGTGGATGCTTTTAGTAAATATGTCACAGATCATGAAACACAATTTGCAAGTGACAAATGGCTTTGAAAAATTAAAAGAAGAGGAAATTACCGCAGCGTTCTCTTCCTTAAGACATCCCCAAAGCAACATCGTCGAAAGTATTCACAAGGAATTGTCGAAACTTTTCAGAACGTTAATCAAAGAACGCCACAACTCTTGGTGGAGTTGGATACGAATAATCGAAAATTGTATGAATGAGACCCATCACGAAACCACAGAGTTTACACCAATTGAGATTCAGCTAAACATGAAACCTAAGAGAGCCTGGGAAAACTGGTTAAATCTACCACCATCGACAAAAGAAATAGGCTATGAAAGGAAAATAAAAATGACAGATCAAAGCATCATCCGTAAGGATAAAAGAAGGGCTGAGTTATTTACTCGGACTCACAAAATCACTAATTTAAACGTTGATGACAAGGTAATTTTGAAACTATTACATAGATGCAATAAAAGCAACCAAATATTGGCAAAATTCCTACAGATATATGACTGACCATATGAGATAAAAAGCAAATAAGACCAGGCATATTCATCCTGTGGGACACCAACAAGGAGGAAGAAAAAGGTATGTACCACTCACAAGACTTGAAACATTACCATGAAAGAACAGAAGAAGAAGATTTAAATTAATGCCACTAGCTATAAGAAACGCGGAAAAATAGACTTACTAATATTATAACCTAGATCCTTCAGCATAGAAATACGTAGTTATTTTAAGTATTAAATAGGTATAAAATTAGAAACATAGTAAAAATGAGAAAATTGTCAATTAATCAATAAGGATCATATTCCTCAAAAAAAGAATGAAAACAACAAACTAACCAACAAAAAATAATTTATAGTTATATAAATTTGAAAAAACAAGAACAGAAAAGTAAAAAGAATAAGAAGTTAAAAAAAAGCTATTCACAAAAAAACAAAGAAGAATTTTAACTATTACGAAAAAAAGGAAATGAGAAAACGACACAGAATATGATTTAATTTTAAATATGAGACATGTAACTGATAGAAGGAGTAAGAAAAAAAATGCATATAGATAAGCGATGCATGACATTCATAACCGAAAATTCGTAATTAGGATCGCATAAGTAAACAAACATGAGAAACGAACAAGGATCGAAATAAAATGCCAGGACACTCAGCATAAAGTTGACTTTCGATCCAGCAGGATCGCGTGAAAGCAAACCGAATTAAATCGGAAAGCATAGAAGTAATGGACTCCAGGATACACGTAAATTGGGAAAACTCTAATTAAAATTTAAATTCATCAAAACAATTAATTCCAAAAAGGAACCAGATGTCATGAAAATCATGCGTGATGTGGGGTGCCAAGCATATGAAAGATTCATAGAGGGAAATATGGCTAAACTAAATATAAAAAGAAAAAAAGCAGGGATTTCCGGAACAATAACGCACACTCGCACAGGTTACATTCTCAAGTCAAAAATAAGACTACCAGCAATAGCAAAGATTGGAATAACAAATTTTACGAGAGAACAGTCAGACACAATTAAAGGAAAAAAATGATAAGGCTAATGAATGCACGAATGAATCTTTAAAAAATTCCAAACATTCCTTTGTTTAGGGGGGGGGGGGGCACTGAAACGGTTCAATGCATCAAATTAATTTAATATTTATAAAAGCAATTATAAAGCACGAGACACAGAAAATAAAGACGACCCTGGATGACCTGGATGCGATGTATAGAATATTTTCATGCAAATTTTTTGAATTTACTAAATTTTCATTCTTCTAAATATCAAACTCTTAATTTTGAACGAAGGAAATACAATTTTTTACGTTTAGAGCTTGAAAGCTGTGATGTTTTAATTTTTAAACTATATAACATATACTATACAGTTTATGCATTTAATATGAAATTTAAAATTTTGAAGTTTAAATTAGCAATGTTTGACTATTTACTGGAAATTGCAAAGCTATTTCCTTAAGAGGAAACTTAACATCATAAATGTGATTTATTCAAGCTTTTAGATGAAAATATCGAAAGCCTACAATATTGTACTAATGAAAATTACAAACGGGCAACAATTAAAACTGGCATTTAAAAAAAAATTAGTGAAAGAAACTCAGTAGAAATCTTGAAACTTAAAGAAAGTTTTAGTGGAGCCGGGAAGTTTTTGAAACTTAAAGAAAAAGTTAAATGTTTAAGAGTAAGTAATATTCGCAGTTAATGTGAATTTATTTTGATTTTGCTCTTTCGACCATAGCAGTTCTTCCTATTTTATATTGGAAAAATTATAAATGCGCAGAATGAACATAGATAGAATGTCTTTACTATTGTGTTTTGTAAACTTCACATTCTGTCCTAGGGAAACCGTTTCAAGATAATACGAAAATTTTCTAAATATTCCTGGGGAGTTTAATGTGATTCTTCATTTGGAAAAAATTAGGGAATATTTAAAAATATTTTAAACAAACTTTTATTTATAAATAATAATTGAAAAATTATAAATTTGTTACGACATAAAATTAAAATAATTCCAGTTTTAATTGAAAAAGTGTTTAATATGAAAAACGTTTTTAATCTTTTAATTTTTAATAGTTTTAACTTAAATTTGTAAGTCAGGATTTAATTGTTTTATTTATTAATTTGTTGATTCATTCTTTAATTTAGAGTATTTGTAATGATACCGTGGATTTAATTTAATTAAATCTTAAATATTTTAATTCAACTTTTAGTTTTTAATTTAAATATGAATGACCGTGAAGAATTTTGGTGAACCGGAAAATTACCAGAAATTTTCTCTTGATTCAAACGTTCGCCTTGGAATTATTGTATGTATTTTTAACGGTAACAAAATAG
>NC_046658.1:171054956-171064329 GCF_010883055.1 Belonocnema kinseyi | reverse complement strand
CTTTCAAATTTTAGAAATCGCCTTGATATAATTAAAAATAACCTGAAACCTTGTTATATTATAGTAAATCCTTGAAGATTTTAGTAAAGTTAAGAAAAATTCTAACTGAAAATAAGAAAAGTGATAATTTCATAAAAAAAGGTAAATACGAAAAGGCGATGGAGTTAAACGTTTTACTTTATTGACACAATTAGAGATCATTTTCTTACACTCGTAAATAGACTACGCCATCTCCACCAAGGTAACATATTTATTACTTATTTGTTTTAAACGACGAAAGTTATGTAGGCACACGATCTTTTCTCCCTTCCTTTATTCACGCCCCGTTTCAACGCTCATCGAAAATATTTTTTCAAATTTAATTTGCTTTTAATCCAATTTAATTTATATTTACTAAAAGTCTGTGCACGAATAACTCCAGGACGTCCTAAATACAATAATATTCATAAAAAGTTCGCAAATAGTACGTAATCATTCAGAAAATAAAATTATCTATTCTGAATTAAAGATAAACGAAAATAACAAATTTACCAACATTTTTTCAAGCACGTGCAGAGATCAAAGTTTCTAATTTTTCAGCAACCTTTCGAATTTTCCATGAAGTACGTTTTAGTGGACAGAAAAAGTTCCATTAAAAATATAACAAAATATTTTTAAACATTAATTTAAAACCCCAAAGCCACAATTTTTTGAAAACTACTACGATGATTAACAAATTATTATACAGTTTTCTTAGGATTAATTTTAAATGTATTTATTTTTCTTATCTAACAATTTATAGAGTAGATGATATATAAATTTTTATAATTATTCGTTGTCTTTCACAATCAAGAAGTGCTGAGAAAAATAAATACATACGTCATGCGAAACGAGTCTTATTTAAGAGTAATATTTATGATTCGAACGAATACTTTGCCATATATATGAAATCTTATTACGCATTTAATTACAAATGTGTATCAAATTTTGAATTATTTTAAAGAGTACGTCAGAAAATTACACGTGGCAAGTCAGAAGGGGAGGGATTGCAAGATCTTACCTATGGACCAATAGAGATCTTACCAAGATCTTACCTATGGAATAATATAAATGAATTTCTAAACAAATTGTAGATTTTCTAAATAAAAACCTGTAATTTTAAAAAAGAATGACTAACTTTCTGCCACAACTGTTTTATTTTCAATAAAATACCGACTTTCCTAAGCAAACGTTTTATTTTTTAATTAAAAAGGATAGATTGGTGACCAAAAATTGTTTAAACGTTCTATCTCCTTATCTGTTTAATCTCTCTTTATTCAAATCTCGTGTCAAGGCTCATTTAAAGTATTTGTCTGATTTATCATTTTTTCAATTTAGTTAAAATTTAATTTGATATGAGAATTTTGAAGAATAACTAATGTGAAATAAGATTTCTTATGAATTGAAAGAAAAGCTTTGTACATACTCAAATATGGCTTTCAAATTTGAAAGTATTTTCATGAAGACCTATGGAGATCTCAGTTTCTATTTTTTTTTATAAATTGTTTCAATTAGGGAAAAAATGTTAAAAATGGAAACATGATTTTTAAAAATAATTTTAATTCTAAGAATTAATTTTTTTTACGTACAAGTTACACGAAAGAGAATGAATCTCTATTCATTCACTTAGCATCATTCATTCTAATAAGCGTTCTATTCTAATTTATTCTAATAGCATCTCTATGCTATTTGGAAACGTATCGTATTTAAGTGTATTAAATTACTATTAATTATTCCAATTAACTAAAAAGACACCTTCTTGGTAGAAAATTGAGCTACTTGGTTAAAAGTTTAGCATATTTTGTTGAAAATTTGCGGCATGAATGTTTGCTGCAGGCATAGATTGAAAACTTTTGAAACAAATTTAAAAAAACAACTGAAAGTCACATCGGAAAACTAAAAACACCTTCAGACTCGCCTCTAAAAATTTGATTTTTCAAAGTAAAAATAACTTTACTTAAATAATAATGCAACTATTTCCTATCTGGTTGAAAACTGATATTTTTCATTTCAAATTGATCTTTCCTAGATCAATATTCACGTATTCTGTGTTAAATTCTTGTTTCTTTGCAAAAAGTGAATCTTATATCTTATATCTTATCTTATAACGCTGGTATTAGGGATTAAAGTGAAATATTAACTTTCAAAAATCTGTTTCATTTCAAAAAAATACATTTACAAAAAAGAAAGAGATTGTTTCAAAAATAAGTTTCTCTCATAGTTATTTATTATTTGTTCACAACTAAAAACGCAAAGCAAAGTTAAACATTTTAGAAAAAACAGCGTATTTTTAAAATAAACCAACTAGGTTATTATTAACAATATTAATAAGTTGCTTCAGCAATTACTTTTGTTAACATGCATGAGTTATTACTTAATTCTGATTAAAAATTCGACACAAAGTAAAAAATTTTAGAAAAAAACTGGAGGTATCTAGCATTAATTCAGAAGAAGATAGCTCTTAACAATAATAATATGTTCTAATAATTATTGTTGAACAAAAATTTCACTCACACCAAATGCAAATTGGATAATAGGTTTAAAAATTTAGGAAAAACCATAATTTCTAGCATTATTCGAAGATAATATTATTAGCAATATTATAATTTACTCAAGGAATTATTTTTGTTAACTATAATTAACTATTACATAACTCTAATTCAAATTTTTTCCAAAAGTGGACGATTTTTTCTCATTTTTGATGTATTTGAAAATTCTATCAGACATGCATATCAGTCGGAGCTATAATAGTTCCAAATAAAAGAGCTTCACATACACAAATGTTTTCAATTTTGAATTATTAAAGAATTAATTTTCTACTAGAATTGTGAAATTTTCATGTAGAAATAAATTTTCAAAGAAGAATAACGAATATTCAACTCTAAAAATAATTTTTCGTCCGAGAAAGATTTCTTCAGATTCATCTACTCTTAGTTTACACTTCTTCAATATTTACTAGATCCTAGAACTGAGAAGAAATACTTCAGAATTTTGAAATTACATAAAGTTAAAGTATTTCTTGAAAATCACTGATTTGTCCTTCAGAAAATTTAGAGAATTTCATGGAAAGAACAATTTAAAAATATCCATGTACACATATGACATAGGCTACTTATGAAAACTTGCGAATGGGATCAACCTGATTCCCAATTTCTTGATCAAATATAAAATCCGAAATCGGATCAGTGGATTAATTAATTTCATAATGTGTGGAGCAGTAAAAATTTAATGTCAGATAATCAATCACCAAATTTGAATCAAGATGATTATAATTTTCCGCATCAACTTAATACATGTTAGTTTTATGTACATTATTACATATTCAAATTGAAAAACGAATTACTGTTGGCTACAACAATTTTCTTGAAAAAAAATCAACCTAATCCTTATCAGATTTTTCTAAAGATTTTCTACCACGCTTAATTCATCTATAAAATATTATATAAGTTTATAAAAATTTGAAGAATCTGTAAATTTATAAAAAAATTTTTCGCCCGTTTCTTCTAATATCAGACAATGATTTCTAAATCATAAAATACCACTAACAGCTTCGGTATCTGATGATGGAACATTTATGTATGCTTATCAGTTGGCCAATAAATGTCGACATTTAAGTATCGGTTAAGTATACGCACACAAACAACTTGGCCTACTTTTACACCTCAAATTGGTATATAAAGCGAAAAATTTGGTACAATATTCATTACCCTTGATCTGTTTGGTGTTCACATTAATCGTCGTATATCAATTGCTCTATTGGATGAAGATGAGGATCACTATTGGTACTCTGTTCTTTACCTTCATGGTTTTGGCTACTCGTGATGGTAAATATAATAGTAACTTTTCTATATCCTCGGCTATACAGGAACAATGTGAATTTTATTTAAAAAGTTATGTTATTTCGTTATTTCTAATGTTAAAAATTTGTTAAACGTAACATTTAATAACAAAAGGTCACTAATTTGAAGCATTTTACAATATGAAAGAGAAACTAATGCATCGAAATTGATTAAAAACAAGAAAAATGGTAACAGGATTACTGGGACAAAGGACACGTTTACTGAGACGTTTACCTTAAATGCTAAAGTAAGGTGTGAACGAAATATTTTAAATATAATTGGAACTTAATTTTATAATTCGTATATTTTATAGAGGTAACCGGCATGTTTAACATTCCTCCTGGATTCGAGTTTGGGAAAGCTTCTGGTAGCGGTTCCCCGCACGGTTCGTCTGGTTCGTCTGGTTCGCCTGATTCTTGGGATGAAGAAGAAGAAGAGAAACCTAAACATTTGTTGCCGTGGAAACGACTATATGCACAAGGTGAGTTATTTCTATGGGTTTTAGGATTTTCCTTTATACAAATAAGCGGAACAACTAATACGGCTTATCATAAAAGTAAACAATTTAGTTAAATGTTAATGTCATTAAGAAAAGAAAGTTATGCATAAAAAATTAAAAAGTATATATGAGAGAACCCATACTTAAATTCATAAGTCATTCTAATTTTTATTTTTATGTATTAATATTTACTGTTTCTTTCTCCTACAGAAAACGAAGATGCAAAAAAGTTAATTGATGCACTTATAGAAGTATGCAGGAGGGGGAATCAAGTTAGTCGTGGTATTCATTATTACCGAAACGTCTGGGAACGACTAGAGCCTGTGACCGCTGAAATGCCTAAAGTGAAAGCGTGTGGTATCACGATTGGATTGCTGGATGTCAACGGATCACTTCGTCAAATATATGATAGCGAAAGGCGCGAAATTGTTAGTGATTCTGACGGCAAAAATTACGAAATAGATAATATTCGCCAAACCAGGGCAATCTATCGACAATACTGGCAGGACGCTATTCCTAAATATCTAAGAGCTTTACCACGCAGACCATAATGAAAATTTGGATTTTAAGATGATTGCTATATAAAATCAAAAAGTGATATGCAAGTAGGAACGAATGCTTGAATATAGATTACCTTCCTATATATCTTAATTTTTATAATAAATTGAAATTATCCTTTTATATTTGAATGAATGTTTGATATGCTTATAGGATTACATTCCATCATATAAGTTCATTTTATTCTTATAATTAAGAAAACAATACGAAGAAGATCTTGCCAATGTATCTACTAATAAAAATGAATCTGAGTGAAAATTTGTGTGCTCTTTTACTGAAAAAACAATTACTGCCTTTGAAAGAAACGGAGCTCTTCATATTCGGGTTTAAAACTAGAAAGAAACAACAAGGAATGATCGCTGGAATTGAAAAAAAAAAGAAAATGAACTTTTTAAGCCAAACAACGCAAAATATGTAAAAAAGACAAGATCATAAAAACATTTTGTTTTAAATACTTCAAGAATATCAGAACAGCTTTTTGAATTTTTTTTTTAAATCGAAAATTCAAATTTTGATGGCACAAAAAGTAATGAAACGGATTCTGCCGTCCAAATATTTGGAAGATCAGATATACCACCTTGGACCGTCGCACGGTCAAGGGATGCGAGGCAATTGTAACAATGGAGTAACATCATCAAGAGGAGCATGGGTGATTAGGCACTTTTCTTGAGAAAGTACATTCTTACCTACACGAAAGATCGGATCAAAAGCAAGAGACAAGAATGAAGGTAATTATGAATAAACGAGGACACAAGTAGAATTTCTGGTTGCATGTTCAATTAAATCCCGCAGTCTATAAATAAACATAATAGTCGTTCCCGTACCGCATTGGCAATTTCTAAAAAGTCAGATCCGCAAGTTAATAAGCATTAGAGAGGTGTAGTGGACTATAGAGCATTAAACAAAATATAAATGAAGACGGCTTTCCGTTGCCGAATATGAACGAAATACTCGACCAATTAGGCAAGATGAATTTCTTTACTGTGCTCGATTTGGTCGCAGGGTTCTACCAAATTCCGATGGATCTTCCGGACAAGCACAAAAAGGACCGACAAAAGGACTGATAGTTCCATTAACTTATGGGAAGACTGAATATCTTAAACATATCAAGAAAGGATGCCAAATCCAGATAAATCAAAGATATGGAAAGATTTCCCAACTACAAAAACAGCTGATTTAACGAAACCATCATTAGCGTTTGCGTGGAATAAGCAGTGTCGGAAAGCCTTTGAAATCTTAATGAGACAGACTCTGTGAAAAACCAGTTCTGTCATTACCAAGTTTCGAGAAAGAATTTATCCTCACAGTAGATGCATGACAATGTCGCATTGAGAATTTCAGAACCACGTCAAACGCGATGTTCCACAATCGGACGAAAATGACAAGCTGACTATAAACACATAGAATATTTCGAAACTATTGACCAAGTTACTACTAAATTAGCAAACTGACGCCCTAAACGCGATGATTACGAATCATAAATTAAATATATGTCATTAAAAGAAAATAGCGACCAAAAACATAAGTTGAAACACAGAAGGAGCCAGTTGAACGCAGTAAAACCATTTATTAGAATAACAAATGACAGCAACAGACAGAATCTTTGGATGATATTAAGAAAAAGGAAACGTTCCGCGAACCAAAATTCCACAAAGAAACTAGATGCGTAAGATAGCAAAGAAAAAGTTAATGCAATATGATAAAAAAAAAGATTCAGACAGAGATGAAAGTAACTTGGATCAAACGAAGGAAAATACGGAAGAAAATACCAACTTTCCTGAAGAAACGGTGAACTTGAAGAATAGAAATTTTGTGAATCTCGAAGAAATTGATCAGCCACAAGAGAAAAAACTAGCGGCACTTCCAGCTACAAAATCTTCACACGAGAAAAAACACCCTTGTCTAAAACCACCACCAGAATCAGACTATGACCCGTCAAGCAACTCGGCCCAGAAAAATTTGAGAACTTCTGGAGCGCCTAAATTACAAAATAAAAGTCTCCAAACAACCAGACAGCAAAAAAGTCACTTAGTAGTTAAAAGGAAAATATTAAAATTTTAAAAAATAATTTATTCACGGAAAACGATAATATGGCGTTTTGGATTTAAAAATAAGGTATTACAGAAACAACCATTACAAGAGCATTAATGGAAAGACAATTCATAAGGATAGAGAATACTGTACCAATAAATATCATTTCCGAAAAAGTGACAGATATTCAAAAAGGGGAAAAATGCCTTATTGCCCTTACGATACAACAAACTTTAAATTAAAGTGTTCTGATAGGTAGGTCTGATATCAAGCTATGTTTGCAGCAATTAAAACACCTGATAAAAAATAAAAACACTACTTTAATCTGCTTTTCTAATGACTGAACTTATCACAATAGCAATTTCGATATCCAATTTCCAAATAGAGTAGTTAAAACATATCATCGTTTAATCGATCACTACTATTGATGTGATATGATTCTTGATGTCAAAGAAGTTCTTAAAAGATGTCTCGAATGACAGCGAAGAAAATCGATTAGGAATAAAACGCGGGAACCAATAATCATAAAGAATACACCTCCTCAACTATTAGGTAAAGTGCCAATGGACATTTATTGAGCATCAGCAACTTCCTGAAAAGGCCAAAATTACATTTTTATATTTCAGGATATTTCTCAAGAAATTGCATCTTAGTACCATTAGTAGGCGTTACAGCAAAAAGAGTAGCGAAAGCGTTCACTGTTCATCTCAATTTAAAGTTCGGTAAACCACGTGTTTTTCTTTCAGATCAAGGTACAAATTTTGTTAGCGCCGCATTAGTTGAATTTTGCGATCTTTTTAAAATTAAAGAAGTATTTGCTACAACTTACCACCCGCATTCAAACAAAGCACTCGAACGTAGTCATTATGCCTTAACAAACTACATTAAATTGAACACAATAGGAAAAAGTGAAACCTGTAATAATATCCTACCAATAGCAAGATTGCAACTTATATCTGTTGTAGGCTTTCAGACGATCCACGCTTTGAGCCAACTGCCGGTGTTGACAAGAATTTGGGATGAAGTCTATTTCGGATGTCTAAGTCACTGGTTTATTTAGCCATTCAAAAGAATAGGATTATCTATTCTTCTGAAAGCCTGACACGTCTTAGACTTGTACAGGTAATTAACCATGGAGTACTGTAATACATTAAATGGCTATTAAGCATTCTATTTTTATTTTCATGTTTATCTCATTAATGAACTATACATGCTCTTAAAGAATAATAAGAATAGTGATTTCAAAGAATTTTAAGGTAAACATTTATCACATTATCTTCAGAGAAGCAATTAGATTTGTTTAAAATTTGAACCTTCCGCTCCCCTGTTTTTGTGGAATTTCTATGTTTTGAGACCTCTCTAATCCAAAAAAGTATGTTTTTCTGAATTTTTCTGCCTGCTTGTCTGTCTGTGTATCTGTCGACCTAAAGATTTTAATTTAGCCAGCACGATAACTTTTTTTCTGAATTTGAAAGTTTTATCAACGCATATTTATGGTGTTAAAGAAGACGTAAAATTTATCTTAATCAATTTCTTTGATGAAAAAAACATACCGGAGTCATAGCGTTTTTAAAATTCTAAAAACAAACCAAAATGAGCATTTTAAGCAGAAAAACGCACGTTATGATAAAAACACAGAGTAAGAAAAATGATCAACAAAAATTAGGCATTAAAAATGATCGAAAAAATTTTTTATTAACTTTTGTTATCGAAATGCATTTAAAATTTAAAAAAAATAAGTTTTTGAAAAACGGCACATAATACAATATCATTTTAACCAATGAAACTTTCAGCTAAAATTATATCTACGAATGTTCTTACAACCACTTCTCGCAAGTATGTGTTTTTTTTTTGGTTTAAATCGTCAAAAATACAGTTGAAAATGAACACGGTTTTATGAAAAAACAACAAAAGTTGCAATAAAATGTGAAATAACAAAATCATTTTTACATTTTAATCATAAAAAGTATTAGATTTGCGTAAAATTTAACTACACCTTTTTTCTACGAGGGTAGTTCAATAAGTCCTTAGAATGAAGTATAAAAACAATTTTTTTGGGGTAAATTTTTTTTTATTTTTTAACATAATCTCCTTGGAGCTCTATACACTTGGTCAATCGCTTTTCAAGTTTTTTTAATCCTTCAGAAAAGTGCGTTTTCGGAAGTTCCTCAAAATAAGCACTTACAGAGGCAATGACGTCTTCGTTGTCTGGAAATCTCTGTCCACCGAACCATTTTTTCAAGTTTGGAAATAAGAAAAAGTCACTGGAGGCTAAATCTGGTGAATACGGTGGGTGTTCGACCAATTCGAATTTTAGTTCTTTAAGTTTAGCCATTGAAACGAAGCATGTGTGAACTCGGGCGTTGTCGTGGTGAAAGAGAATTTTTTTTCTCGCCAAATGTGGTCGTTTTTTTTTTAATTTCTTCTT
>NC_046658.1:171042267-171054856 GCF_010883055.1 Belonocnema kinseyi | reverse complement strand
TATAAAAACACGTAAACTCAGAAGATGTGTACTGTGACTGCACCATATATCTAGTTGGGAGTGGTGCTGACTGAAAACGGATGATTTGGAGCGATTCGCGCGCCATCTGTTGGTCATTCTAAGGACTTATTGAACTACCCTCGTAAAATCTCCACGTCCTGACACCTTCTGTGTAGTTGTAGATTTTTAGTCTGTTAGCCCAGGAATTTTGGAAACAATTGAGTGACAGGATGGGCACAAACTAGTTTAAATTTAAACGAAGTATTGGGATGTTTAAGTAAAATAAATGAATATTTAACCAAATAAGTCCAATTATTAACAAAAATTTAGATTTTGGTGAAAATAGTTTAGTTAACAATATTCTCGAGTTATAAAGCCAAAAAGACGAATTATTTATAAAGCGATGGCATTTTTAACCCAAAATATTATTTTTTACCAAGTTATTTAATTTTGTGACAAAATTTTTAATTTTAATGAAAACAGTTTGATTCTTAACCAATTAGTTAAATTCAAATGAAAAATGTTAATTTTTAACAAAAAAGTTTATTTTCAACAGATTGGTTTTATTTTCTACTAAATTGTTTTGGAAACTTCAACCGAATCAGAGTAACATACAACCAATTACATTTTTCACCGAAAATTATGGATTGTCAAGCCAGATGATTATTTTTCTACCGGAAAAGATAAATATTGTAAACATAATACGAGAATATTCCACTAGAAAAGATCAACGCTTTATTCAAGAAATATCAATTTTGAATAAAAAATGGAATTGTAAGTCCAAAAAATTAGTTGCTGCGAAAAATAAATTTTTAACAAAATAGTTACATACTCAACCAAACAGGTCAGTTTTCAACAAATTTTCAATTAAAAAAATGAATTTTCAACAAAAGAAAATAAATTTTCAATTAAATAGTTACATATTTTAAAAGTTGAATATAATTAATAATTAAAGGTTGATAAAGTAAGAACAGGGTATCACACTGGAATCATAAGAGCTTCAATGACGTCTTTATTTATTCTCATTCCTGTGTCTTGTATGTAGAAAAATGATATTTAGAATTTAAATTTCTTATAGAAAATATTTTATTTTTGGACAAAATTCACTGAGCTTTAATTCAAAATGACTCATTTTATTCGACGAATGATTTTCCACTGTTCATGCTATCTTTGGTAAAATTATTATTGAATTTATATATGAGAAAGTTTTTCTTAAAACTTCTCTTAACAAATTTAATTAAAATCATATTCAGAGCATAATTAATTAGAGAAATATTTTCGGTGATGCTGTTGGTTGAATAAGAAACTATTTGGTTAAAAGTTTATTTATCTTGTGAAGAATCCTATACTTGTTGAAAAACTGAATACATTTCTACTAGACTTTTTTTAAGTTGTGATATCTTTCGACTTTTTTTAAGTTAAAGTGTAGCTTGATTTTTTAGGCATGACAAAATGGATTTTCGCGTGATAAAAATTATATTTGTACACTTAGATAAGGCTTGTTTCGGATGACACCATTATTTATTCTTCTCCCTGTGCCTGGAACACGAACGACTATTATTAAATGTAATATTATTATTTTAAATTGGTAACATCTGCTTAATAATTATGTAAGAAATATGTTTTAAATTGTAAAAAAATAACATGGAAAGAGCAAATGACGATATTACTTAAACAATCAAAAAAATCAAAAGCCCTGTGTAAGTGCTGCGTACACAACACTTGTGTTGATCAGGCGCGCTTCTAAAATGGTAACGAAACGGCCATAGCCCCCCCCCCCCCTCCTTAAATTTTGTAACTTACCTTAAAATTGTGTATATATAGATGTGTCATATTATTTTATATTTTTATTAAATTTTAATATTTTTTTCTTTGCATACATTATTATTATTAACCTTAGCACTACTTAAGTTCATGATTGAATTGGATTATCCGATAAAAAACGGAATCTTTATGACGACGCTTTTTAAAGGAATTAATTTATAATTTAATAAATAGGAATTTCCAGTTTGCTTCAAAACCATGCGAGATTTAAGAAAACTTTAGAAGAGAAAAAGTTGTCCATGAGAAATTTTTACATAAATACCCTTTCGCTATGCCTCAATTCCACTTCGTTTTTTGTCACACCTGTTTTTTCTATTTAAAAAGCTAAAATAGGAGGTTTAACTGTTTTAAACGATAAAAATATGAGGCCATAAAAGGTTTGGTTTCAATAATCTGAGAATAGGTTTTTATTTTTCTTAAAAATTCATATCAGCCAATAATATACAAACAAAAATATATATAAATTATATAAAATTAATAAAGCTGCCTTTTCCACGTTCTCGAGGAGAAAAGGAAAACAAAGAAAGTTTGTTCAAGTGCGAAGTTTCTTCAGATTGCACCATATAATTAATGTAGATATCATTCATACATAAATACAATGTTTGCGCTGATGAAGGGCAATTTACTCTTTTTTGCTGGCAATCTTAAAAAATTATGGCTCACAGGGTTATGATTTTATAAATTAAATGTACATAATCTACTTGCTAAAGCCGAGTTAGTAAAAATTCAGCTAATTAAACCAATTCTAAAGTTGAGCTGAAAAAATATTCTTCCACAAAAAAAATGGTTACAGGAAAAAATATAGGCCTTCTGAAACTTTATAATTAATATTTGGAACTTTTTCCGTATCTCAATTCGTTTGCTCAAAATTCGAATTTTTCCTTGTTATTTTGTCTAAAAATGTTGTGTGGCCCTGGTGGAATTTCTTCTTACGAGAAGTTAAAAAACTTGCAATCATTTTCACAGGAATTTACAATTAAATGCAATAAATAACAACCATAATTGTAGGGAAATGCAAATTTTTTCTATTATATGGATAGATATTTCTTGGTATTATAGTAAAAAAGTCGTTCTGTTTCGACTAATAATGATAAATATTTAGAATATAGCAAGAAGATAATTTTAAATCAAGTTAAATTGGGTATCATAAATGTCGCGCAGATTATTTTATTATAGTGATTTTGATATTTATGATTCGAGCTCGAATAGAAACAACTTTTTGAATGGAAATCCAAATTTATCATTTTAAACAGAAATTAATTTAACAGACAGAGTTTGAAACTTAATGTATTTGAAATAAACTTTAATTTAATTTTCCAAAAACACAAACAAATTATCTTTAATGTTATTCCGGCCACGGGTTGGGATCAAAACCTGAATTAAAATGTCAAAAATGATTAGGTGGACGAGGAATTATTATTATTTTTATTAAATAATTAGGGAAGCAAACAAATAAATTTTAATCTATCTGTAGAATTTTTCTTCCTTCTCCTTCTATTTCAATTTTTCTATCCTTATATATTATTCTGGTTAAAACTGCGCAAATGGAGGCTTGGCTTGGACATAGCTATGTTATCACATGCAATATAACTACACTGACAAAATTTCATTAAATATTTACCTAATTAATTTCCAAAAAAGCGGCTTTTAAATTAAAGGAATTGAAAACTTAGAACTATATAATGAAATTTCAAAATTTACCAAATTCACAAACATTAAAACTTCATTCGGAAAATACAAATTATAATGAATTTAGGGCAATTAAATTGTATGAGGTTTAATTGTTTCACGTAGGCTAACTGAGGAGTTCAGGGAGTCAGTCCTGGCCGAAACATAAGAACCTAATTTTTATTTTATTTAAATAAAATTTTTTAATTATTTGAAGGAAAATTAATATTATGAAGCCTAATACAAATAAAAAAATCTTCTCAACAGCCTAAATAACACTAAGCTCGTCGAAAATATAATCAAATCCTTTCAAGTTCTTCAAAAATCCCAAATTACAAGCTTCCATTTCATATTTTTGATAAACCTAATAGATAACATTGTCAAATATACAAAAAGTATCGTTTAATAAATTGACGAAACGCGGATATCTAATACAATTGCTTTTTTGAAGGGATCATGTTTCATAATTTGCCAAGAAAAATATTTACACGTGAAAGGTTTAGTTTTAGCCATTCCTACTATGATTTTAAGTTATTTCTCTTGCAATCCTTTAGAAAATTTAGAGCTGGGACAAGACATAACGTTCTGAAAGTATCCATAACAGGAGTCATCTGAAAAAAAATCTTTCCCGGGGCATCACTTCCCCAGTCAAATATTAATAACAAGAGATTATGCTATGAATGGGCCTCTCTTCCCGGGGCATCACTTCTCCAGTTAAATATTATGGGTACCTTTAGAAAGGGTAGAATCAATCAATTTTATTGAATGTTTTTTTAGTTGATAAAATAACTAGATCATTTATTAATTTAAAATATTTTTCTCACATTGTTAAGGTATAAAAAAACATGTGATTTTTTTTACAAAATGGCGACCCTGCATTATTTTTCTTCAAGCGTCTGCTCCGAGGCTTCGAAAACTGCTGCAGCTGTCAAAATTTTTCCATTTATCATATATAAAAAAGGTTTTTTTGTTTGATTACTTATGTGTTAACGGGAAGGATATATCTATAAAATAATAAAAAAGTTGAAAATTAAAATTTATATCGGCTGCTTAATCGAAGGTCCAAATTTTCGACCATTTTTTGAAAATTTTTCACCAAAAAAAGGATTTTGTTACCCGATCTCGTTAAACTTTTAGGTATATCCTTCCGATAGTACCATAAAGAGAAACCCCTGCAAATTTCAGCCTAATCGGTCAAGAATTTTGTAAGTTACAGCACGAGCAGTTTTTGGAATAACAATTTCGAGATAATCACGTTTAACGATTCGTTACGGTATAACTATTAGTTTCAATGACTTGCTGGTCAATCGGTGATTACAGGTCCACGTAATAAACGCAGTAAACGTAGTAACGTAGTAATCAGCCTTCCCAGAATTTATGGGACAAAAAAATATACCATCCTATTGTGTAAGAAACATTACGCCGACCCAAGCGCTCCGACTACCTGATTAGTGACGGTATGCGAACTCTGACATTTTTGACAATATCTCCATAAATATTTAATATTTTCCTTTTTTCTTCTTACAGTATATTTTTAACATATTATAAATTCAAAATATGAAAGAAAAAAAATCGATTTTTTGGAAATTCTAAAGGTATCTCCCCCCTTAAGACCAAGACACTATGACATAAATGGGTAATTCTTTCCGCACATCAGTTACTCAGCCAAATATTAAGACCCATAGATTATGGCATGAATAGGCAAGATTTACAGGGGTCATCAGTTCCCTAGTCAAATATTAAGAAAAAGAGACTATGGCATGAATGCGAATGTCTTCCGAAGACTTAACTTCCCCAGTCAAATATGAAGACCAAGTGACTATGGCATGTATGGGTAATTATTTCTAGGGCATTAGTTATTCAGTTAAATATTAAGACGAAAAGATTATGGCATAAATGGGCCAGGTTTCCCGGGTCATTACTAGCCTAGTAAAATATTAGGACAAAGACACTATGGCATAAATAGGCAATACTTTCTGGTGCATTACTTTCCCAGTAAAATATTAAGAAAGAGAGAATAAGCCATAAATAAGATGTCTTTCTCGGGTTTCAATAATCAGATTTTTCCAATTTATATTTAAAAAATTGTTTCAATGAGTGAGAAAAGATTACGGTTTTTAAGAATAATGTTAAATTTAGTTATTGAACATAATTGATAATTATTCATTTGAATAGATATAAAGATTTAAGCAACATTATATAAAATTTTTTTTGTGTATTTAAGAGTTTATATATTAGGTAAGATATACAGTTTTTTGTCGTCTCTCGTCGTCAAAAAGCGACTGAAAAAATAAACACAGATGTCATTCGAAACGAGTCGTACTTAAGTGTATAAATGTAATCTTTATTATTCGAAGGTCTATTTTCCCATAGCTATGAGATTAAAATAAAATTTCAATCATACATGTGTATTCACGTTGTAATTATTTGTGAGTGGTCATTAGTTTTGCAGAAATTTTTGACTAAGAAACGAATAAATCCAAAGATATTACAACTGAGATGCATTTCGAGCAGAACTTCGATCTGTTCTAGATAAATTATAACATTTTTCACAACATAGATAAATTTTTGGAAGTCTGTCAGGAAAAAAAAGTCATTGTGAATGAATAAATTTAGAATTACGACTATTGTTCCAAATGAAAAGAAAAACTTTGAACATGCTCACAGGTTTTCCAATTTAAAAATATTTTCCTGAACACCTATCGAGATCAAAGTTTTTAATTTGTTGCAAATTGTTTCTATTCGTGGAAGAACATTCTTTTCTACAAATGAATAAATAATTCGAAAAAGTAATTTTAGTCCTGTAAATTCTAACTTTTACGTACCAGACACAAGAAAGAGAATAAACAGAGATGCTATTGGAAACGCGTCCTATTTGAGTGTATTAAGTTAATATTAAATATTGGATTTTAATTTTCTCATACTTTCAAAATCTAACACATACATGTGTATTCCAATACATTTGTATTAAATTGTCAATTACTTGTGAGTGCTTACCTACAAATGACATATGCTGATATTAATGGTGGGGGGGGGGGGTAAATATCTTAATCGTGAAAAGTTTATAAAGGTATTGCATTTAAAAAAAGGGGTAATTTTCAACTAAACAATTAAATTTGGTACAAAACGTGTTAAAAATTCGTCTGCTTTGGTCGAAAAATAATATTTCTGTTTGAAAAATGGTCCTTTTTGGTTCGGGTCTGAAGTAATCTGATCTGGTTGCAGATTCCACAATTTGGTAGAAAATTAAAATGTTTGTTTAAAAACTCAGCTTTGCGTTAGAAATGCATATATTTGATGTTAATTTAATTATTGCTTCAAACTGTATTATGTAAAAGGTTAATAATTTTCAGAAATATTTCCAGCTTGTTTTTGTTACGTTTAAGCTCAAACCATTTAAGACAGTAAGATTACGTGGTGATAAGTCTATTTTTCGCATCGTATCTATATCTTGCGAAAATTACAACTTTTTCCGCGAAAAAAAGGATTATGATCTCCTTCGCTGAGGACATGGAAATTCCCTCCATATTGTTATTTCTAAAAAACTTGAAATATCACAGAAAAATAAAATCAAGAAAAAAAATTCTTCATTCAAGTTTTATCAAGAATTTTTTTGTTTAATTTTTTTATCGTTAAAAACTATGAAACCTCGAATTTGAGCTGTTTGAATGGGAAGAACATATATCACAAAAAACGAAATCGGATTAGAATGTAGCGAAAGGGATTTTTTTGTTAAAATTTTTTCAAAAACAACTTTTGGTTTTCAAACAACCATCATAAAGATTTTGTTTTTTGTCGGAAAATTTAACTTAACCATAAAATTTCAACAGTGCTAAGATTCATCTTTATAATTAGAAATAAGACCTTAGTGTAATTCACACTGATTTGTATACAAGTGTGTATAAGATCAAATTTACGATTATATGTTAACAAAAATTGCAGGTAAAAGGCTAAAAAATATTTTTTATGTCACAATTTTTAATGAACGACAAGCCTTTTTAATGAAAAATGGCTATTGGCACTAGGAAAAACATCATTCGGAATTTATAATGGAGATAATATAATTAAAGAAAGGTTTTATTGATTGTCAAAAAATTGTATAAGAACTTGTTGACCATGCAAACAGAGCTAATATATATACATAATTAAAGCCTAGAAATTTCTCAACAATTGTAATGAGAACAACATGTCAACTGTTTAATGAAAATCTGAAGAAATGGCGATTTTTTTATCAATTTCCTTTGTATTTAAAAGATGAAATCCAAATATCTATCTCTTTAAAAAACAGTACTTTTTAGTTGCTATTTGTTGATAAATATTTAGTACATTTGACAAAAATTTGCCCTTTCATCTAAAAAACTTGACTTAAAGGGGTATTCTGGACTAGAATTTTGAAACATTCAATAATTTTTTTTGTGCATATTTTCAAAGTTTAGACCTTTAAGAACATATCCTCCAAAGGAAATTGTCCAATGTATGGAGCAGGAATGGCTGATTGATAAAATGCAAGTATAGCGCACTATTAAATGACTTAGACTACCTGACATTTTACTCACTTCTTACGCGTTTTTCTCGAAACTACTTTTTTCGACACATAGTCGCCATTTTGTAAAAAATTTTTTTTCATGGTCCCCAAAGTAGGGACTGTAACGACATTCTTACTGATTGAGAATTTCTTCTGTTTTTTTTTTTAGATCACTAGGAGGGTTGGAATCATGGTGGCCAGGATGCACAGTTTTTTCACACCTGTCTGTTTCCCCCCTCTAACTTTTTTAATTTTCAATTTTTTTCTGTATTTTATAAATATCAATAAAAACATGGTAAAAAAATGGATCGTAAAAATATTTTTTGCTTTTTTTAAATTCAATTTCAAAAAACGGCCGAAAATCGAGTTTCTAAACCAAAATACCGCCTTAAAACATAAAACAATCTTAAATAATGAAAAAATCGTTTTTTCTCTTTCCCATTTGCAAGGCATATTTTCAGATTATTCCTATACTTGAGAATCTAATGTTTCCATGATTTCACCAGGATCTTATTATTCTTACAATATTACACATAAGCTCAACAATCTTGAGAATATTTTCAACGATAAGAAAATTCACAATACGAACTAGAATTGATTTAAATATAATACACATCTTGAATTATTGATACAAAAATTAAAGTTAAAATACGTAATATCAAATTGAAAACTTTAACGTTTTAGATTAATCAAGTAAAAGAATGATTCTAAATATTGAAAAATGGTTATAATTTTATAGAAATTTCTATTTGTCGATAAATATATAGTATAATTGGAATGAACTTTCTTTTCTTCCGCAAAAATGGACGTTAAGCACAATAGATTATGAAGTAAATAAAATTTCGTTTTTTCTCTTCCCTACGTAAAAGATGTATTTTTATGTTTTCAGAATATTAAAATATGAGCAACACTTGAGAATCAGATGTTTCTATAATTACTTCATAATCTTATCAATCTGAAAATATTGTACCTTAGCTCAACAACACTGAGAATATTTTCAACGAAAATACGATCCACAAGACGAAATGACATTGACTTAAATATAATGAACATTTTGAATTATTTATTTTAGATTATTCAAATAAAAAAACCTCTCTTTGACTTTAATTTTAAACTATTCTGAAATTTTTCACTATTTTCGCTATACGTTCTAAGAAGCACACGACTAGCAAGGACTTCAAAAATAACCTTTTTTCCAAATCACAAAACAGGACATTTTTTATATACAGAAAAGTGACTAATAATGCGCAAGAAATATTACCATATGAAATTATTTTCTGGCTGAGAATCAACATTTAAGTTTAAAAATACAGTTTTCATAAAAATTGTTGTCAGAACTTATATTTTGTTTGTATAATTAAGCAAAGCGCATGCCACTAATTTTTTACTAACAATAAATTTGTTTAAATTTGTCATGAACATTTATTAATTTATAACTAGAATTGACTAGAGCGCAGAATTTAAATCAGGTTATTAATTTTTTTAATAGTTGAGTAACATCACAGTTTTCTGTTTAGATTTTATTTTTTTTAATAACCTAAAACATATTTCTTTTTTTCGTATCCGGCTTTGTTTTCAAGCAAACCAGAGTAAAAATGCTTTTACTTGAGTTCGACTTGGTTATGTCTTGAGTTCGTCTCCAAGACTTCGATGTTTGGCTGCGTCTCAAAACTGAGTCGAGACATAGGGCTTCGTCTTACCTTTATGGCCACGATAGGTGAAACGGCATTTACTTGTCTCAAGTCGAGCCTTGTCTTGGCTAAGACGACGTTTACTTGACTCAAGACGAGCCGTGTCTTAGCTGAGATTATCGAACCTTTTTTGGCTCATAAGTAAGATTAAAATTAATGAATGAAAAATGTGTAATCATCAAATTGGTTATTTTTAATTTAAAAATTCAGACTCGGTGGGTCGAAACGAGTATAACCCTTAAACATTTTCTTTAAAAAAAGTAAATATTGTAACTTTCTAGAAGGATCTCCAAAGCCCTTAGAAATACGTATAAACAAACAACATTTTGATTATCATCGTCAAACAAATATAATACAAATAAAAATCCGTAAATAAGTTGTTTTAATACATATATTGTATAAAAATGTACAAGATTGTTTAAACATTAACAAAGATTAGCTTTTATGACTGTTAGAAATAACCTTTTTGTTGGGGCAGTCACACGCTCGAAGTTATAAACCGCACGTGTTGGAGTCATAAAAATACGACTCAAGATATAAATGTATGTCTTCAAGACATAAAGACTTGTCGCCAAGGCATAAATTGAAGTCTGGCTCCGTCTTAAAACTGAGACATGCTTAAGTCGAACTTTTCGACTTCAGCATGTCTTGATTCGGGACCATTCAAGTCGAACTCAAGTCGAATCATTTTCATACGGGCATTTAGCGAAATTGTACAACATTTTTTAAGAATTGGACAATTCTTTTTGTGTTTCTTCACATTATTGCGAAAACATAACAAATACTTTTTATAAATCCTGAGACAGCGTTCGAAGAACACACGTGTTGTGTACTCAACATTCACATAGGGCTATCAACTTTTTGAATCGTTTTTTAATTCTTGAGCAATTATTGATACAATTAATTAATTATTTTGTAATATAACATTTAATAATAGTCTTTTACGTTCCAGAATCATGGAGAAGAGTAAATGAAGGTGGCATTCGAAACAAGCCTTATCTCACTGTACAAATCTGATTTTTATTATTCTAAAACCCATTTTTTCATACCTTTAAAATCTAGTTATGCTTTGATAATAAATGTGTAATACATTTTTGATCAATCTTAAGAGTTTTTCTGCAAATTACGCGTCGCAAGCTTCAATTGGGGGGGGGGGGGGGGGGGGGGGGGGTGTAGGAAGATCTTACGTATGACAAGCTTCTGCTGAAAAAAAAACAAATCGAAAGATATCAAAACTAGGAACAAATTCTGGTAGAAATTTGATCAGTTCTAGAAAAAGTATAGATTTTCTCACAAGATAAATAAACTTCTAACCAAATTTTACGATAATTTAAATTTAATTTTATAAGAGACTTCTTTTAAATAACTAATATATTTAAGTGAAATCAAATTCAAAAATATTTTTATGAACATCTATGGAGATAAAAGTTTCCCGGGCATCACTTCCCCAGAGAAATATTGAAATCCATCGACTGTAGCAAAAATGAGCATCCCTTCTCCGGGCATAACATCCTCAGGAACATTGAAATCTAGAGATTATGAAAAAAATGGGCATGTCTTCCCCGGGCATCACATACCCACTGAAATATGGCCTATTTTTGCCACAGTCTGTCGATTTCAATGTTTCAAAAAGTTTATTAAAACACTTTAGGAACCCTTTAAACCGCATGGCATCTCTGAAATCTTCAAAATATTTTATAGTATCCATTGGTATACTTTACAATACCCCTTAAATACTTTTGAATATCATTAAATCTTGCATAACCTATAAAATAGTTCAATATCTGCCGAAATTTTAGAAAATTCTGCAAGACAGAAGAAAGATGTTTTTAAATTCATTAAAGTGATTTGTATCTTTCAAAATCCCTGTAAATTAATGACATATTTTGAAATTTCCTGGAGTCGTTTTAGAAATCCTAACATCATCCGATAAATCAAAATCTTTGAAAATATCTTGAAATATTTATGAAATTTTTTGAAAATTTCAACATTAATTTATACTTTGGAAAGAATTTAAGGCTCATTTAAGTCTCTTGAATAACCTGAGCGGAATTTTTTAACAAAACTCCCTATCATAAAACACTACCCTCGAAAGCAAGTATGCACTAATCTTACAAGTGAGTGCATCAGAATTAATGGCTCATTTTAGGCTCTCCAACGCTACTAATATAAATTTTCCAAAATCATCGCTTAAAACAAAAAACTAGCCCTTATTTTAAGGTGCCAACGAAGTGCACTAAATATGCAATAATTATACAACTAAGTTTATCAGAATTGAAGGCACATTTTCGGCTTCCCCTGGCCTGCAAAATCATATTTCGAAAGCCATCCTTTAACATTAAAAAGTACGTCTAACCCAAAAGTGATGATAAAGTGCACTAAATATACACTGGTCATAAAAATGGTACATTAGAGTTGAAGGCGTATGTCATCCTTTCCAGAGTCTCTAAGATCAATTTTCCAAAACCACCCCTTAACATTGGAAAACTTCCTTTTACCAAAAAGTGCTGATAATGTGCAAGAAAACGTATGTTATTTGTTTGAAATATTTTCTATCTGTCAGAACACATAAAACCCTTTTCGAAAATCGATCTACAAAGGGCCATTGTCTGTATATCGGAATTGAAGGCTCATGTAGAGCTCATTTAATATTTTAAGGCCAAATTTTGGGCTGTGCATTCAAAAAACGCTTGGTTCTGCCAGCTTTACGTAAAGTGAGCATTACAATCAGAAAAATGTTTGTTTGAATCAAATAAATTTTGTTTGAATTAAACAAATTATTTCTTTAATATGGGGTCAAACAAATGTTTGTTTGATTTGAATAAGTTTTTTGTTTGTGTAAATAAATCTCTGGTTTAAAATAAGTGAAGTTCTTGTTATA
>NC_046658.1:171034996-171042167 GCF_010883055.1 Belonocnema kinseyi | reverse complement strand
TTATAGACTTTGTTCAAGGTAAGTTTTTTTCTTTAAACTTACCCTCGAAATTCAGATTCTAGGTTAGTTACTTAGGAACCGCCGGCACCGCTTTATCACGCCTAGCGGCACTTTGTAGTACTGTTTTGTACTGTATTTTTGTTTGAATCAAACAAATATCCTTATAAATTTGAGTAAACAGATTTTAAACAAATGAATTGTTTAATAAAAGTCAATTTTTTGTGTAAATCAATCCAATTGTACTGAACAAATTATTTGTTTCAATCAATAAGACAAATAGTTTTCATTTCTTAAAATTAAATAAACCTTTCTTTAATTAAGCAAAAAATTTGTTTAATTTAATTATGTAAATTCAAAGAAATATTGTTCTTTGATTTAAACAAACATTTTTCTGAGTGTACCAAGATAGAAATATTGGTTATATGAAATTTTGTCTTTCACAGGAATTGTGGGCTTATTTAAGGCGCTTTCTCAGGCTCGAAAATAAGCCCATATTTTACTCTGACAAGCTTTTCTCCTATAATTCTGAATTGTATGCTATCACATTTCAACCACAGAATATAAATGCCTACATACGGGCATGTACAGAGAGTTTTTTTTTGGAAAAATGGCCTGGTACTTGTTTTATTCCAATTAATTGAAAATTGATGCATTTTTTGTGCCTCGAAAGTAGCAGACCATCACCATGAGTGTACTCATGGCGAACATAGTTCTCGGGCCTCTGGCTGGCTATGAAACAGCGGGTGATCACGGATTTAGATTGAGTGCCTGTTATGCCTCACTCAACTTTCCTATTATTAGAGATGACAGTCGATTCAAGGAAATTAAAAATGATCAAATTTGAAGGAATTTAATTTTAATATTCTGCATTCGGTTAATTACATAAAGACGAGACGATTAAGAAAAGGTAGTAGAAAATCGGTTAATCCGTTCAATTTCTGGATATATCTTTTTTCTCTCTTCTCCGATTTTACATTTATTTTATTTTCATTTGCTTATTTATTTCATTTATTATCAATTCATTCATTCATTTTATTTTTTTACTTTCATTTAATTATTTTCATTTCATGGTGATAATTTTCAGTTGAAAACTCTACAATCATAGACAATATTTATTTTCCTATCTTTTTTATTGAATCTTCATTTGTTTCAGATAGAACTGCTTGCCGCATAATGAATGTGCACTTGCCCAGAATTGATTACATTTTTTGCTTCAAGATTCATATGTTGTGGTTCAATTTCATTGCTTTTTATTCGAAAAATTAAAATATTATTTGCGAAATAAGTTCATACTAATAAATTTTATTTCCAACCCTTCCTCACCCCCCCATACAAATAATTACTGGTGGAGAGTTTGAATATTTTCCCATGTTTTATGTCTAAACAATTTTCAATTGTTCACAGAAATGAAAAATATTTGAACAATAATTCATTCCCACAAAATGTAACAAATAATCGTATTTTGTGATTAAAATGTAATGGTTTGTCATTTTTTGGAGTAGTTCATTTTTCTAAAAACATTATATCATCATTTAAGCAATAATTATTTATTGCCTATTTTCCAAATTTCTGAAAATTAATCTAGGGATGTAAACTTTTTCTAAGTTGGTATCCTTTGCTACGTTTTGTTAAATAATTACATAATTTCATAACATTTTTTTAAATGCTTAATATACTTCTATTCGCTTAAACAATTTTCATTGGCTCAATCAGTTTCTTTACAATAACTAAATATTGTATCACGTATCTGTATAGTGTATACAAAGAATGGACAAATCACCTTTTAATTGTTCAAGCAAATATAACTTGTTTTAATACTTACTTTTTGAAACATAGTTTTGTAACAGTATTTTCTGAGTTAAACATAATATCCAATAATTTCGAGAAATAGTAAGTTCTGCTAAAATCTTCATGTTATTGTTTATACAATAAATTATTGTTTTTTCTTTAAATTTCAGTCAAATTAAGTGTGAATGATTTGCATTAATAAAACAACGTCAACAACAAACAGAAAATAACAACATCAACAAAAAGTTTCTTAGGATAACAATTTAGAAAAAGTGCACATCTCTGCCTCACTTTTTAAACATTTCGAAAATAAACAATAAATAATTTTTTAGATAATTACGTAATGTATTAACAACCATTTCGTACTCCAAGCAATAACAAAAAATTAGATTTCAATCAGAAAACACGATTATTTGTTATATTTTTTGGGATTAAATAATTGTTTAAATAAATTCAATTTGCTTCATCCAATGAAAATTGTTTTAAAAATCATGGAAAATTCCATACTACTCCGATTTAACGATTTCCAATTCTTGGCGCATGATCTTTTTCGGGACTTATGTCGTGGAATTTTAGAAGAGAGATGAAACGTATATCCATTATGTTTACGGGCAATATTTCTAACTTCCTTGCGTTTTATTACGTTTATTACGTAACGATGAGACGATTAAAAATAGATAGAAGAATATCGGTTCATCCGTTCAATTTCTGTTGAGATTTTTGATAATTTTTAAGAAGATTACATAATGAAAATTATTTAAACAATTGTTTAATCCCAAAAAATATAACAAATAACGGTGTTTTCTGATATAAAAGTAATTGTTTGTAATTGTTTAGAGTAGAAAATTTTTCTATTAAAACATTATATAATTATTTAAACAATCATTTATAGTTTCTTTTTAGAATTGGGAAAAAGTGATGCATAGATGTCTAATTTTTCTAAATTGTTTTCCTAAGCAACTTTTTGTTGATGTTATTGTTTTCTGTTTGTTGTTGGCGTTATTGTTTTATTAACTTAAAACACTCATACTTAATTTGACGGAAATTTAAAGAAAAAAAACAATTATTAATTGTATAAACAATAAGATTAAGATTTCAGCAGAATTTACTAGTCCTTGAAAGCATTGAATAATATGTTTAACTAAGAAAATACTATTTTAAATGTATTTTTCAAAGAGTGAGTATTTAAACAAGTTATATTTGCTTAAACAATTAAAAGGCGGTTCATCTATTCTTTTTATATACTATACAGTCATGTAATCCACTATTTAGTTATTGTAAAAAAACTGATCGAACAAATTAAGGTTGTTTAAACGAATAAAAATGGTTCAAAATTATGTAATTATTCAACAAAACGTAACGTAGGATACCAATTTAGAAAAAGTCGACATCTCTAGCTTAATGTTCAGAAATTTGGAAAATAGGCAATAAATAATTGCTTAATTGATGATATAATGTTTTTACAAAAAGGAAATACTCCAAACAATGAGAAGCCATTACATTTTAATCAGAAAATACTATTATTTGTTACTAGGTCCCCACCTAGAAAAAGTATGCTCCTCCGCTTTCTGTGAATTATATTTTAATTTTTCCAATGAAAAGCAATTAAATTGAACCAAAAGATATGAATCTTGAAGCAAAAAATGTAATCAATTCTGACCAAGAGCACATTCATTGTTTTGCAAGCAGTTCTATCTGAAACAAATCAAGATTCAAGAAAAAAGATAGGAAAATTATGATTGTCTCTGATTGCAGAGTTGTCAGTTGAAGATTGTCACTATGATATTCAAAAATAGAATGAAAATGAAAAAATCAAATGAGTGAATAAATAAAATAATTAAGAAAATGTAATCTCTAACAATAGGAGAATTGAGTGAGGCATGACAGACACTCAATCTAAATCCGTGGCTCGAGCTTGGGTTTACGAAGTTTTAAGTATTGTCCATAAAATAACACTCTAGAACATCTGCAGTTTCATAGCCAGGCAGAGGCCCGAGTACTATGTTCACCATGATTACACTCATGGTGGCGGTTTGCAGTTTTCGAGGCGCAAAAAATGCATGTATTAAGGCCATGTGATGAGTATAACAGCTGATCAAGTCAGCCCTAAGATCAATATTTTTTCACCTATATTGAAAAATAAAAGTTTAAATAACGTGGAAAATCTTTTCGGGAAATTTCAATAACTATTAAAGGATCGTTTGTGGCCTTGCAAAGAGTTGGAGGAAGAAAAAAGTTTATTTATGCAACTAATGATTATCGACGGACACATTTAGGTTTTACAGCAGAAGTTTGACTTTAACTTTCTTTGACGGTAATCATGCAATCTGTTTTACCTACAGACCTCTAGAAGTTCGAAGTTGTCTATTCGCTGCGCTAGTGCTGCTTTGGCACAGCTGATACCAGACTGATACGATTGTCAGACCAAATATGTTTATTTGCATTTCAAGTGCAAACATTAGTTTTTGCAATATTTATGCATAATGTTCGTGAGCGATTTTTGTCGTTTTGCCCCACTTTGATAAATGTAAACCTTACAACTAGCCCATTGACAACATTGCGAATTGCTTGCAGGGTTTGACGACATCACGGTCGGTATTTCTTCAAAATAGTAATTAAAAAAAAACTTTTTTCACTATTCTATCTATTTAGGACCAGAGACACATTCTTACATGCCTTCTATTTATCGTGCAAAATTCTTAATGCGATATTTCATTCCGTGTGGACGTCAATTGGTAAAGAAAACTTCCACTGGTATTTTCTTTAAAAAAAATTTTTTCTTAAAATTTCCACCATAACAAAGCAGAGGCATGGCCTTTATTACTTCCTCCTTTATTTCCCGAACTTTCAGAGCGATATCTCATTTCGCTTAGACGTAAGTTGGGAAAGAAAAATTAAAGACCAGGTTTGGTCACGTGACACTCTCGTCACATGGCCTTAAGGCATTTATATTCTATGGTTCAAATATGAAATCATACAATTCAGAATTGTAGAAGGAAATCTTGTGAGAGTAATGCATGGGCTAAGTTTCGAGCCTGATGAACCGCCTTAAGGCTTTAGAATGACCTCTGCGCAATTTTTCAACAAAACCCCCTATCATAAAAAACTACGCTAAAAAATTAGTATGCACTAATCTTAACAGTGAGTACACCAGAAACGAAGTTTAATAAAATTTTAGGCTTTGTAACGCGCTTAAAATCAAAGTTCTAAAACCGCCCCTTAACATGAAAAACTGCCCCTTACTCAAAAGTGCGGATAAAGAGCACTCAATATGCAATGGTTATAAAACTGCTTACAGAATGAAAAATTACAGGATTAAAGGTTATCTTGACTGAAAAAAGCTAGCAGAATAGCTAAAACGTGAGTTACGTGCATTTTTTTGAATTCCTTAAATCCCCTGAATACCGTGAATTCGATGAATCCCGCGAATTCCATCATAAATTCCATTAATTCCGCAAATGCAATGAATTTCGTCATTTCTGTCAATTCTGCGAATTCCATTATTTCGGTAAATATCATTAATACCATAAATTTTTGAATTTATTTAATTCCATGAATTTCGCGAATTCGTTTGATTCCGTGTATATTATGATTTCCGTGAATTCCATAAACTTCGTAAATTCCTTGAATCCTGTGAATTCCGCAAATCATGTAAACATAGTGAATTCCTTCAATTTCATTAATTCCGCGAATTACGAAAATTTCATGTATTCCATTAATTCTACGAATCTCGTAAATTCGTTAAATTCTATTTATTCTGTGAATATCTTGTGCACAATTTTCGTCTTACAAATGCTCTAATACATGTATTGGAATGCAAGAATTTAAATGTTCAACAAAACATATAAATACTCAAGAAAATATGTGTTCTACTAAGGAATGTGAATTTGTAACGAAAAATTAAATAATAAAAATTTTAAGTTTAAAAAATACTTTTCCAACTAAAAAAAACGAACTCTTAGCCGGTTGATTGGTATGCTTTTTTTCAGTTTTCTTGCTAAACATTTAGAAGCGAATTCTTTTTGAAGATACACAGGAATTCGTTTTTAGAGTGTTTCGAGGTCGCTCATTCCATTTTCGTATGTAGTTTTTCTCTAACGAACCCCCATAGGGGTGAAAAATAAGGATGGGGGTAAAATTTTCTTTTTTTATGGTTTGAGACTATGGATTGAGGGTGAAATTTGCACTCTCCCTACAGTTTTTTTCTCAGTGAATTCGATTATGGAAAATTTCAAGATCGCTGATTCGATTACCGTACTTTGTTTTCATGTACAGTGAAATTCTTCCGTGACCTTCTCGCAGGCTACAAACTCGAATTATTTCGCTCATTGAGGCTCAGTGAATAATGTATTTCAATTTCAGGTACTAATAATCTTCTAAATTTGCAAATAGAGAAACAAAAAAACCCTATATACAAAATTCCATGAACAACGTATAAGGGGCATTATTCCTCAACTGCCCCAAATCAAAAAGTCATGTTTTTCGATTGTCTGTAAATTCTGGCAATATGTTCACCTACCCAACAGTAGTTAATCCACAAACTTATAGACCAGGATTACCAACCCTCCCCAAGTGAGGGGGGGTTGAATTTTCAACCCCAATGCCTGCAGGGGTAGTTTCAAACGCCTGTAACTTCCTTTCTAATCACGCGATTTAAAATTTTCACGAGGGTTTTGGAAAGTGCTTTTTACACGCTTTCATCCTATTTTATTATTTATAACAGAAAAAATTGTTTAAATAATTTTTTCAATAAATCAATTGTTTATTTTACTTTTTTCGCAATTTAGGCATCTACGATTTTTTTTTTAAATAGCCTCAAAAGAAAGCTTGACTTTTTTACTATGAAAAATTTCTAATAAGAAAATGGACAAATTAAAATTCATTGAGTTACAGAGCCGGTTGTAGAGGGAGTCCTCGCGCTCGCACTCGAAGTTTGCACAACTCAGACCACGACATTGTGTTGTGGCTGGAGGGAGTGGCACACATACGGTTTGCGTGTGTATATATCACGAAAATGTGCATCTGATGTTAGATGGTATTGATATTAATCATCTAACTGTCGACTCCAGTATAGAATTGACTGACTACCATGACTGTTTAAAAGTAATAATGTGCAGTAATCCAACTCCTGCTTGTCATTTTAGTGAATGTGAAAATTGTCCTGGCACTCAAGTCCTGAAAGAAAATTTGACTGCAATTTTAGATGAGACCTGCGTCAACGAATTAAGATATCAAGTTTGGCAACAAACGGACAGAAGTAATCTAATGACCGAGGTAGCAAAAACTGACATCTTTCTTGAACGACTCTGCGAAAAACTATTGAATTTAAAGTCTCATGAATTTTATGCAAAGCAGCAGGCATCATTCCTGAAGAACCTCAAAG
>NC_046658.1:171031803-171034896 GCF_010883055.1 Belonocnema kinseyi | reverse complement strand
CATAAAGTGAGAGGCGAGGGGACTCACTAAAATTAAGCACCCCGAATCATCTTGCAGATAAAAAGAGTCTAAAATCGCACTGTCACCTCCACGTGGTAGACTACGGAAACTATAACTTGATAGGATGTAGGCTGACGACAGGCGTTAATTACTAATCCGTTAGTACTTTATTTACTGAAACACTTTTTACGTGAGAAGTTGGTTAAATCATGTATTTGTTTTAAAAAATTGCAAGAGCAATAACCAATTATTGTCGGATAATAAATTATAATAGTGAGGAATCATTTATCTTCAGAAAAATACTGTTCATTTTTAAGAAAGTGCTTTTTACTTAATATTTTTTCATAATAACTTAAAAAATTTTTAACTTCTTCAAACTTACTGGTTAACATTACTGAATAGTTTTCTCCGATGACTTAATGCAATTTTGGATCAATGTGAGTAATACAAAAAAATGGCATACTGGAAAACTGTTCCGCGGTATGCTGCCGCATAACGCCCGAGTGCGAGCGCGAGGACTCCCTCTACAACCGGCTCTGTAACTCAATGAATTTTAATTTGTCCATTTTCTTATTAGACATTTTTCATAGCAAAAAATTCAAGCTTTCTTTTGAGACTATTTAAAAAAAATCGTAGATGCCTAAATTGCGAAAAAAGTTAAATAAACAATTGATTTATTGAAAAAATTGTTTTAACAATTTTTTTTGTTATAAATAATAAAATAGGATGAAAGCGTGTAAAAAGCACTTTCCAAAACCCTCATAAAATTTTTAAATCGCGCAATTAGAAAAGAAGTTACAGGCGTTTGAAACTAACCCTGCAGGCATTGGGGTTGAAAATTCAACCCCCCCGCACTTGGGGAGGGTTAGTAATCCTGGTCTATAAGTTTGTGGATTAACTACTGTTGGGTAGGCGAACATATTCCCAGAATTTAGAGACAATCGAAAAACATGACTTTTTGAGGTGGGGCAGTTGAGGAATAATGCCCCTTATTTCAAAATTGTAAGTCGCCATGCTGGATCTGTCATTTTGCAAAAATGATTCATTATTTGATAGTATATTCCTTATCTGAGACTAAAAACTCTTGTTCATCAATTTTCATTGAGCCACGATTAGTGGCGGATCCGGGGCAGGTATTTAGAGGTTTCAAACACCCCCCCCCCCCCCCCCCCCCCACAAACTTTTAGCCTTTCGGGACTACCCCTGACCACGATTGATTAAAACGTGTAAATTGCAAAGCGTTAGAAGTTTATTAAAAAATTACTATAGGCGACGCTAGTTTGAGGCCTGTTAAACTTTCATCGCACTATGAGATGAAAAATGTTGATTTAAAAAATTTGTTTTAATATACAACATACGAAAAAAGTAAAAGCGCTATTTGATTCGGCGGTAAAGTGGCATAACATCTATGTATGACAATACATTTCGTACTACACAATTGTTGATTTCTACAACGCCACCAATTTACAGGGCGGGCCAAATAACAGACAAAATTTGATTCTCACTTCAGTCCAGTTTTTATTTAAAAATATATTTACAGAATATGTACAGATTAAAGACGCGGAATTCGATGTGATATTTTATTACGATGAATTGTCTCTCGTCATAAATCATTAACATGGTCAGGAATCTGAATATTCATACACTTAATAATCCATGTGACAGACATCTCTGGATTGTTAGAGTATTTCTTTTCAATAGCGTGATTACTCAAATTAAATTAACAGTTAAGATTTTTTTATATATAATAATATTATAATAATCATCTTTTTCTAATAAGGAAAAAAAAATATTTTCGATTCCAATCCTACGTTTTTTTTTAAAAAGAAATTCAGATGATCCTGAATATCCAAGATTTAAATCTGTCTAATTTGAGGCTGAAATTTGTCAATGTTAAGTGTAAGTTTTTGTTCCATAAAATGCCTATAAAAAACAGATTGTATATATGTTTAGTTGAGTTAGTAATATTATAAGAAAAAATATCATATAGGCGACAATTAATTAGAAAATCTTTCCTGGCCTGTGTGCCTCTGGATTCCTTGTTAAAGTTGATTCAGTTTTTGATGCATAGAATGAGAATGATCTCCGGCCTTTTCATACAATTAACATTTTAGATTTTAAAAATTGGTAAATTCTGTATATGGACGCGATTAGTCTTAAAAAATTGAGTAGACAGGCAAGAAGAAGAATTTTTGAAAATAAAAAACCTGTCATTCCTTTCATTATTTTAAATGATGCTTCCATAAGAGCTTATTATTCACTTTTTTATCGGATATACTTACGTCCAGTACTCAGAATTTTTTAATTATAAAAGTCCAAGATCATTATTTATAAAAGAAGATCCGAAAATAATGTTTTGATTTAATTCTTGTAAACTTCCCATGTAAACTTTCCTATTATGAAATAATCATTGAACATTTAAATTTGATCTTATATCAATAATGGGAAGGTCGGCTGGTTGCTCTGTCTTGAAGTGAAAATAAAAGTAGTCATAGTGCTTAAAAAACTGTGAAAAAGTGTTTTTCTTGAAGTTTGAGTATACAGATTGCGAGATACATATAGTTCTCGCGTGTGTTTCAATGATATTGGCTATAAATCTACTGCAATTTCAGTGTGATTATGCGTGGTCTAGTGCGAAGTGAAGTTGGTTGTAGAGGGACACATGCTTTATTACTCAAAAGTTAATTATTGAATAGAAGACAATACGTTAAGATAAATAACCACTATAGTAAACATATCAATGTAAACATTGGTGTTCCCCAAGGAACAATTCTCGGTCCACTATTGTTCATTCTATATATAAATGATTTACTTGAGGCAATTCCAGAAAATGCAATTTCATCATATGCTGATGACACTAGTATCATAAGCTCTGAAGACACTTGGTCGAAGACTGAAAACTCAATGAATAACTATCTGAATCTAGTCAGCAGATGGCTGAGAATAAATCAATTATCCCTTAACATATCTAAAACTGTTTATATTGCATTTGGTTTATACGAGGGTGGATTGATAAGTTTCCGGCCTGACCAAGAGATGGCGCCACTAGGCCTACCTTGAGGTGGCGTTCTATAGTACCATCCTTAGATAGCT
>NC_046658.1:171029592-171031703 GCF_010883055.1 Belonocnema kinseyi | reverse complement strand
TACTTTTTTTTATTTCGTATTGGCGGGCCAAAATATCTTAAAAAAAAAAAGTTTTGTTACATGCTCTCCAGGTTTACCATTTTTAAGGTGAAAAAAACAATGAGAAACCCCAGATTATTATTCAATTTGATATTTTTGGCGTTGCGGGTAATAAATAAACTACTTAAATGCTAAATGTATGTAATGCTCGTTTTAATATCGTAATATTGTTTTAATGTTCGTTTTCAAAACCTATTTTTAACAATCTTTATTATTATTATTTTCAAAATATCAATAGGGAGTCCAATATGGCGGATCAAAAAATTTTGTAACAAAAAAGTCCAACGCCAACTCAGTCTTTTAAACTCTTCTGTAACCATAAGAATTTTTAGCCACGAACTACATAAACCATATATAGTTTTAAGGGTTTGAGGCATCGGTGGTTGATCGAATTTGCTATTATTTTTGAAAAATTAATTATTTTAAACAATTTGTTTAAACAAATTGTTCAAGCTAACTAATGTTACAAAAGCAATCGCATTTTGGATTAACTGTACGCAAAAACCCCTTAAATAATTGATGCAGTATTTTTATTTGCTTTGCCTTTCTTATGAACATAAACAGTTTTATTAAATTTACGAAATCAATTATTTATGGATTTGTTTATTAAAAATCGTGATTGAGGACATGAAAGAACTATTCCGTATGTAACTTTTTCCACTCAATCTGATTCTCGTATTTATTTTGAAAAATTAGTTAATAACGCAATAATTTGTTTAAACAAATTGTTTGAACCATTTGCTTTTGCAAAGGTAATGGCAAATTTGAAATCCGCGATGCCTCAAACCCTTAAAACTATATCTGGTTTGTATTGTTCGTGGCTAAAAAATCTTATGTTCACAGAAGAGCTGAAAAGGCTGAGTTGGCGTTAGCCTTATACAATATTTTTTTTATGCGATATATTGGACTCGCTGTTGATATATTTTAAATAATGATAATAAGTATTATTGAAAATAGGTTTTTGAAAGGAACATTAAAACAATAATACGGTATTAAAAAGATCATTACACAAATTACAAATTTTATTTTTTGGCCGCTATTTTGAATCCGCCATTTTGAAATTGAGCATTTTAATAGTTTCTTTATTACCAGAAACACGAAAAATATCAAATCGAATAATAATATCGGTTTTCTCATTGTTTTTTTTACCTTAAAGCTGGTATACCTGGAGAGCATGTAAAAAACCTCGTATTTGAGATATAATTTGTTCCACCATTTTGAAAAAAAATATCTGAAAAAATTTCAAATGAATTATTCAATATTATTTAAATTTGCAACTGGCAATTGCCCATGTAAATTAGGGGTAATCAACAATAAAAATTGTAGTTTATCAATCTTTTTTTCTCTGGTCAAAGAATTTAGTTGGGTGTTTTCAAATTAAAACAAAAGTTTCAGTAGTGCCGGGAAGTCTTAAAAACTAAAAAAATTATTAAATCTTTGAAATTTATTTTACAGATATAATAATCGTAGTTTTTTTAACTTTATTAGGTAGGCCGTGAAAATAAAAATTTACCATTGTAAACAATATCCTGCTGAATAAAGGAATTAGCTTTTAATAAAGAAAAAAACTAATTTTTTTAGTTTCATGCAGCTTACCATTTTGTTTATATAAGTTAGAAAATCTTTTGCCTAAAATTTATTTAGTATACATTAGAATAACACAGGGTTATTTTATATTTGTTAACCTAATTTTTTTGCTTAGAATTCTTATAAATTTGACCAAACTTTGGGATTTTGAAACTGCTATATTATTTAACACGAAAATGTTGTTTAAATAAGTTATAATCAGGTATTGTCCCAAATGCTTAACATGTATCATTGCTGAATTTATTAGACCATCAACTTTGGGCATCCAAATTCCTGAATAGCTAATCTTTTTTAATTCAAATTCAAATTCAAATTCAAATTTATTATCAGAAATTCAATTACAAAATTACATACGTAATCTGCAATCACTTGCATAGGTACATGCAGGTACCTATACGCAAGCCTGATATTCTTAATTACTAAAAATTTAAATACTAAAAATTACATACTAAATATCAATACTTTAATCTTACAATATGCGTGTT
>NC_046658.1:170999531-171029492 GCF_010883055.1 Belonocnema kinseyi | reverse complement strand
AGAGGGAGCTCTTCTTAATATTTTGACACCAAAATCATGTCGATACACCTTACCGACTGCGAGTAAAGCCACCCACGCTTCAACTTGACAGACTGTATATACTAAAGTCAATTTTAAATTCTGAACAATTTTGAATTTTAAAAAAAAAGCTTTGAACAATAAATATTTTTAAATTAGCTTTTTAATTTTTAAAGCCTCTTTAGAATTATGGTAATCTTGTTTCAAAGCTTTATTTTACGAATATATATATTTATTTATTTATTTATTGGCTGTAACACGCATGTAATATTGCTAGTGGTATAAAATTATTTTAAATTACATGAAATATAACGATATGCCTTGAAATCCCTTCAAAACATTTTAAATTTCCTAAAAACTCTTTGCATCGTTTAGAAATGTTGCACACACTCAGAAATCCCTTTAAATCTTTGCAAATATCGTAAAATCTTACAAATTGTAGATTAAAACCTTAATCAATGTATAGTATTCAATTAGGAATTTTAGAGTTTAAGAAATTTTTGATATCTTCTGAAATCCCGTAAAAAATCTTTTACATTTTATGAAGCTCTTTGCAACAATTAAAAATACACTAAAAACTTTTAAACGTTATGAAAGCCGTAAGAACCCTAGTAAAGTTAAGGAAATAGTAATTAAAATCAATCTAGCTTATTAAATTTGACCAATATATTAACTGCAAATAAGAAAATTTATAAATTAATTAAAAAGGTTTACTATAAAAAGGCGATCGGGTTAAATTTTTCAGTTTATTAACACAATTAAAAGTCGTTTTATTACACATGTACATAGGTTACGTCATTTTAAACCAACGTAAAATATTTATTCCTTTTTTCTAAACCATAATGTTGAATTATGATTTATTTTCCCTTCCTTCACTTATGCATTGGGCCTGCGCTTATCGAAAACATTTTTTTAACACCTGTGGTGATCCAAGTTTCTAATTTTTCACTGCACTATCAGAAAACATCAAGCAGCACTAGTTCTGCGGGCGCATAGAGATGGCGTTTCAGTAGAAAATCGGCCTGGCCCGGTCGGGCCCAGGTATGGGCCACAGAGTTCTACCGATCAGGGCCAAATCAACTTATTACAATATATTTTGTGAACTCATTAGAAGGTATTAAATGCAGTCAAAATATTACCACTTCTAAGGAATAAAAAATATATCTGTGAGGTGTGTTACCAGTACAATTAGAAGGAATTAAATACATTGAAAACCCGTTCTCTTTAGGCGAATGGAAAACTGTGTGGAGGTCGCTATGAAAATAAAAGTGAAAACAGATGGGAAAAATTTTTATTTTTTGTAGAATTTTATTTTTATAATATCTCGTGTAAGCAGAAGGAATTTTTTTATAAGGAACGTGACAGAGCAACTGGTTTTTTAAGTCATTTATAATAATAGATATTTTTTAAATTATGCACATGAAACATTTTTTTTCCTAATGGCTTTATTGTTCAATTTATTTATTTACTTTTACAATAAGTTCTGTAGTAAAAGTACATTATGTCGTTCTCCCTGATTAATTTGCATTAAAAAATATCAAGAAATGATGGTATAAACCTCAGGACCTTTCAATGTTACTATATTATTGTGTTTATTATGAATTTATTTTTTTATAATTGCCGTATCACCCGTGTAGGAATCAATTTAGGGATCTGGTCGGGTCCCAGCTGGATAGCCCTGCTTTAAGCCTGGGGCTGTTCGAGGAATCTGACCAGGATCCGACTAAAAAAGTCACAGTAAACTGGTCGGATCCCGGCTTCAAAAGCCGCCGAGATCTGGTCGGGAAATCCGGCTAAAAAGCGGGTTAAAAAATGTTGATTTAGGCGAGAAATTGGTCAATTGTTTTGTCTTTTAAGGCTCATCGTACAGATTACGGTAAACTTTAAAAGACAAATCAAGTGAACCAAGCCTGGCAAGAAAATTGGAGAAGAATTTTAATACCTAATGATAGAATCTCGTAGCAATTTGGAAACCACGTGGTTATTTAAGGTTAGGAAGAAAGAAAGGAAAAACTGTATACATAACAGTATATTTTAATTCAAAATAAATAAGGTTGATTAGAATCGCCATTCTTGAAAAAGTTGTTTGAACTAACTGAAATTTTTGTCTCTAATAGTACTAACTATGAGGTCACTAAAAATAAGCGTAGCCGCGAAAAAAATCATAAATTATTATTAAAAAATCGTAACAATGTTGGGAATGGCTATTCTAAACTTAGTAAAATCGTGCAAACTAATTAGTTCTCATTCGATTCACATGAAATCCAATAAAAAATTAATAAAATACAATGGTGTGCCACCTTGTAATTTACTTTATGTTGTTTTCTGGAAATTATGAGGAAAAAAAGTAGAATGTACTATGATTTATTCAAATAAACATCCCGTTAGCACTTTTGCTACACACTCGAGTCATCTGACAGGACATCTCGCACATGAAAGATTCAATAATATTTCATGTTTGTGCATATAGAAAATAACTTTATTAATTTATTGAAAATCAATGCTTGTACATTTTTATTCGCTGAATCGAAATCTGACCTTCTTTCCTAATATTTCTTAAGTAATTAAGGAGTTTTAGGCAGGACCGATATTACATATAATTAAGGTACGCGTGTCTGGGTGCAGAGTTGAACTAATTTTTTGAAAAGTCAAATTTACTATTTAGTTCTCTACAAGTGAAATTTAATGAAGAAATATGCGAGTAACAAATCTTACCCAAAATATACATTGATATTAATATTTTTTCTTATATGAAAACCAATTAAATACGCGTGGGGTTAACAGGACATAAAAACGAAGAACAACTTTGAAATTTTTTGTAATAATCGATTAAATAATAATCGAATTTACAAAATGTATATTTTTATATTATTAGTCATACTAATGATATAACTTAGGTTGCAGAGAGATGAATTACGGTCTAAAACCGTTAGTGGTATCTATTGACGTAGAAATTATTATATGATATGAAAAGACATGCAAAAAACAATATTATAGATACATAAACATCTTAATAATACTTATTAAATATTAATGTGCTGTACTTTCCACGCCCAGAAGATAAGTAACACTACAACCTGAATAAGTAATAAAGCCTTATCATAAATATTAATTATTAAAGTTTAATCAACTTTTAATATGATTTTATCCATTTTTGTTAACTTGCTTTTAAGTATATGAATTTTTCAAATATTTAATTACATAAATAATAATATTTTATAGATGAATTGAAACAGAGTTAAAAACATTTTTTTTTACTTATCTAAAAAAATAATACAGCCAACTTTTTTTAATGCAACTTTTTTTAGTCAACAGTGATTTCTTTCTCAATCAGAATTATATTAAATGCGCAAAAAATTACCATTTATCAAATTGAGACGGCAAATAGATGAAAATGATGCCACGTTTTTATAGCTCAATTGTAACAATTATATAGTTAGTAACAACTTAATTCAAATTTCGAGAATAATTATCTGTAATAAATTTCAACTAGTCAACAGATTATAAAATTATTTATTTCTCTGAGCCGAATGATGATAAATCAAAACTGTTTAATATAAAATTGTTATTTACAAGAATGAAACGTTTATTGAAAGTCGAAAACTGCAGTACGCTCAGAACTGAAATCTAGATACCTGAACTGAAATGGTATTCATCTAGTAAATAAACCTGGTGGTCCAGATGTTCAAAATAAATCTTTGTCTAAGAAGTTCTGTGTGGAACAGAAGTAGAAGGGACCTTAGAAGGGAAAGAGTCAAGTAAGATGTATTTTTAAAGCTATATTACCAGGTTCAATTCTTAAAATGACGAGAACTTCAAAAATCCAGATATCGAAAAAAGTCTTTCCTCGACTATTTTTTTCAATAAAATAGCTCACAAATAATAATTCAAATGAAATTTTATTAGTGGATACAATACGAAAATCGTCTCAGTACTAATTTCTTTAATTCAACAAATAAAATGAACACATGTGATTGAATATAATCCAATTAGCATATCAAACATTCATTAAAATATAGCAGGCTTATTTTAATTCCTTATATCAACTAAAATATCTAGGAACGTAAATCTATAATCAAGCATTCGTTCCTACTTGCATAGTACTTTTTGATTATGTTTAGCAATCTTCTTGAAATCCAAATTTCCATTATGTTCTGCGTGGTAAATACCTTAGATATCTAGGAATAGCTTCCTGCCAGTATTGTCGATAGATTGCCCTGGTTTGGTGAATATTATTTATTTTGTAATTCTGGCCTTGATCATCACTTACAACTGGGCGCCTTTCGCTATCATATATTTGACAAAATGATCCGCTGGCATCCAGCACACCAATCGTGATACCACAGGCTTTCACTTTATGCATCTCAGCGTCTAGAGGCTCCAGTCGATTCCAGACATTTAGGTAATAATAGATACCTTCACTAACTTTATTATTCCCCGTGCATACTGCAATAAGTGCATCAATTAACTGTTTCGCATCGTCGTTTTCTGTAGGAAAAAAAAAACAGTAAGAATTATTACATACAAATAAGAATTAGAATAACTTATGAATTTAATAATGAGTGCTCTCATTTTTTTTGTAAGAAAAGTTTCATTTTCTAGAATTTTATTTCATAAAATCTCGTGTAAGCAAAAGAAAATTATTTATAAAGAGTCGAAACAAAGGAACTTGCTTTTCAGGCAAATTATAATAATATGTACTTTTTCAATTTTATATCTATAATATTTGCTTTCTCAATGAATTCGACATTTAAATAAATTATTCACTTTTACAAATGAGACTCATAGAAAAAGTACTTTATGGTGTTTTAAATAATTGATTTAAATTTTTAAATATCTTAAAATAAGAGCCTATTCGCAAAAGAAAAATACTGAAAACAATACATATAACTTACCTCGTGCATAGTCCCTTTGCCACGGCAACAAATTTTCAGATTCCTCTTCTTCCAAAGAACCCTCCGAACTATGCGGAGAACCAGACGGGGAACCATGCGAAGCACCACGCGAAGCACGACGCGCAGCATCTTGCAGAGCAAGTTGAACAAAGTCAGAATCAGTAGGAATACGCCGCATCCCGGTTACCTCTATAAAATATAAACACAAAAAAAGAGAAGATAAACTTTAGATTGATTTTCGATTAAAGATTCGCTGCAACAAATATAAATTTTACCGAATAAACTTCAACCACATATCAGTTAAACTTTCTTTTGTTTTTCCATAACAACACACGTGTTTAGAAAATCACGAAGTTGACTGAATAAAACTCTATCCATCTAAAAAATGTCCTGCAACAAATTTGATCGTAAATGTATTCTGCAAAAGTTATAAAATTAATTCCCAATTATACATAAAGTATTTTGTTTGGACATTAACTTACCATTTACTAAATCATTTTATAAAATTAATTATATTACATTCTCATCAGAGAAGGTATTAGATTTGTGTAAAATTTGACCCTCGCCCACCAGTTTTCGTCAAATGTCCACGTTTTGAGACCCCCTGAATCCGAAAAACAGATTTTTACGAATGTATTTGTCTGTATGTCTGTATGTCTGTCTGTCTAGGTCACTATTAAAAGGGTCAGGAAAAGAGAAACGATAGGGATGCTCATCTCTCTGCAGTAGAGTAGTTGATATACGAAGAATAATTTGAACACTAAAAGATTGCAGGAAATAAATATTGTAAAAAAGGCTCCGATTTATATACCCAAGTGAGGCGTAAATCAGATCAGATTGTTAGTATGTGTGCGACTAAAATTTCAGACTTTTATTTGCAAACAGATAGGCTTGTATGAATGTTCCATTATCAGTAACAGAAAATGTTAATAGTATCTTTTTATTTCAAAATTATTCTCTGATATTAAGACTATCAAAAATCAACATTATTAATTCATATAACTCTCATAATTAATTAACAGATGTTAAAGTATTTTACACTCCCCACATCTCACAGAAAAATAAATCTACAACCTAAATAAGTAGTGAAGCTTAATGATTAATAATTATTAAAGCTTAATTAACTTTTAAATATAAATTTTTCATATTTGTTAACTGGCTGTGAATTATATAATTATTAAAATATTGGATCACGCACTTCTCATTTAAAAAATTGTGTTTCAGGTAAGCAAATGTGAATTTGAGATTTTTTTCCATTCTTTAAATTTTTATAACCTTCAATAATATATGATAGATAAATTTAAACAGAGTTAAGAAACTTAAGAAAACTTTCTGAAAGGAGCGGAGCCAAGTTTTGTTAAAGAAAACACTTTTAGTTCAAAATTAACTGGGATTAGATTTACATTTACCCAGACTTTTTCAATTCTTTCTTATTTATTAAGAAATCAACTATAATCCTAATTAACTAACTTAATTTTTAAAATTGGATATCCCACAAAAAAGAAAGTTGTAGTGTTTAGTAAAATGACGTGACTAAAAAAAAACTCTACCCTTTTCTCGTTTAAGAAAATGTTCATAATTCTATATTGACCAGTAAAATAGCTGAAACTATTTGATTGGCTAATTATGATTTAAAGGAGCTAAGATTTGGATTGAGCCTTCAATCTGAAGATAAAAAAAAATGCCCTCTATAAATTGTACAAACAATTCACAGTACAAAATCCTCAAACTAATCATCCGGTAAGATCAAAATCATTATTCTGTATTGAAAAAATATCAAAATATCAAATTTAATATATAATAACCCTCCCGAATAACCTCATCTTAATAATATTGTATTAATAATCCTCGTAGTCAAAATAAATCAATATTCCAACTTAAAGTCGTTAATAAATATCACAACTAACAATATCACTGAATTTTATTTTTCTCAATGCGCAGATATCACAAAAAATATAAACTAAAGAAATCACTGGATACACAATAATATGTTACTTTAGTTTTATGCTTTGAACCAAATATTTAGTTACTTCGGATAAGTAAGCATTATGTAGAAAAAAGCCTTGCCTCGACTCAAGGAATCATTTCTTTGTTTATATTCCTTTAACATAAAGAAGATTTTTTTTGCATCAAATTTGAGAATTATCCAATGAGAGCCATGTATTCTTGGGAACTGAAAACCTAGTTTCTTTGAATCTCATTTTCACGCTGTTAGACATATTTCTTAATCTAAAAAGAAGGTTGTAATTTCAATTCACCTATAAATCACAATGACTGAGCCCAGTGGGCAAAAAAATTAAGGACGTCCTAGAGACGTCTTTGGGACATCCCTAAGACGTCTCTTACAACATGTCTTTTGGACGATCTAGGGATGCTCTGTAAACGTCTAATGTCAGTACAAAAGACGTCCCGAGAATGTCCATAACTTTAGGTCATCTTAAGAACGTTGGACGTCTTAGAGACCTTAATTAGACTGACATAAGACGTACTAGGAACGTCCCAAAGACGTTCTTGGGACTTGCATAATTATGTGCCCACTTGGAGTTTATTACCTGAATTTCTAATATTTGCGAGACTTTCATTTATATTATTTTTGTCTTTAGAAAATAGGGAACGTTATTCATAAAAATTCTCTAGGAAAATTGAATTTAAATTAAATGAAAGGCATGATAAATTAGACGAATATTTTAAATAGGTAAGAAGGTAGAATATTTTAATCATTTAGGCCACAAATATAGCTTTCCTGATTGAAAATTTTTTTTTTAATAAAGTTTTTTTTATTGAAAATAAACCAATTTTTGGTAGAAAATTAGTTTTCACGGTGGGAAGTTTCATTTTTTTAACTGAAAAATAAAAACTTTAGTTAGAAATTCATTTATTTTGTGATCAATGCTATAATTGTTAATGAAAATATCAGAATTTTGCTGGAAATTTTTCTAAGCTGTACTATCTGTGGACTCGTTAGTTTTCTGAGGAGAAACTTTATACGTGAGATATGCCAATACCCCCTCCCGCCGCTCTTCCAACTCTCTAAGCTTAACTTGCTGATGACCTCTTACAAATAATTAAAAGTTTATTACGCATTTATAATTGAAAGCGTCGTTTATTAACCTACTATATACATTGCTAGATAACAAAAATGAAAACTTTCAACTTGATTTTGCTTAACTTTGTAAATATGTTCGATTAAGTTATAATCAGTTCAGAAAATTTTTTAAAGTTTCTGAAAAATTAGAAACTTAAATTTCCACAGTTGTTCATAAACATATTTGTAAATTTGATAGCCTTCAGGAATATTTACTGTTCTTTCTTTTATTAAAAACAAAAATAGTATTTTGGTTGAAATTTATTTACAACTCCAAAGTTTATTTTCTAAATGATTATCTGCTATTTTTGAGGTTTTCATGGACATTATTGCATTTGCGAAGTAGTAAGATTATTCATGAATAGTCTTTCATGAAATAGAAATTAAATTAAATTAAAAGCAAATTAAGTTAAAAAAAACGTTTCTATAAGCGCTGTCACTATGCATAATTAAAGAAACAAAAAATAAATCATAATTGAACATTATGGTTTAGAAAGAAAAGTAATAAATATTTTACCTTCGTTTTAAATGACGTAGGCTATTTACAAGTGTAATGAAGAGACTTCTAACCAAGCTAATAGAGTACAAAAATTGACACGATTGCGTTTTTCCATTCATTTTTTTTCACTAAATTATCAATTTTCTTATTGTCAGTTAATATATTGGTCAAATAAAAAAAGCTGGAATGATTTTAAATTTAATTTCCTTATCTTCTTGATTGACTTTGACGCAATTGTGCATCAATCCTTTTTTTCTATGTAACTTCCTCTGATTTTGCATTTAAGTCTTACATGAGGGCTTTTGGTCTCGTTCAATCTCAAGCTGAAATAAAAGTTTAAAAATTCAAAATGGTGGCGCCAATATAGACCAATTTGTACACCAGGTTACAAATTTTCAGGATAAAATATTTACCTGCCATTTTAGGCACTTTTTGGCAATTTCTCTCTGCCAGCGAAGGGCCAACCTTACTAGGGTTCTTAAGGATTTCAAACCATTAAAAAAATTTTAGGGTATTTTTCATTGTTGCAAACAGCTTCTTAAAATAAAAAAAGGATTTTTACGGGATGTCAAAAGATATCAGTAATTTCTTAAAAACTAAAATTTTTCATTTACTTTACAATAATTAAAAGTTTTCCTACAATTACAAAGACGTAAAGAGATTTTTGAATATTTCACAAGATTTCACAGGATTCCAAAAATGATTTCCTGTTTTCAAAAATTCGCTCGAATTTTAGAAGATTTGGAACGATTTAATATACAATTTGTGAAATTCTAGGATATCTAAAAAAGTTTGAAAGGATTTCTGAGTGTGTGTAACATTTCCAAATGATGCAGAGAATATTTATTGAATTTAAAATATTTTGAAGGGATATCTAGTAATATCATTATATGCAATGTGATTTGGAATAATTTTATATCAATTGATAAATATTTAAGCTCAAAGGTTCCCATTTTTTAAAAGGAATTTTTAAGTTTTATTCTGAGTCTGCCAAATTTTAGTTCTCCTAAATATAAAACTCTTAATACAAAAAGTAAAAAAAGTCGATTTTTAATTTTTGCAGTTTGAAAGCTGTGAATTTTTTATTTTTAGAACTCTAATACATCATATATTTTAGCGTTTATGCATTTAGATTTGCAACTAACAAATAGGTAGTTTAAATTTCAAACTTTTAATTAACTAGCAATTGCTCATGTAAATTGGGGGTGCTCAACAATTAAAAGTTTAGTTTTTCAAACATTTTTTCTCTAGTCAAAGAATTTCAGTAGGATGTTTTCAAATTAAAACAAAAGTATCACTAGTGCTGGAAAGTTTCAAAAACTTAAAAAATTATCAAATCTTTCAAATTTATTTTATACATATAACAATCGTAGTTTTTTTACCTTCATTAGGTAGGCGGTGTAAATAAAAATTAAAAATTGTGGAAAGTATCCTGCTAAATAAAGGAATTAGCTTTTAATACATAAAAAAATTATTTTTTATATTCGTCTAGCTGAACTTTTTTCTTAAAAACGTTAGAAAATCTATTGCGTACGACTTATTTAGTTTAAATTAGAAATGTACAAGATTATTGTGTATTTTTACACCTAATTTTTTTTTTACTTATAATCCTTATAAGTCTTGCCAATTTTAGGATTTTCAAACTGCTATATTATCGAACACGAAATTTTATTTTCGGATCTTCTTTCAAAAATAATGATCCTAAATTATTTATAATTAAAAAATTCTGGGTACTGAACGCAAGTATATTCGATAAAAAAGTGAATAATAAGGTATTATGGAAGCATAATTTAAAATAATTAAAGGAATGGCTGGTTTTTCATTTTTCAACATTTTTAAACTTGCCGGTTCACTGAATTTTTTTTTACTAATCGCGTCCATATACAGAATTGACCAATTTCTGAAATCTAAAAAGTTGATTTATATAAGAAGGCCGGAGATCATTCTCATTCTATGCACGCACTTTTAAATAATTTAATGTAGCTATAAAACACAAACATAATTCTGATACCTTCAACAACATCAAGAATTGGATCAATATGTACCAGGGCTTCAGAAATACATAGGTCAGGAAAGAGTTTCCAATTAATTGTCGCATTTGTGCTATTTTTCCTTATAACTTTAGTAAATCAACTAAACATATTTAAAATCTGTTTTTATAGCCATTATATTGAACAGAATTTTATAATTAATATTGAAAAATGTCTGCGTCAAATTAGACCAATTTAAATCTCGGTTATTCATAATCATTTTAATTTCGTAAAAAGAAAAACACGTAGGATTAGAATCGAAAATATTTTTTCCCTTGTTAGAAAAAGATCATTATTATAATATTATTAAATATTAAAAAAATCTTAACTATAAACAGAATTTGAGTAATCACGCTCTTGAAAACAAATACTCTAACAATCCACAGATTTCTGTGACATGGATTATTAAGTGTACGAATATTCATATTCCTCACCATGTAAATGACATTCTTACCTCAGGTGATATATTTATCTCTACTTTTTTTACTTATATGAATCAAAAAAATTCTGAAATTGTTAAAGACGTAAAAACGAGCATTGATAAAATAGCGGAAAAATTACAATCTGAATTAACACATTATATAATTGCTGTATCTACTCGGTAGATTCAAAAAACCTAACCAAAGTTATAATTCAGATAAAATCATATTTAAAAATATTGCAGAAACAAAAACTTTTCTCAAGGTACACGAAGTTTTCTTTATAACACGTGCTGACAAAGGCAGCGAAGACTTACAAATTATCCTGATAACATTTTCGAATTTCGAGGAAAATTAGAAAAGTTAAATCATTTTGAAAATTTGGAAAAATAAATATTTTTCTAAAAGATTGGAAAGTTTCATTTAAATTCATTGCTAAATACTAAATATATTTAGAGACTATGTCAGTTAAATTTCTCGATTAGACAAAAATTGAAAAATTTTGAGCTTTTTTAAAATTTTAATAAATGTCTTTCATGAGTTTTAGAAATTTGTGTCAAACATTCTGATACACGTGAAAAAGAATTTCAAATTATCCTAATGACATTTTTAAATTCGATAAAACTTAAAAAATTTATATTACACCATTAAGCCATTTCCCTTTCGGGGTAGGCGTGACTCACTCGGTAGGGGAAGGGAGTAGTGTGTGGAAGGGATAGATAATTTTCAGATTGATCCAGAATTCTCGTGTCATTAAAGTAAACAACAAGTTTTTTCCGCAACACTGCTCCGACCCAGGTTGCTGATCAATCTCTCTAGCAATCACCCCAAGCGAAGAACCTCACGAAGTCGTTATGTAAGGTTCCCCACTTGGGTCCATTATTAGCCAAGGTTTTTTCTTCTAGGCGTCATTCACTCTACTGACACTCTTTTTATTAACTATTTGCCGTCATACTTTCCTGTCCTGGCATACTTCTCTAGCTTCTTTTATGTCCATGCATTTTTTCATGCAGGCTCTCGTGTTTCTGTGACTTCTTATGTCTCTTCTAACTAGGGTCTCATTCACACATTCTAATCATTCTTTCCGCGGTCTACCTCTGGGCACGCTGCCATTTACTTTACCTTGATACACTTGTTTCATTAGTCGTTCATTTGGCATTCCCTCAACATGCCCGAACCATCTAAACCGAATTCTTTCCCATGTGTCTACTAGCATCTCTTCTGCACCATATTCTTTTAGAATTATCTCGTTACTTACTTTGTCCATCAGGGTTTTCCCGCATATTATGCTCATGAATCTCATGTTAATTGCGTTAATTTTACTCTTATCTTTTTGTTGATAAGTCCATGTCTCGCTACCATATAGTAAAGTCGGTACAATTATGGAATTATGTTTTGCCTTTTTAGCTTCATTTGATATATTTTTAATTCTGATAAGGGGACCTGCTCTACCAATAACCTTCTTACCTTCGTTTATACGTCTATCTAATTCCTCATCTATCTTCCCGTCGCTAGTAAATAAGCTATATGATTTTCAACATTTTGAAAATTTACTGAAAGAGGAAAACAAAATTTAACATGTTAGGAAATATCAATCCAAATTTCTACAAGATGTGAAATAAATGTTTTTTAAAATTATTATCATGAAATTTTATAATTAAGCAAAAGTTCCAAAAATTTGAATCATTTTTAAAAATAGGCAATTTTGATTTTTTGAGAGATTCATAAGTTCAAAACGTTATTTTAATGTATTTTAAAAAGATTTACAAATAACCCTTATTAAAGTTTTGAAGTGAACACGAATTATCGAGCTCGAAGCGCGAGTTTTGTACTTAGAATGTAATCGTCAAAGCCGTAGGTGCTTTGAGAACCTTCTTTAAAATCAAATCGAAAAAAATGTAGTTGCAATTTATGGCTGTAATTCCTCAAAAGTTTAAATCTACAGTTTTCGATTTAAGTTATCGTATTCACAATATTTGAAAAAAATTAGTTAACGTGTACGCATTAAACGTACGCTGTTCCTTCTGAGTCCTTGTGTGAACCCTGGTGGAAAAGTTTCAATGGGTGAAACATTGGTTAACAATGGCATAAAGTGTGGAGTGAGCGTGGGATGAGCGTGGGACAAGCGTGGGACAAGCGTGGGACAAGCGTGGGACAAGCGTGGCTCAAGATTGGGTCGATGTCCAACAAGGCTTCTCCCACGGTTATCCCATGCTTATGAATAATGTGTCAAGCATGGCTAATTGCCCCTCTCACATGATTCGCCGACGGTCGACCGTGATTTGGTTAGAATTGAACTTTCGCGAAACTTTCGAACATGGACACAATTTACTAAATTTTCCCACTACTACTCGGGTGCATCGGATCGTTCACCAATGAGGAGGCGACGACACGGATGCGCTGGATCGTGCACCAGATAGTTTAATATGTATTCTACCAGAACTATTCTGAAATTTAAATTTTGTCCTCAACAAAAACAATTGAAAATGGTGAGTTGACGACCAGGGTGCGCAAGATCATGCACCAGGTCATTTAAAACGTCATTCACGAGAACTCTTTAAAATTTAAATTTGGGTAATAACGAAAAGAATTATAAATGGTGAGTCATCGAGCCGTGTGCGCAGGATCGTACATCAGGTAATGTTAGAACGCGTATTCTACGAGTACAAGAACTTTTATGAAATTCAAATTTTGGGAACACATAAAATAACTACCAATAGTGAGGCGACAACACGGGCGCGACGGATCGTGCACCAGGTCATTTAAAACGTCATTTATGAGATCTATTAAAAATTTAAATTGGGCTAATAACCAAAAGAATTACAAACGGTGAATTGACGACCAGCCTGCGCATGATCTTACAGCAGGTAGTTTGACACGCATTCTATAAGAAATTTTTCAAAATTCAAATTTTTCCAATTTTTTTATTTGTGTGTTGCGCGTGCTGAGCAAGGGAGACAGACAAGAGCAAGGCTTGCGCCATGATACCTATCAGCAGTGGCCCATGTTTAGGACCAGATATTTCTGTTAAAAAGTTGATTGGATGATGTTGTTTTTCGAAAATTTCGTTAAGATCAATACAAGAAACTATTTATTCACAAATCCTTTCTAAAACGTGGGAAATTGTAGTAGATTGTGTTCATCTTCGAAAATTTCGCCTAAGTTCAATTCAAACCAAATCACGTTCGACCGTGGGCGAAACATGGGAGAGGGGCCATTAGCAATCTTGAGCCACGCTTATCCCACGCTTATTCCATTGTTGACCTATGTTTCACCAATTGAAACTTTTCCACGCGGGATAGATTTTTCTATATTGTTGACAATTACTTCTGAAGTCGTTCTTACGGAAGCAGGATACAATCACATCCTGCTCTCATAATAATTAATAATATGTGATTTTTAAACATTATGAGTTAAACTCATTATTATCTAACTTGCTTATGTCTTATTAAAACAATTATGTAGCATAACAATCTTTTTGGAAATTCATATATGATAACTATAAATTTTCACTTTTAAAACTTAACCTCTGAAATACTTATAATATTATTTCTATCTACTACAAATATGAATAATTCTTTACAGAACGTTTACACAACAACTTAATAAATAATAATTTTCCTCTTTTTCAATTGATTTGCATATAATTTGGGTTACAATAATTTGACTTCAAAAATGACATCAAGAAATTTCGTTTTCAATTCCTAAGTTTTTATTAATTTTTTAATTCCAATCTCATTATGATTTTAATTAGTTTATTCTATTTTTACGCCTTTCCAGTATATTAATTGTTACTAATGAGTTCCCCTGAGGATAAAAACAGTAAGTTTTCCAAAAGCTGGGAAAATTTGTAAATAAACTTTTGTGCGATAAAGTATTTTGGCATCCTAGCTGAATTACATAATAAATAATAGCTATACAGGGTGTCTGAATAGTCCCGGGACGGTTGGATATTTCCTCAGGCAAAATATTTTTCTAAAAAGTGAAGGTCATTCCTAAAGTAAATTTCAACGAGTAATTCCTGCAATTCCTGAAGTAAATATCAACGAGAAATTCATTGATGAGCTCTGTATTGATCTTGTTGATGATCTTCAAGGTTTTTTCAAGGTTTTTTCCAAGCAGTTTACGTTTACGCTTAGCATTGCCCAGGAACAACGACGTGGACGTAGCAAATTGTGTTCCCTTAGGGGTGCTTGATTGGCATGAGTCCCATTGCCTCTCACGCTTCAGTGAAGATGTTAGAACTGAAAACCTTGAGCTTTTTGAAAAAAGCTATGCGATTGTAAAAATGAGTTGCAGCATTACGAATCATCTCCCTATCAATCAAAGTATCCTGTTGCAGGATCCCATTCTGCAATTCGTCTAAGCTTTTCGGTTGCGTTGAGTATACTTTGCTCTTTAAATAACCCCAAAGAAAATAGTCGAGAGGCGTCGGATCAGGAGATCTAGCAGGCCACTCGATTTCACCCCTCCTTCCAATCCACCTTTGAGGGAACTGAGTATCCAAATATGCTCGAACCTTTCTACTGTAATGAGCTGCTGCTTTGTCCTGCTGAAACCAAATATTTTAAAAATTATCACCTGTAATATCCCTTATTCTTGGTACAATTGGGTTTCTGAGAAGCTCTTCATATGCACGGGTATTGAGCTTACCATCGATGAAGAAAGGGCCTATCAATGTATCATTCAAGATACCGACCTAAACATTCATCTTTTGTGGATATTGTGTGTGACTCTCCAACATCCAATCAGGATTAGTGTCGGACCAACATCTACAATTTTGCCTGTTAACTTCACCTTTTAAAGTGAAAGTAGATTCATCTGAAAATACTGTATTGTACAAGAGAAGAGGATCTCTATCAATTCTGTTCATCATAATTTCACAAAATTCCACCCGACGCGATGATCAGGATCGTCTTCATTGTGCTCTTGTACCAGATGAACTTTGTAAGGATGGAAATTAATTCTTTTTAAAATATTTCGCACGGTCTCAGGAGCAACGTCACGCTCATCACTAGCTCGACGTAAACTAAATTGTGGGTTTTCAACAAATGCTTGGGCTATGTCCATCTTTATCTCCTCAAATCCTGCAGATTTTAGCCAACCAGATCTCTGAAGGTCCTTGATAGATCCATGATTCATAAAACGCCTTACAGTTCTTTCAATTGTTGATTTTAAGAGAGGATTTAACCCTTCTTCATTACGAAAAGTGCGATTAAATAGCAAACGAACTTGATCATAAGATCGAACTCGATCGGGGAGGAACAGAACTCTCACCAGAACACCTGGAACTTTTAATGAAAAATTTCCTTATGATTTTACAATATTCAAAAGACTGTAACCAAGATCAATACAGGGCTCACAAATGAATTCCTCGTTGAAATTTACTTCAGAAATTACACTGACCTCTTGGAAAACTTTGTTAATTTCAAATAACCTCTAAATGACCTTGACTGTTACAATTGACCTATGACTTGGGTACGTACCTGAACGTAGAATTTTCCGCTCTATCGATTACAGATGTAAAAAAGGGGGTTTCTATTTAAAAAAACAAAGTTGACCTTCAAAAAGCCATGAAGGTCAAGCTCAAGGTCAAAATGAAGATCACCGTTGAATTTCTCGTTAAAATTTACTTCAGGAAGAACCTTCACTTTTTTAAAAAATATTTTACCTGAGGAAACATCCAACCGTCCCGGGACTTTTTAGACACCCTGTATAAGCGACAATCATTTAGGACATTTTATATTTTGTCATTAATTTTCAAAATAGCTACGGTATAATGGAGCTTAGGTATGAAAAATACAATTTAAAGTAACTATTAACTTTTTATTATTAACCCTAGTACTGTAGTCCAAAACCCTTTTCATCTTATAATAATCAATACTGTCTCGAGATATTTAATTCTAATGCATCCAAAGCCGTCTCAATTAAATCTTTACTCTTTCTTCATTACAATTATAATTTAACTTAGCTGTTTATTACCTAAAACCACGTACATTTATTTTGCGCAACACTTTCTCATACATTTTAATTTCATTTGTTAGTGATTGGATAAATGATTAATACATGTACTTAATATTTACTAAGAAATATTAAGGTCCTTAGATTACTTGAGATCCTTAATTATAGAATTTCAAAAAATCGTTCGTAATCTAGTCGTCATTCTCATGTTGTAAATTTCTGTCGACATTTCAAAAAATATTAACTTGCTCAAAAATCAACTTTTTGAAAAGAGTAGTTTCAGATTGAAATTTACCACCAAAAAGTGTACATACAAAAAAGCGGGACCATTCCAGCACCTATTGAACACAATTTTTCAAATTTTAAAACATTCAACGCCTCTGTGGTAACTAAAAGTGATATTCAACCAATTTGAAGAAAGCACGGGTTATCGTGAAATATATCACAGCTTTTTTGCATACGCCAAAAAAGACTAATGTTTTTCCTTTGGATTGTCTAAGCTAATGTAAATTAAAACGTGTAGAAGATACACTATAACAGATTACAGACTGAGCTCTCTCGCAATGTTGTCTATTGGAAAGAGTCTGTTACAATGAGTAGGGTTGTCTGATCTTATCACAGAACTTGCGAAGATAAATGCTCGAAACACAATCTCATGACGCTCTGGGCGCGCGGCTCGATTTCCGACAGACTTTTATCAACCGGTTTTGTTGAATCTTTTTTTCTCTCGTAACTTGCCTCGTTTTCCCACACATTTTTATTTAGTTTTTTTATTTTCAATGTTATTTTTCACGAATAAAACAAAAAGTACGCATCCTATCAAGAAGCGATTCGTAACGAAATTGTGAATCGTTTCTGGCATAACAATTTTTTTTTAATTCACTTTTTTTCGTATCCTAAATAGTCGGTCTACAATTGGGAATTTTCTTTTTTATTATTTTTTTTTCCATCAAAAATTTGAATTTTCGATTTTTTTAAGAAAATCCAAAAATTTGTTATGATAATCTTATAGGGCTTTCAAAAAGAAATTTTTTGGTCTCAAAAATGTTCAAAATGGGCTTACTTTTTGATTTTTTATCAAAAATGGCTGGTTAACGACCTCGCCCTTTAGTTTAGGACCTTAAAAGAGTGTGCCAAAGATGGATTTAACCCGTTTATTTTTTCGAGAGTTATCATGTTTACGGACGAACGGCCGGACGGACAGGAAAACAGAAATACGCTATCGTAAAAACCTGATTTTCGGATCCAGGGGGTCACAAAACATGGAGATCTGTTGAAAAACCGTAATGTCAAATTTCCGACAATTCTAATACTTTCTCAATCATAAATAATGAGAATGTAAAAAGCCGATGTTTGAAACAAATAACTGAATTTTCGACACAAAAATATCCATTTTGTATTTTAAAATTTCTATGTTTCACCGAGAGTTGGATACTTAAATTTTTAGCTAAAGAATTTAATTTTTAACAAAAAAAAGAAATGTGCAACTTACTAGTTTTGTTCTTAATCACAAAGATCAATTTTCAACCAAGAAGACTAATTTCCTACCAAAAACAGTAATTGTCACCAAAATATGTACATTTTCAAACAAATGATTGAATTTTCAACTAAAAAAGATCAATTTTTAATTTCAAATATCAATTCTATACCAAAAATTATATAACCCAATTTTATTTTACATAAATTTATTTTTGACTAGCTATGAAGGAAGTTTCAAAAAAATAATTGAATACTCAATGAAGAAAATGAATTTTCAACCGCGAAGATTAATTTCCTACCCTAAAAAGACGGTTTCAAAAAAATTACATATTTAACAAACAAAAAAAAAACAATTTTTTTTAAATATCATTTTTCTATCAAAAATAGTATAATCGACATTTTTCTTAAACAAATAAATTTTTCACCAAAAAAGGAATTTTTTACAAAATAATAGGATTCTCCAATAAAATATGAAATTTCAATTAAGAAGTTTATGTTTCTACCAAAAAATGACGAATTTTCAACAAAATTCTGAATTTCTAAATAGTGTATCAAAACAGATTAATTTGTGTCCAAATAGTTTAATCTTTAACGAAAAAAGATCGATTTTAAAACAAAAGGATTATTTTGCTATCAAAAGTTGAATCGAAATTTCTTTTAAAGAAATTGGTTTTTGACAAACTGAAAAGCAAGTTTTTTTTAAATAACTGAATCCTGAATAAAAAATATTAATTTTCAATCAAGAATATTACTTTTCTACAAAATATTTCGAATTTTCTACAATATCTAGAAACTTTTAAAGAAACATATGATTTTCATCTAAAAAATATCATTTTTTAACGAAAAATAATAGAAGCAGATTTTACCATTATGGAAATAACTTTAAAAAAAAGAAATTTGAAGAAAATAGTTGAATTTTCAATCAAAATGGGTTGTTTTAAACAGAAACAGATAAAGCTTCAATTATTAACTTAATATTCAACGAAAAATCGGATAGTTCAGTTTTTAGTTAAAAAAATAATTTTCAACATAAAGAAGTGTAATCAAAAATATATATATGAGTTCTCTACAAACAGATTATAATTAAAAATATCAATACATTTTTAAACAAAAATGGAAAGTGAAATTTTCACTTCAATAAATTAATTTTGAAAAAAAAAATTGGTCAGAAAAATGGTTGAATCCTTAATCAGCAAGATGAATGTTCAATAAAAAGATTAATTTTCTACTAAAAAAGACGAAGTTGTAACAAAATCCCTGAATGTTTCAACAATTAGTTAGATATTTGACCAAAAAAGATCACACTTTGAATAAAAGAATTTATTTTTTAACAAAAATTTCATTGTTGAATTTCCGGAAAAAAGAATATTCAAAAAAAGATCGTAGATTTTTTAACCAAAGAGATGAATTTTCAACTAAAGCTATGAATTTTTCAACTAGAAAGACGAATTTTCAACAAAAGTTATGAAATAAAAAAATTCGCTCCAATTCTTAAACTTTCGACTATTTTTCTGTAAAACAGTTATAACACCTTTACCCTCCATTTACCACCATAAACCATGCTTTTCACAACACCTTTACCCCACATAATTGCACAAGTTGATAAGTTCATATACCTTGGTAGCTTATTTACTAGGGACGGGAAGATAGATGAGGAATTAGATAGACGAATAAACGAAGGTAAGAAGGTTATTGGTAGAGCATGTCCCCTTATCAGAAGTAAAAATATATCAAATAAAGCTAAAATGGCAATACATAATTCTATATTTGTACCGACTGTGTTATACGGTAGCGATACATGGACTTATCAACAAAAAGATAAGAGTAAAATTAACGCAATTGACATGAGATTCATGTGCATAATATGCGGGAAACCCCTGATGGACAAAGTAAGTAACGAGATAATTCTAAAAGAATATGGTGCAGAAGAGACGCTAGTAGACAGACACATGGGAAAGAAATCGTTTAAGATGGTTTTGACACGTTGAGAGAATGCCAAACGAACGACTAACGAAACCAGTGTATCAAGGTAAAGTAAATGGCAGCGTGCCCAGAGGTAGACTGCGGAAAGAATGGTTAAAATGTGTGAATGAGACCCTAGTTAGAAGAGACATAAGAAGTCACAGAAACACGAGAGCCTGCATGAAAAAATGCATGGACATAAAAGAAGCTAGAGAAGTATGCCAGGACAGGAAAGTATGGCGGCAAATAGTTAATAAAAAGAGTGTCAGTAGAGTGAATGACGCCTAGAAGAAAAAACCTTGGCTAATAATGGACCCAAGTGGGGAACCTTACATAACGACTTCGTGAGGTTCTTCGCTTGGGGTGATTGCTAGAGAGATTTATCAGCAACCTGGGTCGGAGCAGTGTTGCGGAAAAAACTTGTTGTTTACTTTAATGACACGAGAATTCTGGATCAATCTGAAAATTCTCTATCCCTTCTACACACTACTCCTTTCCCCTACCGAGCGAGTCACGCCTACCCCGAAAGGGAAATGGCTTAATGGTGTAAAAAAAAAATTAGAAATAGAGCGCGTTCGTGAAAATCTCAGGTGGGGCTACTCTACACCCCTGTAACTTGAAACTCACGCGCCGCGATGTCTTTTTACTTCATGGCTAACATCTCGTAAAAACCATTCAAAGTATGGGGAAAAGAAGCCGGAGGAAAACAATAAATATCATACTGGGACCGAGAGACCAATGAGAAAAAAAATTAAGAAACGATTTCTAAAAGAAGAGGGAGAACACTCCTATTAAAAATAAAAATTAAAAACGACCCTGCGCGTCTTAAGATCCTCTTTCGGGGAAAAGTGTATACTCAGACACTTTCAGTTTGAGTACATTGTAAGAAAAGTTTGTGGCAAATTTCCCATACATGTATTGGAAGTAACCCAAGTAGAAATACACCACCGGGCCAGTACTAGCCCAGCACCGCCTGCCGGTGTTCTAGTACTGGTTAGATGTACTGGGCCAGCACTATGCCAGTACTGGCTTGTAATGTTTGGCGGTATTGGACAGCCAGTACTGGCGCAGTACTGGCAAACCACTGGGGTACGAAAACACCGTAGTTAATTTTAAAAATAATAAAAAATTATTTAATTGTTTCAAAGACCATCCATTTATCATCATTCAACTGCATGCAGTCTGAATATTATTTATAATTCCAAAAATATAATTTGCAAACTATTTGTTTAATTTAAACACCCACTATTTCTATACTCTAAAGATATAACAAAAAACGTATTAAAAAAATGAATAATAATTGACTGCGAATATTTCGCCAATACATGTTTTAATATGACACAGCTTAGAATGAATACATATATCACATTTTTAAACATTAAACTATAAATAAAATTTCTAACGCTACAGGGTTTCGGACCTAGATCTATATACCGAAATCTATCGCCAAGCAGTCGGGATTGCTAACCACTGCACTAAACCGACAAGTTGAAACTCTATGAAAAAACCATCCTCATAAGCTACAGTTCAGAAAAGTTAAAACAACCATTTTTTAACTCTTGTTTCTTGCTAATCTTTTTCTCCTCATACGACATCAAATAGATCTAAGATAAACTAACTGTTCACGGAAATATAACATTTAAAATTTTTCATGAAGGTGGAACTTGGAATATTTTCCTTAAAAAAAGTAATAGCAAAGCAATGTTTTGACCTTAATTGTATAGTCAATTTCTCGACATTTCAAAACAACCTGACAACATTTATAGACGTTTTTTTTTTAAGTCTATTTTTTCACTACTGGCATAGTACCGCCCTGGTCGTGCAGCCTATGTTCTGTCAGCACTGGGCGAACCACCGGCTGTCTGTACTGATCGGCAGTACTAGGCCAGTACTGCACCGGTAGTGAACTCAGACACACCACCGACATTTCCACCTGGCAATGAACCCATGTAAGGATGGAAATTTTCCCATATATCAGTATGGGAAATTTTCCATGTATAGATCGGAGCTTTCCCACCCAAGGGTGGCAAATTTTCCATACGATAAGATGGGAAAATTTCCATACATAGATCGGGGTTTTCCCATACAAGGATGAAAATTTCCCTATACATCAGTAGGCGAAAATTTTCATAAACGGATATGTGTTTTTCCATACATGGATTCGTAGGTCGGAGTTTACCCATATGCGATCCATCAATTTCTGGACTTGAGGATTCACTTCCTAGAGGTTGCTCTTATTCCACCCACTTGTGTGACCCCTTAAGGACCGACTTTTTCAAATGCGCATCAAACATTTTCAAAAACAATTAATTTTGAAACGATACAATAAAAAATAATAAATTAGATGTTTTCTGACCTACTTCAGAAAAATAAAAGGACCTGGGCGATTTTGGAGACACTTTATTAACATTAGTCGACGTTTCGAGAGTCAATACGTTCTGCTGATCAAGACAGTTATCAACATTTGTCGCAATCATTTCCGAGTCTCTTTTTAAAAAACGTATAACAGAATCATAATCCTAACTTTCAACTTTAATCATCAATGCTGACTTTAGTAATCTTCCAAAATAATTAAGCTCGAGCAAAATGCACCTAATCAGATCATCGATAAAGAGAGAGTAGGATTACACTGTCCTACATCAGTTTTGCGAATAAGATAGTACATAGTGTTTCCAGATAGATTTTTCTCACTAAAACTGAACCTGGGTTCAAAAACTTCCCATGATGTCAAGTTTTTGAGAAAATAGGGGTTGAAACCCCTGAAAGCCATGATATGTTACAAACTTAGTTGATATTGCATATTAAAGCCTAAAACAATCCCTCTCAAATGAGCCATATGCCAAATAAATCGCATGCGCCTAGACAAAAACACACCAAAGAGACGAATGCATTACAACAAAATTGCATTTTCAACCGAAAAGTTGATATTAAAAAAAATATATATAATTTTACATAAAGAAAAATTGAATTCGTTCACAAAGAATTCTCAACAAAAAATGGAATTATTTATATTTCGAACAAAAAAATTTCAATTTTGAATAAAAAACAATTGAATTCTACTAGTAAATACGAATTTTCAACAAAATAGTTGAACCTACACCAAATCCAAATAATTTAAAATAAAGAGCTGCATGTTTAAGCAAAACAATTTTCAACCAGAAACTTTTCTGCTAGGAGGGATGAATTTTCAATTAAAAATCCAAACTTAGTTTAATTTTTGATAAAAAACAGTTGAATTCTACCAAGGAATACGCTTTTTCAATACAATAATGAGAACATCAACAAAACTGATTAATTTGAACTAAAATAGATTAATTTTTCAAAAAAGTAAACTAGAAAAACGACCCATTTTTAACTAATATTTTAGGCTTAATTTTTCAATTTTTTAAAATGAAATCATTTAGTTCACAGCGTGTAATTCTAAAATCTTTTCTCTTAAACATTTTTCATTGTAGGTTTATATTTGTATGGGTACACTTTCAATGAAAATAATTTAAAAGTGCATTTTTAAACCATAAAGTATGACTTGTTGTCAAAACTGTTGAATTTTAAGACAAAAATTTGCCTTTTTATTTACGAAAGATAGCATTTCTTCTAAAACAGATGAATTAAAATTTTAAAAAAATTTTAAAGTAAATAGTTGAAAACGCAGTTGACTTGTCAGCAATGAAATATGTATTTTAAACAAGCAGTTAATGTTACGTAATTTAAGTACAGTCCCTAAGGAAAAAGATAATTTTTTCAATAGTTGAAAATGGTTCAACTTTTTATTCAAAATATGCGATTATAAATAAAAAATAAAAACATAAACAATATTAAAACAAATTGTAAAAAAAAAGAAAGTCTTGATTCGATAATTCATAAATGATAAATTCTAGCTTCAAACTATAAAAGTAAAAAATTGTATTTTATTTCCAAAAATAAAAGATTTTTATATTTAAAAGAATTAAAATTTGGCAGTTTCAAAATAAAAAATAAAAAATTTAACAAATTGAAAATGTGAACTTTGGCGGAAAGTATTGGTTAAGTATAATATGATTAAAATTATATACTTTAATTTTAAATTTAAAAAACTAAAAATATTTTCAATTTGCAACAAAAACGTTACAAACAAAAATTTTTAAATAGAGTATTCAAAATTATTACTTAAATACATATGCATTTTTCAAATGAAACTATTTCACTATATAATAAAATCAGCTTTTAATTCTGCAAAATTTCGAAATTCCAAAAAAGCATTAAGCATTACATATTTTTAAATTAGCATCTTAATTTTCACCAATTTTCTGATGATATTCCTTGAAATCCCTTAAAAATATTTAAAGTTCTTTTTAATCCTGGTAAATTCTGCGAATTTTAGTAAAATATCTTATTCAAGGACTGCAGAATCCTGTAAAATTATGATAATTTTTGAAAATCTTATAGAGTTACTTCGAAACTCCATACAAATTCTGGACATAATTTGAAAACATTAAAAAGACTCGGAAATCCTATTAAATCTTTTCAAATATCCTAAAATCTTACAAATCCTTGACCATTGTAAAATTCTTCGATTAGAAATTTTAGAGATTTAGAAATATGGTACATAATTCTTTCACATACCCTGAAATCCCGTAAAAACCCTTTACACTTTAGGAAGCTCCATAGAATAATTAAAAGGACCCTCAAACATTTGACATTTAATGCAATCCTTAAAAATCCTTGTAAGGTTAAGAAAATGCAAAATCATTACAACTTTTGTAATTTGACCAATATTTTAAGTAAAAATAAGAAAAATGATAAATTACAACAAAATAGAAAATAGAATAAAACGTTCAGGTTAAATTTTCATCTTTATAGAAATAATTAGAGGTCGTTTTTTAAACTTATAAATAGGCTACGTCATCTTCACTAAAGTACAATATTTATTACTCACTCATCTTTAAATCGGTGAATGTTGTATTATGTACATACCTTATCTATTTCACAATCCTTTATTTTTGCCTCGTGTCAGCTCTCTTCGAAAACATTTTTAAATTCAATTTGCTTGTAATTTAATTTAATTCTTATTTTCTGAAAGAATAATCATGAATAACTTTACTGCCTCCTAAATATAATAAGGTCATGAAATGTATTACTTCAATGTCATCTTTATTTTGGTTTTATATACAATTGAATTAAATTAATTTTTATCGAAATACTTCAATCAAAAGGTGTTGAAGAAAATGCCCTTACCTCAGAATTCAATTTCTTTACTTTACTTTACAAAAAATACAATTAGAAATTTTTCCCTATGTTTTGTCGCATTCCAATTTTTTTCGTAAAAATTGAAAATTTGTGTTATAAAAGTTGATTTAGCCAATTAATTAATTAATATTGCAAGAAGTCATGGCATTTATAAATCATTTTTCACATTTAAAAAAATTTTCAATGAACAAATCTAAATCATTATTATTGTTACTCTACTTACTATCTAGTCGATCTTACAGCCTTTATCAAACGGTCTTAAATAATAGTTTCTTTTAAGTGTGCAAAAAAGATTTTTCACTTTTTAAACATTCTTCATACTTTCACCTGCATTATTATTATTATTATTCTATTTATTTACTATTATATCAGTGCCTGAACATTAAATTTAATAAATAATTGATATTTTATTTTCTACACTAATATCATTAAGGCCATGTGAGTGTAACATCAAAAATACGGCTCATATGTTTTTCAAAACGAACTTACGTTCACACGAAACGCAATATAGAGTTAAAAATTTAGTAAATTATATGAAGCACTAAAAAAAATTATCTTGACATAAATTTTAATGATCATGAAACAAAAAAAATGTTACATAATAACTTTTTTCATTATTGTTAAAATTTATGACTACACAAACTGTTCTTAGTCCTTTATGTTCAGTTTCTCAAATTTTCAACTCGATATTAGGTGTTGTGTGAAGGAAAGTTGGTTTTAAAAAACATGGAAAAAAATGTGTGAGGTTGCGCTCACATGGTCTTAAAGTAAAGAACGATTTTTTTATTTCAATTTCTTTATGAAAAGATTTTTTTTGGAAAATTTCATATAAAAAATAAGAATTAATTTTCAAATGAGGAAATTATGGGATAAAGTTTTGTAAAGAGAGTATTTTAAAACTAGCTGGAAGAAGAGAGATGTATAGATGGAATCGTCCGTCCTCATACTCACCTTATTCTCTTTTTGAGCTTTCCGCCACTAATTCCCAGAGGAAGTGAGAACAATTTTTGGAATAGAATAACATAATTTTTTTAATGAAATTTGCATAGTTTTTGGCCATCACGAATAACCAAAACTACGTAGGTAAAGAACAAAGAACCGATGGCAAACCTCATCTCCCTCCAATAAAATAATTTACATAGGAAGAATAATTTGAACAATAAAGAGATTGTAGTTAATGAATATTGTATAAAATGCTTCGCTTTATATATAAATTTGAGGCGCAAATCCAGGTCTTATTTTTGGTGTGTGTATATGTGTGTAATTAACGGCGACTTAAAGGTTAACTTTTATTGACCAACTAATAGGCATACATAAATGTTCCATCATCTGTCCGTAAAACCGTTAGTGAAATAATAATAATAAAATAATAATTCTTTTGAAGTAAAAATTATTAACTGATATGAAAATACATGCAAAAAACAATATTATAAATCCATATACTTTTTAATAATAAATAATAAATATTAATGTGCTGTACTTTCCACACCTGAGAGATAAGTAACCCTACAACCTGAATAAGTAGTGACGCAATATGATGAATAATAATTATTAAAATATAATCAATTTTTAAATGTAATTTTATCCATTTCTGTTAAATTGTTTTTAATTATATGAATTCTTCAAATATTTGATCACGTCATCTCTATCAAAAATTGTATTTTACGTAAGCAAATAAAACATTTAAAAATTTATTAGATTCTTCAAATTTTCATAAATTTCAATAATATTTTACAGATGAATTGAAACAGAATTAAGAATATTCGAAAAAAAAATCTGAAAATAATGCAGCCAATTTTTTTTTAAGCATCTTTTTCTAGTCAACAGTGATTTGTTTTTCAATCATAATTATATTAAAATCACACAAAAAAACTACCATGCATCAGATTGAGACGACAAATGGATCAAAATGATGCCACGTTTTAATAGCTCTATTGATAATAATCAACTTGATTCAAACCTCGATATTAATTGTCATAAAATTTCAACTACTCAACATATTATGAAATTATTCATTCCTCGAAGCCGAAGAATGATCAATATAAGCCGTTTGATATTACATTGTTATTTAGAAAAAAGATACATTTATTGAAAATCGAAAACTTCTGTACGTTCAGAACTGAAATCGAGTTACCTGAATTGAAATGTTAGTCATCCTAAACGTTTTCCCAAGGACTTGTAGTCTTAGAAAATAAACGTGGTAGTCCAGATGTCCGAAATGCATCTTCATCTAAGAAGATATGTGTGTAACTGAAGTCGAAGGAACCTTAAAAGGCAAAGCGTCAAGGAAGATGTATTTGGAAACCTGCATTACCAGGTTCAATTCTTAAAATGACCAGAACTTCGAAACCGACGAGGCTGTCTTAAATTTCAGTAAGAAACACAACCTGCATGATAAAGATGTATTATGAACACGAAATCGCTGAAACAATTTTATACTCTTTTTATTATTTCTGCGTTAAATCGCAGACATCGTAAAAATCTCGGGATCCGAGAGAATATTTTACTTTAGTTTTTTATCTTCGAACCAAGGATCGAGTGACTTCGGATAACAAAATATTAAGCAGAAAAAAAGTCCTGCCTCGATTATTTTCTGAATAAAATAGCTCACAAAGAATAATTCAATTTGAATTTTATTAGTGGATACAATAAGAAGATCACCTCAGTACTGATTTCTTTAATTCAAAGAAAAAAATGAACACATGTGATTGAATTTAATCCAATTATCATATCAAACATTCACTGGAATATAGCAAGCGCATTTTCATTTCTTATAGCAACTAAAATATCTAGGAACGTAATCTATATTCAAGTATTCGTTTCTACTTGCATAGTACTTTTTGATGTTGTTCAACAATCTTTTTGAAATCCAAATTTCCATTAGAGTCCGCGTGGTAAATACCTTAGATATTTAGGAATAGCTTCCTGCCAGTACTGGCAATAGATTGAGTCTCCAGTCGATGCCAGACGTTTTGGTAATAATAAATACCTTCACTAACTTGATTATTCCTCTTGCATGCTTCCACAATTGCATTAATTAACTGTTTCGCATCGTCGTTTTCTGTAGGAAAAAAATGAAGACATAAAATTAATACGTAAAAATAAGAACTAGAATAAGTTATGAATTGAATAATGAGTGCTCCGATTTTCCTGAAAAAAGATTTTTATTTTCTAGAATTTTATTTTCATAAAATCTCATGTAAGAAAAAGGCAGTTATTCACCAAGTGTCGAAACAAAGGAACTGGCTTTTCAAGTTATTTATAATAAATATACTTTTTTAATTTGTTATCTATAATTTTTTTTTTCTTCATGACGTTAACACTTATCTAAATTATTTACTTTTACAATGAGAATCATAGAAAAAGTATTTCATGGTGTTTTAAATAATTGATTTAAATTCGAAAATATCTTAAAATAACAGCTTATTTGTAACAGAAAAATTTTAAAATGCAATACATATAACTTACCTCGTGCATAGTCGTCTTGCCACGCCCACGTATGCCCAGAGCATTTTGAACAAAATCGGATTCAGTAAGAATTATCTGCATCCCGGTTATTTCTATAAAATACACAAGTTATAAGATTAGTTCCTAACTATACACGGAGTATTTCGTTCTGACATTGCTTTAACATTTACTAAATCATTTTATGAAATTAATTATATTTTTTTGTTATAAATAATGTTTTTGGAATCGTTTTTTCAACTGTTTTTTGCAAAGCCAGTCGTGAGCCTAAAGTTGTACAGTTTCAATCAGCCAAATATTTATTGTTGGAATGGAACAATGACACTTTTATAATAAAACTTGCATTGCATTTAGTTTATCAAGCTTATAGCTAGGTCAATGTTATATTTACCATCAGGAATAACCAAAACTACAATGGCCAGAAAAAGAGGAACGAAAGGGATGCTCATCTCTCTGCAGCAGAGTAATTGATATACGAAGAATAATTTGAACACTAAAAAGATTGCAGGTAATGGACATTGTACAAAAGGCTACGCTTTATATACCACCTTGAGGCGTAAATTAGATCATATTTTTGGTATGTGTGCGACTTAAACTTGAGACTTTTATTTGCAAACAGATATGCTTACATAAATGTTCCATCATCAACTACGAAAACTGATGATAGTATCTTTTTATTAAGAAATTATTCTGTGATATAAAAGACTTTAAAAGTCAATATTACTAATTCATATAACTCTCAATAACAATTAATAGATGTATTGTACAATTCCCACATCTGGCAGAAAAATAAAACTGCAAACTAAATAAGTAATGAAGCTTGATACGAGGGTGGATTGATAAGTTTCCGGCCTGACCAAGAAAAACAACGTTTTTAAGAATTTTTTTTTTTATTTCTCAACATAATCTCCTCCAAGGCTGA
>NC_046658.1:170990542-170999431 GCF_010883055.1 Belonocnema kinseyi | reverse complement strand
GCTACAAGCTATCTAAGGATGGTACTATATAACGCCACCTCAAGGTAGGCCTAGTGGCGCCATCTCTTGGTCAGGCCGGAAACTTATCAATCCACCCTCGTAATTAATTATCATTAAAACTTCAATAATTTTGAAACATGATTTTTTCCATTCTTTTAACTTGCTGTGAATTATATGAGTATTTAAATATGTGATTACGCCCTCCTCAATCTAAGATTTTTTTTGTTTTAGATAAGAAAAGGAAAACTTGAGATTTTTTTCGATTCCTTGAATTTTCATAAACTTTATTAATATTTTATAGATAAATTGAAACAGAGTTAAAAACTTGAAAACAAATCTGAGAAGAGTAAAGCCAATTTTTGTTTAAGCAATTTTTCGTAGTTATTAGTAACTTTTTTTAAGGAGGATGATAATTAAAGCTAGCATTAGTAATTTGAATAAATATAGTTAAAGAATGTTTTTAGTTCAAAAATTAACTGCGATTACCATTACCTTTTTCTACACTTTTTTCATTATTTCTTATTTATTAAGAAACTAGCGTTTAAATTACACTCATTTTATTAAGAATCAATTAAATTTATCAATTATAATCCTAATTTACTAATTTAATTTTAAAAATCGAATAACTTAGAAAAAAAGAAGAGAGTTGCAATATTTGGTAGAATGTAATGACTCATAAAAACTCTACGCTATTCTCGTTTAAGGAAATTTTCATAATTCTATATTAAATATTAAAAGAAGTGAAACTATTTGATTCGCTAATTATGATATAGATGATTTAAGATTTATATTGAACCTTCAATCTAAAGATAAAAAAAAGAAAACAAATTTCATCTGTAAATTTCACAACCAATTCACAGTACAGAATCCTAAAACTGATCATTCGATAATATTAAAATCATTATTCGATATTGCAAAAATATCAAAATATTAAATTTAAGATATAATAATCCTCCTGAATAACCTTAGCTAAATAATATGCGATCAATATTCCTCTTAGTCGAAATAAATAAATATTCAAACTTAAGCTCGGTAATAAATATCACAGCTATCTATATCACTAAATTTTATTATTCTCAACACTCAGATATCGCAAAAAATATAAACTAAAAAAAAATGACTTGTGATTTCAACTCACTCATGATTAACAGTTACTCAGTTTATTACCTGAATTTCTAATATTAGCGAGGCTTTTATCGAAACTATTTTATTTCCCAGAAAATAGGGAAATATTATTTATAAAAGTTCTCTAGTCAAATTGAATTTAAATTAAATCAAAAGCATGCTAAATCAGACAAATATTTTAAAGAATTAAGAGGGTAGAATATTTCAATCATTTAGGCCAACAATATAACTTTCGTGATTGAAAAATAATGTTTTTTTTTTAAATGCAGGAGTTTATTGAAAATAAACCATTTTTGTTAGAAAGTTTCTGTGTCCTGTTTAAAATTTCATTTTTTTTATTGGAAAATTTGGTTAGAAATTCACTTATTTGGTGAAAAATTCTATATTCAGAATTCTTCTGGAAATTCTTCTAAGCTCTACTATCTGTGGATCATTTAGTCTTCTGCGGAGAAACTTCATACGATAAATATGTCAATAGCCCCTCGACCGCTCTTCCAGCTCGCCACGCGTAACTTTCTGATGACCGCTTACAAGTAATTAAAAATGTAATACAGATTTATGATTAAAAGCGTAGTTAATTTTTACAGAGATGGCAAAGCAGAACGTCAATACACTTCAGTATGAGTCGTTTTGAATGATATTTGTATTTATTCTTACAGACGATTCTTAAAGGCCAAAGACGAGAAATAATTTATTATCTAACCTACTATGTGCATTGCTAGATAAGAAAAATAACCCTACCTAAGGGTGTTCCCGCGTTGTCGTCGCGGTAGGGCTTGATCTCTCCTCTAATGACTTCGGCGGCTATGCTGGCGGTAGCGTAGCTACTGGTAGGGCCTCCCAAGCCAGACAGGCAAAGAAGGAAGAGGAGAGGGACTAAGAGGAACATATAGGGAAAGAACCCCGAAATCAAACTAAAAATGAAGGGTGCTGATAAAACAAATATACTCCAAGTGAGGAAAGATCTCACCGTCGATTCCGATCGGGTGCAAGCCCCGGTGGTCGACGCCGGCCCCGCGGATTTTGGGAGGGGCCAATCGCACAACTTGTCGGTGGAGGAGATGGAAGTTCTGGCGGCTATGGACTCTGTGAGGAGGACACCGACAAGAACAAGGACCCATTCGCTTGGCGAAGAAAGGCATAGGGCTAAGAGAAAAAGGCCAGACAGCAGCTCCGAAGAGGAAAGCACAGCGTTGCCTTTAAAGGCAGTGGAGTACAATGACTTTGTAGAGCGTATTACTGAAGAAGTGTTCAAGCTGGAGAAAGTCCTGTCGACAGCGTATAAGCCAAAAAAGGACCTATGCGATATCAAAGATAATTTTATATATGAGGTGAAGCTGGTAGGCTTCAAAAAAATCGCTACCTGGGTCAGACGGGTTGGCGGTTATTCTAGAGCCGTGGCTGACGAAAAGCTGCTACGTGAGAACGAGTACCTCCGCCAGCAGCTTGACAAAGTCCGCGCTAGTTACGAGAAGCTCTTACCGAAGCAACAAATGAAAAGTGATACTCCGAAACAACAGGAGAAAGTTGTGATGGTTGCTCCTGAAAAGCAACTACAAGCGAGAAAGCAAGGAGGCTTTGTTCAGGTCGAAAGCCGACGAAGACGAAAGAAGGAGGAGAAAAAGAAGAAAGAGGAAGCTGCTGCTTCTGGCAAAGTTGCCGTGGCCAGCAAACCCAATGCAGGTAGAAGAAGAAAAAAGAGGAGAACTCGCGGCGAGGCTCTTATCATCAGGCCCACCCTGGACAGACGTATGCGAGCATCCTGAAGGATGTACAGACGTCTGTCAAGCCCGAAGAACTTGGTGTCGATGTCAAAAACATCCGACAGACCAAGGCAGGGGAAGTTCTCCTCGAAGTGAGAGCCAAACCAGAAGAGAGAGTCAGCTTTGGCGACGCTCTAAAGGGAGTGTTGGGGAATAAAGGTGGCATTAGGCACCTAATCCCAAGAACAAAAGTGTTAGTCCGAGACCTAGTTGAAACGACCGAAGTGAAAGATGTGCAGAAGCACTTGAGGATTTACTCGGGGAACACGTTGGTAGTTCCCCAAAAATAAACCTCACAAAAAGGAGCCTCAGAGGCTGCATCCAAGCCTTCATAGAGTTGGATGATGCGCCAGCTGCCAGATTGGAGAAAGCGGGTAGATTAAAGGTGGGATGGGTGAGTTGCCAGGTGAAAGCATTAACTGCGGAAACCCGGTGCTACCGCTGCCACGAGTTTGGACACATAGCCCGAGACTGTGAAGGAGAAGACCGGAGCAAAATTTGCTGGCGGTGCGACGAAGAAGGACATAAGTCGTCAGTCTGCCAAAACCTGGCAGCACGGCTTTCGCCTTCGTCCTTCAAGAAGAAAGTCTAAAGTAGATTCCGAAACGAGTTGCGACTGAGCGTAGTGCATTTTGAAAGGAGAGCGTCGCAATGGTGCATTGGCCCGTGACCTAAGTCTCTGAAGTAATGCGGAAGCGGTTTCCGGAGACTTAGGTAGGCAGAAACAGGAGGGGTTTTAGTCGGAAAAATCCGACACTACCCAGCCTCCAGCTGGGTGTCTTTTTGAAGATTTCCCCTTCTCGTTAAAAAAAAAAAGATAAGAAAAATAAAAATATTTCATATGATTTTGCTTAAATTTTTAAATCTGTTCGAATAAGTAATTATTAGTTAAGAATAGTTTTAACATTTCTGAAAAACTAGAAACTTCGGTCTACACAGGTTGTAAATTTGATAGCTTTTAAGAATATTTAGAGTTCTTTCTTTCATTCAAAGTAATAAATATTTTACCTTGATTCGAAATGACGTAGCTATTTACAAATGTAATAAAACGACTTCTAATTGTGTTAATAAATTTAAAAAATTTGACTTGCTCGCCTTTTTATATTTAACTTTTTTTATTAATTTATCAATTTTCAGTTAAAGAGCTTCTTAAAATGTAAAATATTTTACGGGATTTCAAAAGATATCAGAAAGTTCTTAAACTCTAAAATTTTCAATTGAATACTTTACATTGATTAAGGGGTTTGCTATACTTACAAAGACGTAAAGAGATTTTTTAATATTTCACCAGATTTCACAGGATTCCAAAAATTATTTCCTGTTTTAAAGAATTCGCTTGCATTTTGAAAAACTGGAACGAGTTAATATACAATTTTTAAGATTCTAAGATATTGAATAAAATGCTAAAGGATTTCTGAGTGTGTACCGCATATCCAAATGATGGAAAGAATTTTTATGGAATTTAAAATATTTTGAAGGGTTTTTAAGGAATATCATTATGTGTCATGGAATTTGAAATAATCTTATACCACTAGCAACAGTATGTGCGTGTTACAGCCAATATATATCTGTACATACATACACATTATTGATACGAGATAAAATTCAAATTTAGAATTATTATTTCATAATGGGGAAGTTTACAAAAATCAATACAAAACCATATTTTTCAGTGTACTTTAAAAAATAATGATCTCGGATTTTTTAGAAATAAAAATTCTGGGTACTGGACGTAAGTGTATTCGATAAAACAGTGAAGAATAAAGTCTTATGGAAACATTATTTTGAATAATTAAAGAAATGATAGGTTTTTTGTTTACCGAAATTCTTCTACTTGCCTTTTTACTTAATTTTTTATGAATAATCGCATCCGTATACATAATTTGCCAATTTTTGATGTCTAAAATGTTCACTTGTATGAAAAGGCCGGAAATCATTCTCATTCTATGCACGCACTTTCAAATAATTTGCTGTAGGTCTAAAACACGAATATGATTCTGATACATTCAACAACATCAAGAACTTAATCAACTTCAACCAGGACTTCCAGAAAAATATGATTCTTATAATATTACTTAATATAAAAAAAATCCTAACTGTAAACCGAATTTGAGTAATCAAACTCTTGAACAAAAATACTCTAACAATCCCGAGATATATGTAAATTTTTAAATTATAAAAATAAAAAAATTTGTGAAATTGTGAAAGACGTAGAAATGAGCATAGATAAATTGCCAGAAAAATTAAAATCTGAATTTAGACAATATATTATTGCTGTATATAATAGATATATTAAGAAAACCAAACCTCATTTATAATTCAGATAAGGTCATATCTAAAAATATTGCTGAAACAAAAAAATTTCTCAAAGGACTTCAATATCTTTTTATAACACAAAACGGTTTTTAGGATTTGGTATAGAGAGACAAACTCTTATTACAAAAAATACTCATTTGGCTCGAATTTTTCCACTGCCTATACTGTGTCTAAGATTTCTTATAATATTTTAAACAATATTAAAACAATACTAGAAAAGACCACTATTCGTTCCGATCGTATCATGTTCTCCCTTGATCTAACTTCTCTTTTTACTAATGTTCCTTCAGATCTTTTTCTAAAAAGTATTGAAAAAATATAGCCTGAGACTGGGGAACTTATTAAGAAACTGACTTGGTGATGCAAAATTTATAATAATAAATTTATAATAAATTAGATCTCCAAGTTATTGCATATCTTAGGTATGTCGATGAAGATTTTTTTAATTATTCCTAAAGATTAGATTGAAAAACAATTAAAACATTCACCTCGACATATAATAGATCACAATTCATATATCAAAAATAAAATAATAATACCATTAACTTTTTGAATAGCAGTATTATAAAAAATTATAATAGTTTCATTTCTACAAATGGGTTTCGAAAATCAATCTACTCAGGTCGGTTACGTAACTTTCTTTTAAAACATCATTTTCAACAAAAAAACTGCATTTATAAAGAACTTAGTGGATTCAGATATTTTGCTTTCTAATAATAGATTTCATAAAGATAACTTGAAAATTGTAAAGCATTATATTTTTTGAAGAATCTTCTACTAAATATTATTGATAAGTATATAGATAATAAATTGAAAAAACTTTACAATAACAAATTAATTCATATTCCAAATTATATTATCAAAAAACGATTTGATTCAAAAAGCAATATTATTATTCCTTACTATGGTAAATTTTTTCGGAAAATATAAAAGGACTTTTAAAATCTTCTAAAATTAGCACTACTTTCAGTAGAAAAGCTGAACTTAATAAAATGATTAAAAGGATCAATTAGAAACCTTAGAAAAATCTAACGTGATGTACCTTTTTACTTGTAATATGGAAAAATGCTATATTGAATAAACAAAAAGACCCTTACACATTGGACTTCAACAAGAGTCAGATAGTGTTAAATTGAATTATGATAATGTTCTGAACGAACATTTACATAATAATCCTAATTTTTTTCTATGGGCTGATTCAAGTTTTATATTGAAAAAGTAATCTGATAAAAAATGCCTTTGCTGACATGGTTGTTCTAAAAAAAGAGCCAGATCATTTCCTTAATAATTTCACTGATTTAGATTATCTTTATGAATCATAAAATTCTATTTTAGAATTTTGTCTGTAAAATTTCTACAATATTACGATCCATTAATTTACTTTGTTTGCATCAAAATTACTGTTATATTTATTAACTTCAACTATCTCGCTTGTTTCTACTTTCCTAATAACTATGGCACGTTATCTGGTATTTTATAATAAAATCTGTGTTGAAACTGGCGTCCTTTCTTCTGAGCCATTATGTGATAGGTAAGTCTATATTGTTGAAACTCATTTTTATCTAATTTTTATGTCTTATTAAAACACTTCTGTACCATATCAATCTTTTTGAAAATTAAAATATGATAACTATAAGTTTTCACTGTTAAACCCTGTGAAATAATTATAACTTTACTTCCACCTATTACAAATATAAATGTCAAAAGGATTCGTCTTGATACAAGTGGAATTTCCACTGAGGTTAAGCTAAAGAGGATTTTGATTTGTCAACAAAAGCATCTTTTTGAAGCAAAAATAGTCCTTTCCACAAAATTATCCTAATCGTGCAGCTGAATAATTATTTTTTTGTAAAAAATAATAGTTATGGGACGGTAATAGATATTAAATAGGGGAGACAGTCCTACAGTATAAAATGATCCTGCAGTAGAGCATAATTATTCGAAAATACTAATGTATGTAAAAGAATTAATTTAATGTAAATATGATAATTGAATATCTACTGTGAGGTACACTGTTAAAAATGTTTCGAGTTCTATCATACATCTACCACAATTCTACAATACAAGCGTAAGGTAAAATTGCAACCATGGCATTGGAATGACGAAATTGCAATACTTGTATTGTAAGTATTGTAAATCGTGAAGTCATCGTCCAGCATTCCGATACATGTATCAGAGCGTTTGTAAGACCAAAATTGTACACAGGAAATTACCAACAGTCAAAATTACTTAAAATGGTGAGTCAACGATCCGGGTGCACTGGGTCGAGCACCAGCTAGTTTAATACGTATTCTACGGGAACTTGAAAAAAATTTTAACTTCGTGAATAATAAAAACAGTTTCAAATAGTTAGTCGACGACCCGGGTGCACCAGGTCGCCCCTCAGATATCATAGCACGTATTCGACGAGCCCTTTTTTAAAATTTAGATTGTTTCAACAGCCAAAATAACTAAAAATTGCGAGTCGACGATCCGGGTGCACTAAGTCGAGCACCACGTAGTTTAATACGTATTCGACGAGAATTTGTTCAAAATTTATATTGTTTAAACAGACAAAATTACTAAAAATTGTAAGCCGACGATCCGGGTGCACCTGTTTGAGCACCAGGTAGTTTAATGCGTATTCTACAAGAACTTCAAAAAATTTAAAGTTTATGAATAATGAAAAAAAATCCAAATGGTTAGTCGATGACCCGGCTGCACCAAGTCGCGTCCCAGGTCGCGCCTCAGGTTAACTCGAATTTTTAGTAGTTTTGGCTGTTGGAATAATCTAAATTTTGAAAAAGTTCTCGTAGAATACGTGCTAAACTACCCGAGGATCGACCTGGTGCACCCGAGTCAACGAATGACCATTTAGAATAGTTTTCATCATTGACGAAATTTAAATTCTTAAAAAAGTTCTCGCAGAATACGTATTATACTACCTGGTGCTCGATCTGGTGAACCTGGATCGTCGACTCACAATTTTTAGTAATTTTAGCTGTCGAAACAATCTAAATTTTGGAAAAGTTCTCGTAGAATACGTGCTAAGATACCTGGGGCGCGACCTGGTGCACCCGAGTCGTTGACTGACCATTTGGAATTGTTTTCATTATTCACCAATTTTAAATTTTTTTAATTTCTCGTAGAATACGTATTATACTACCTGGTGCTTGATCTGGTGCAAACTTTTTTCACGCGGGCAGAAATTTGTTTGCCAGGAACAAGTGTTCTCAGAAATGATTTAAATTTTTTGTTCTAATTTTTCTCTTCAACGGGCATCGAGATATCCAGCTACTAGACTTGTATTATAAAATTCCAAAACTTGTAATGTAGCATACCAATGACAGAATTTGGAAACTACAACATTTTGTATTGCAGCGTTACCTTACGTTTCGGAAATAAACTTCCAATACATGTAGTGGAAATTTTCAACAACAATTTTTAACAGGGTAGTCTTCCAACGTTCTAGATTTCTAAGCGAAGAATTTCACAAGAATTAAGGCTTTTTCTAGGATTTCAAAGATTCAAAATGATTTTCAAATATTTTAAATTATTCCGCAGGATTTTGAAAACTCCATTCTATTTTAAAGATTATTCAAGAAAATAGAAAGGGATTGTGGAAATTATTTAACAATACCAAATGATGCAAATTACTTGCAACGAATTTCAAGGGATCTTACAAGATTTCCGAATATTTCAATAG
>NC_046658.1:170975482-170990442 GCF_010883055.1 Belonocnema kinseyi | reverse complement strand
CCCAGAAACTTTTAAAATATATCAAAAGTTTTTCGGAATTTTTGAGGTTACAAATGACTTTAAGGGATTTAAAAAACATCATTATGCTTTCTGTAATATTTTTTTAGAATTCGGAAGAGTTTTAACTATTTTATCGCATCTTCAAGCTTTTATGATATTAAAAAATATTTCAAGGATATTGTGAAGTATATTAAGGGATTTCATCAGACTTTTTTAAATGTAACTTTGATTTTCGCGAAACTTGTACACTGCAAGTTGACTAAATGGATTAATCACAATTAAGCATCATTTATTTGAAATATAAAAATAATAAAAGTGCGAGTTCTCGACAATTTGTATAATACCGGTTCCTAATATCGAATTCTTACTGTATGCTGGATTTTACACAGAAAAACTAATGTTCTATATAAAAAGAGCAATTTTCAATCAAATGCATAAGTCTTTTGCCAAAGAATTTAATTTTCAACCTACATAGGATTAATTTCTAATCGAAAACGCAATAGTGCAATTTGCAGATGAAAGAAGATAATAATAAAAAAAAATCTCGACAAAGAAGTTAAATTTGAAACCAAAGAGGTGTATCTTAAAGAAGTATGAATTTCTAACAAACTAGTTAAACTTTCAACCAGGTAGTAGAACCTTCATATAAGACAAGTGAATTTTTAACCAAATTAGTTCAATGTTAAAAAAATTACATTTTTGTATAAATAGTTTAATTGATAATATTCTTGAGTTATGAAACCAAAAAGACGAATTATCTAAGGTCCATCCACTTAGCGCCGCCTTCAAGGCAAATTGTAAAATGTAATACGCAATATGTTTTTCCTTTTTTTGCCAAAAAACTACCTCTAAGTCGTACACACCTACCCCTAGAGGTAAAAAACGATTTAAATGTGTTAAAAGAAACATTAAACAATGTAAAGATGTTTCAGAACTTTAAATTAATTACCGGACATTAAAAATTTTTTTTCTTATTCTAACATTTCCCAAAAGCTACCCTTCCACTTCAGTGTACGCAGTGAAGTTTATGTATGTGTATATCAAGCATTTAAAATAACAAAATTCAGAAGCAACTTTTAGTGATTTTTTTTTCTATTTGCTCATGGATGAAATATGATACGTGCCCCAAAAAACTAATTCTAAGTCATACATACCTACCCGTCATGATTAACAGCGTTTCAAAAGTGGGAAAACCACCTAGTACAAGATAAAAATTTACGTGGCTTGCATTGTTTAAAGTTTTTTTTTCTACTTTCAGATCATTTTTCACCCTAATATGTAGGTGTGTATGACTCAAAGGTAATTTTTGGGGCAAGTATTATATGTCTTTGGAGAAAAAAAAAGAAAAAAAAGATCAAATAGATGGATTTTGGAAAAATCATAGAGTGGGGAACCCAGTGGACACGAAACTTGGCGACGTCTTTACGACATCGTTATGACATCTTTACGACACCCTATGTCCATGTCGTTTCGATGTCTTTGTGATATCTCAGAGACATCGTCAGATCATACGACTTATTTACGATATCGTAAAGACACTTTAACGACATGGACATATGATGTCGTAAAGTTGTCGTAAAGATGTCGTAAAAAAAACGCCAAACTTTGTGCCCACTGGGAAAATTTTCAATTGTTCCAATTCCAAGAAGTAGGCATATTATCATTGAACATATTCTCAGGGTTGTTGAGCTAAGGTACAATATTTTCAGATTGATAAGATTATGACGTAATTATAGAAAGATGTAATCCTCAAGTGTTCTTTATGGATATAATCTGAATAAAATTCTTTCCAATTATAGTAAATATTTATTGAGAAATAATCATTTCTATGAAATTATCTATATTTTACAATATTTTCGCAATATTTAACCTTAACTTTCGTTCTAATACGTCCTTCTAAACATTAAGGTTAGGCAAAAAGAGGCCTGTCTTTAAAAAAATTCTTTTTAATTTTTGCACGATATACGCCCTATTTTCTTGTATTGTCACTAAATTTTAATCTTTTTTGCTTTGCACAAATCTTTTAAAATTTTAAAGCTTTTTAAAGTATATATTTCAGTTTTGTTTTAATGATCAGTACGTTATTTATAAATTTTAAAACATTCAATAAAAACCTTCTTTGATTATATTATCCTCATTAAAATTAAAAAAAAAATCCTAGTAGCAAAATTTATTTTTATTTAACCTAGCAATGTCTACAAATAACTGTAATGTAAAAAATATTTTTAATTTTTATAACTACACTTTTTTTTAAATAGCATAATAGTAAACCTCATAGTAAGCACAATTTGTAATTATTATTATTAAACTTAGCACTGCTCTTGTTCATGGCTAAGTTGAATTTTTCGATAAAAAACAAAATCTTTATGACGGTACTTTTTAGAGGAATGAATTTTCAATTTTAAAAAATAGGACTTTCCAATTTTGCTCGAAAACGAAGTGAGAACTAAAAAAAACTTTAGGAGAGAAAAAGTTTTCCTTAGAAAGATGTCTACATAAATACTACCATTTCGCTATGCCTGAATCCCATTTAGTTTTTTGTTAGACTGGTTCTTTTTATTTAAAAAGCTAAAATCTGATGTTCAACAGTTTCAAACGAAAAAAATGAAGACAAATAAAGTTTGATTTTAATAATCTAATAATAAGTTTTTATTTTGAAAAATCTTTTTTTTTTTGTTCCCGTTTTCCAAACAGTTGTTACTTTTTGCACAGAAGGTATTCTTTGCCTTACAAAATTCCCGAAACGATTAGTTTGAATTGATACACAAATAGAGCAATTTTGTAACATAATTAAAAAAATTGAATGATTTTTTAAATAAATCTCTTTGCGCAAAGAAATATTTGGAATTTATTAATTTCATTAGTATATAAGTAAACGAATGAAAGGTATGCTAGAAACACTACAAAAATCACCCCAAAGAGAAACCGCTCATTATGTAAAGGAAAGAACATCTTAATTGTTCGTAAAAGTGAAAAATCCAAAACCAAATTTCCTTTTTAAGTATTTTCTTGTATAATTTTCCGCTTTTAATTTTAATATTTTCCACTTTGACATACGTTCAAGCACTATTTTTGTTTCTTGAAAATTTATATAAAAGTTTGGCTTATTAAATCAATACTACGGTTAAACTGAAGAAAACAAGGTTTTTCCACAAAAAAAGTTAATTACAAGAATGGTCCTGTGAGATTTTTTTACGCCATATCAAAATTTAAATTTTTGATTTTTCCCCAGGATTTAAATAAAACCAAAATATCATATTCTACCTTAAATTAATTACAATAAATAGCCACCCTAATTACAGGAAAGTACGACTTTTTTCTATTATTTGTACGAAACATTTACTCCTTTGTAGTTTTAACTTTCCATCTTCTCTCCCCAGGTTTTTATCCTTGCATATTATTCTGGTTAAAAATGCGAAAATTGAGACTTGGCTTGGATATCGCTATGCTATCAGATGTAATAAAATTACACTAATAAAACTTCAGCAACTTTAAAAAAAATTAATTTTCATAAAAGCAGATTTAAAAATTCAGGAATGCAAGCATTTTTATTATTTGATCCGAAAAGAACCCTAACGGTCTGAGATTAAAGACGAAACTAGCACATTTTGCGATTTTTGCAGTGACAGTAATCCAAAGCTGAAAATTATATAATTGAGTTGCAAAATTTACCAAATTTACAAGTGTTAAAACTTGATTTGGAAAATATACATTATAATGCGCGGGCTCCTTCTCATCACACAATTTGCGGTCAAGTTTGCCGCTCATGAGGCGCGCAATTTTTGGTTCTAGAGCTTCGCGCTCGATCATACCATATATTTATCTTCTGCTTCGCGCTCGGTCTTTGTGCTTCGCCCACACTTGTGCGCAGTCCTTTTAAAATTGAAGATCAACAAATCGACAACTCTAATTTGGTGATTGTGAATTCTCTTTTGTGAAAGCTCCTTCAGCTTTAAAGAACACATTATTACCACGAATCTCGTGCTTCGCACTCTATTATGTTTACAATACGAACTTTTCTAAACTATGCGTAACACTATTATATCCAGTGTATATTATATGTATGTCTGCATCTCGATCTGAAACTGCTTATTCAAATATTGCAAAATAATGTACAAATTTTATTCTTCATGTTTAAAATAATATTTTATACTTGTTTTGAACTACATTTTTATTTTTAGCTATCATCATAAATCTATTAGTTGAATAAATTTATATTGTTAAAATTCATCATATTTATTAGTTAATATGTTATTATAAATTGTGTTATTATTAACTTGTAGATCTTTTTTGAATTCACAAATTGTTGGGCGAACAAAGTTTGCTACTTTATTTTCTTCTTCTGTCGATTGTCAGAAATTAAATTTTTCTATTTTTAATGATGTTTTTACGAATAAAACAAAAACTAGGGATCCTATCAAAAATTAAATAATAACCAATTTGTAACGATTTTTCGTTCCGTCAAAATTAGAATTCACAACTGTTCAAAAAAATAATAAGTTTTTATGATAATCTTATATGAGCTTCCAAAAGTAAGTTTTTTTTAGCGAAAAAAGTAATTAAGAGAAAATGTTTACCTTTAACGTTAGAATTTTTATCAGAAATGACCGGCTAACAGACATGACTTTCAGTTTTCTAAAGGTTCCAATTTTTTTCATATTTTTGACCTTAATATTCGATTATAACAAAATCTGTCTGTACTATCTGAAAATAATTTCGAATTCTTTTTTACATTCTTCTTTGGATGAACAGCTTACGCAGTTGTGATGTTGAATGAAAAAATGGAATTTTTTATTATTTTTTGTTATATAAAAATGTAAGTTTTTGATTTCCCAGAAAAATTTAAAAGCTTCTTATAACAATCTTGTAGGGTGTACAAAATTCAACGTTTTTCTTTCCTTTACTTTATTCATATCGTGCTTTTTTCGACCTTAAATGTTAATTGTTGTTTGATTTTTGGAATGTTGTAAGTGCTATAACTCCGGTAAATTTTGTATAATCCAAAAAAGTATGAAGGATAAATTGTTCGTTTTTCCGTACATAGAATTTTTAAATGTTGAAAAGAGTGGTCTTAAAAATATTGAAAATGCTCTAACTGTTCGAATAATAATCCAAAATAGCTGACTAAAGAAACTGACCTTCATTTTAAGACAATAACAGAGGTTCCTAAATCCTAATCCAATCTGTCAATCCTTTCAAAGGTTATCGTCTTAAATAATACAAATCTACAGACACACACACACACACACACACACACACACACACACACACACACACACACACTAACGGACCGACAGATAGAAAGATACGTAAAAACGTGTTTTTTGGATTCAGACGGTCTCAAAACATGCACATTCGGTGAATGCCGAGGGGGTCAAATTTTACACAAATCTAATACTTTCTTTGATGAGAATGTAAAAAATACGTTTTGAAAATGAATTTCAATATAATCGAGCAAAATATAAAAAAATGTTCTTTACCATTATGATTGTTGGGTTAATTAGGATCGATATCTTGCGAAAAAAACTGCAAATATGCGTCATCCAATTGAAGACTGTAAAGCTTGATATAAATAATTAAGAATTTTTATAATTTGAAAAGTCTGGATCGTTTGAAAAGTCTCGCACTCTGGAAAAGCCTCCGCGGCCCATGCGGTGAATACTAGCCTAGCAAGAGAGTTGTTCATCTCCGGAAAGTCGTGGGACCGGTACCTCTAGAGAAAAGGGTTTTTTCTAAGTACTTAAAGCTGTTGTCCTTGGTGGTTAGGAACCCACCTTAAGCTGTAGGTCCTCCTTCCACCACCATGTAAGTGTTTAGGGTATGTGTTAAGGAATAAAGAAGATGGTGCAAGAAAAATGTAAACCTTTAGGGGACACAGTAGAAGCTTCCAAGTCAGAGAAATGGCACTACTGGTGCGCATCGAGGTTATTTTCAATTAGTGGCATCCCTTGGAAGAACACACACCAGGCTTCAACCAGATCAGCCTATTAATTTTTCTTTGACATTCGTTTGAATCTAGGAAGTCGGGGGATTTTCAGAAAATGGACGATAACGAATTTCGTGTGTTGATTAAACATTACTTTATGCCAGGCTGAACGGCTCAGGAAACTAAACAGAAACTTGACAAACATTTTGGCGCTTGCGCACTTTAGATTAGAATAATTTATAAGTGGTTTCAAAATTTTGGGAGTTGCCATATGAGCACAAGAGATGCTGACCGTTCTGGACGCCCTGTTGAGGTCACCACTCCAGAAATCATTGATAAAATCCATGATATGGTGATGAATGACAGAAGAGTAAAATTGCGTGAGTTGGTTGGTGCTGTGGGCATCTCGATTGAACGGGTACATAATATTTTGCAGCAACATTTGGACATGAGAAAGCTATCCGCAAGGTGGGTGCCGCGATTGCTCACAATTGAGGCTCATGTCTCAGCAGTTGCGGCCGCAAAACTATTGGAATTAGGAGTCCAAATCATTCCAAATCCCCCCTTTTCTCTACACTTGGTTCCTTCGAACTATTATTTGTTCCCCGATATGAAGAAATGGCTGGCGGGAAAAAGATTTTATTTAAACCAAAAAGTGATTGCAGAAACGAATGGCTATTTTACAGACTTGGACAAATCCTATTATTCGGAAGGGATCAACAAACTTGAGCAGCTTTGGATGAAGTGTATAAGCCTAAAAGAAGACTATGTTGAAAAATAAAAAAGTTTTTTCCAAAAAAATTACACAGTTCTCATTTTTGCACGGACTTTTCAAACGACCTATATATTATATTATAAAAAAATATATCTATAACTGCTAACGTCATAGTGTTCATTTTTCTCACGTGGTGGAGTTTCCACACGAGAACCATCGGTGGCAGCAGTACCTAAACCTGTTGAAAAAAATTACATTTATCAAACTCATGTATAATTTTTTTTTAACATTTTGGTTGAAGCAATAATTTTGAGAGCTTCAAATTAATAATTTTTAGTAAGAAAATAATAATTAAACTAAAAAATATCATAATGTACACATTCAATTTAATTTTGAAATTAAAAATTTATATTATTTATAAAGAAAAAAAATCAAATAATAATTTTTTAAAAAAGAATTTGAATAATAAAGGATATTAATCTTATATAATAATTAATATTATTATTAGTGCCTGAATACAACTGAGCTCATCGGAAATCTGATCAAATCCTTTCAAATTCTTCAAAAATTACTTTGAATCTTTTTTAATATTCTGAAAGGTTCTAGATAATATAAAATAATTCAATATCTTCTCAAATTCTGAATATTACTTTAAAACCACATAAAAATGTTTTCAATTGCCTGGAATTTATAAAAATCCTTAAAACCCCTTTTAAATTTTTTAAATATTTTGAAAGTTTTTAAATAAAGACATCTTTAAACATCTTTTAAACATCTTTAAAAATCTCTTTAATCAATTAAACTTGTATTTAAGTTTTGAAAATTCACTCACATATTTAAAAATAACACATTTTCAAATATTTTGAGATCCTTTTAAACTATTAAAAGCAATTGAGCCTCTGGATAGTATAAGTGACTATAAAATTCAGCCAGCCTTTCCGGTTGATCCCTGGTACTTCAAGAAATATTTGTGAGAAATGAAATTTTAGAAACTGCATTTTAATAGAAAAGTTTACAACTCATCTTTATTTGTTTCTTAAAAAAGTTATGTCTGTTGCTGTTTTTGTGACAAAAAAAGCTTTCTTCTTGTGAAAATAAAATTTGTCAAGAATTTTCAATCCGTCTTGCTCCGAAACCCAAACTTATCATTACTTCGACCTTAAATTTAGAAAATTTGTCCTATCAGCTATTCTAAACATGACAAACAAACCGAAAATTTTAAAGATTTAAAGTAATTTTTAATAGATTTCAATAATTTAATTTTTATAATTTTATTATTGTACAATCTTTATTATTCTTTTATTTATTATTTTCCTTGATTTGAAAGGTTTGCAAGGAGCTTGAAATATTTCAGGATAATGCGTTTTCTAGAATTTCAGAAAAAATATAACGATTTTAGAGCACCTAAAAGGTTACAAAATATTTTAAAAGATTTCACTTGATTTTATCAGATTTCCAAGGATCCCAGCGATTTTATGAGGTCTTAAGAGCTCTTAAGTTATTTTAAAAAATTTCCCAGAATTTCAGAAAGTGTTATTTGATTTCACGTAGTTTCAAGGAATTTTATAATATTTTAGTGCGTTTTGAAAAATTCATTTCGCAAGAACTGACAAATTTCGTAGCTTTTCAAAGATTTGAAGAGAGTCACCTTAAATTTTCAGGCATTTCATCAAATTCTTACAAATTCTCTTGAATTTCTCTAAACTCATTTTAAACTTACTTATTTCAGTGTGTTTCTTTATATTTTGAAACTGTTTTGAATTAAATTGATTGATTTTTGTATTCAGTTCGATTTGTATGCATTTTTAAATAGAATTATTCTCGTTTTCCTAAGTATGCCCCTAAATAATCTCTAATTTTCCTGAAATACATGCATTTATTTAAATACATCTAATTCTAGTTAGTTCAATGGATTTTTTTTAATTTCCAAGTCTTTGAACCGCGCCATAAAGTTTTAAGCGTTTCACCAAATTCTTTTGAATATCCTTGAAATTTCCTAAACTGCTTTCAAAGTTACCAAATTCAGTTAAGTTTTTTCGTACTTTCAAATTGTTCTAAATTCATTAAAATTTTCTAAATTCACCTTGAATTTGTATTAATTTTTTCGAACTCTTCTCGTTTACCTTCAATTCTTCTTAACTTATTTCGATTATACAGAAATCAATGACTTACAGCTTCCAAAAAGCTTCATCATTTCCTAGCAAACGTTTCTTGAACTGAATGTTTTCGCTTAATTGAAATTACTCATATAGACAGTGATCAAAAAATCTCTAATCCTGTTTCAATTATACTTGACAAAAAGCTGGACATCTGTTCTAAACTTAAGTTCGAAATGTTAATAAGTTTGCAATTCAGAGCGAGAAGAAATTTCTTTCCTTCTAGTCGTTGATGACAAACAATTAAGTTTCAGATTTATTTTTGTTCCAGGATCGGTACCGACTTTGTGGGTACCTAACCGAAAAAAAATTGGTTTGATCCTCACTTCTTGCTAATTTTTACTCCAAACTGGTGACGTAAATTGCGTTCCATTGTCCATCAGAAATCTATTGGGTTTGCCTATTTCCGGTATGTAAGAATTTTTTAGTTTTTACAAAACACTTCTGGTACTTGCCACATTTAATGGGATACAATTTCACGTATTTTAAAAATGCATCTGATACACCGAAAAATTACTGTACACCACCGACTGACATTGGAAGAGGACCAAAAAAATCGACAGTGACTAAACCTCCTGGTTCGGACGATTGAACAAGTAAATATTCTCCCTCCATATTTACATAATTGTTTCATTAACTCCTGGATGTCCCAATTTCGAATGAATTTGATCGTTGAGCTTATATGAGAGATTCTGAAATACGACAATTTGCCAATTTTGAGTAACATGATCGCAATGAAACAATATCTAATTATTGATTCAATAAAAAATCTCATATTGCATCGAATTTATATTATCAATGATATTTTTAATAAGCGGATCACTAGCTTGACCTTCACGAATCTTTTTGAATTCATCCTTAAGATCTCGACTCCAATCGATTGTAGAACACGTTATACTAAGCGCTATAGGCGGCAAATTAATTATCAAGCAATGAATTGTTAACTCATTTTGTTCAACCTTTTCAAATTGACCGGCTGGATTTCGACTAAAAAAATCTGCGACCACATTACCACAGCCTGCACAGTAAACAACATTGAAATAATATGCTTGTAATATTATACTCCATCTAATTAGGCGAGCATTTAAATAAGGCGTGGAACTTAAAAAGGACAATCCTTTATGATCCGTTATATTTAATTTTGCTTTTATTAGATACCTACTAACTAAAGTAATCACACTATGTATTTTATTTTCATCTAATTGGTAAATATTGCCACTTATACCTGAATAAGAGGTATCAGTTTGCAATCTAAATGGAACTGCTGGTATAATATGACCTAAAGTTATGCAATTAACTAGGTTTTGATCAAGAAGGTCATAGGTAACTGTATTTCGATCATGCCAATTCTAAGACTTCCTTTCTTTAAGACTCTCTAAAAGGATCCACATAGTTAGAATGACGAACACGATATTGTCGATAATAATGACACAATCCAAAGAATTCTTGCAATTGAATTAGATTTTGCGGTGTAGGAAATTTCTTTATAATTTCTGGTTCGTTAGACAAAGGTCGGATCCCTTTGAGAGATAGGCCATAACCTATAAAATGAACTGTTTCACGACAAAAAACAGATTTTTATAATTTTAAAGTGAAATTTTTATCTTGTAAGACTTGAAAAACTGAAGATATAGCCCGAAAGTAATCATACTCATTTCCAGGGGTTGCAATAAGCAAGTTATATACGTGTGTGTGTGTGTGTGTATAGATAACTTGCTTATTGCAACCCCTGGAAATGAGTATTATTACTTTCGAGCTATATCTTCAGTTTTTTAAGTCTTACAAGATCAAAATTTCACTTTAAAATTGCAAAAATCTGTTTTTTGTCGTGAATCAGTTCACTTTCTAGATTATGACATATCTCTAAAAGGGATCAGACCTTTGCCTAATAAACTAGAAAATATACTACTACTTTTCAAAGAGAATATTTTTTCAAAATTTAACATACAATTAATCAAAGCTACCTTTTCCGTATCACCCAGTCTTGTAAGTAATGCTTCGATCTCTCGTATCTCTTCTAGAAACCTCGCTCAGTCTGCTTCTATAAATTTTTTAACCCAATTTAAATTATCAATTTCAGATAAATTAATCATTCCCTCTCGCATCAAAAATTAAAATCATTCTCTAAAATGGAATTCTCATGAACTAAATCTGATTCAGGAAAAAAATTCAAAAAATTATGAGACACATTTTTATTTTCAGAAACTATTATAGCATTAGGGTTATCTTCTCTACACTCATCTTTTTTATCATTATCTCTTTGGAAATACAAGTCCGAGCACAAGGTGACTCAGAAAGTAAATTCGATAGGTAAAATTCGTCTTCATTTTGACTGGAAATGCTGGGTATTTCGTGGTCATAATGACTGGGCAACTTTTCATTATACATAATATTACTAAGATTATATATGTCTTTGTACATAAAGTACGTCCTCCTCGATTGATGCCACGATTTTCGCAGGCGGAGACTTATCAAACGAAACCAATGAATCTGGAGCCGAAATTCCCTCGATTGGTATCGATCGATTTTTATGATCAATTGCAACTTCATTTCACAAAAACCAATTATTTCCCATTATGACAGAACGAGAGAAATGTGAGACTACGAGAAATGACGTTAAATAGCCATTTTGTCGGACATTTACATTAATCATTATTTGCTTTTTAACTGTCGTAGGTTTCTTCCCGATTGCGGTTTACAAAACTACGTTTGAGACTGGCAGTTCTGCAATTGTACCATGTAATAGTAAATAATTATAGAATTTTTCCGAAACAGTGGAGAGACAATGATTGGACAGCCTGAGGATTCCTCTAGATCGAGGATTGTTGAGCTGGTATTCCATAAGATTATAAAATTTGTGCAATTTCTTTAAACTTTCAGGAAACCTCTAGCTTGTGAGATCACTAACAAGGCGTCATTTTCGAGTGTTGCGTTATTAAAAATAAAAGCTACGCTGAACAAATACCAAATTTAGATTTCTCTAACCGTTCATTCAAAAGCAAAAATAAACAACAAAATTACGAAGAAAAAACATTTTCCGAAATTAATTAATATATTTCTTATGTATATAAAAACATTGCTTCGCACAAGCGTGGATAGAAGCGATTAAGAATTGTTGTAAATTTAATGCGAACACTTGGCGCGTTTAACGATATTACTTTAATTCAATTATTAATATATAGTTCGAAAGGCAGCACCTTGCCACTTTTCATAATTACTTCTGGGGACCCACCGATCATCTAATTTACATAATGGCACGTGAAAATCCGTTTGCTGCGTATTCAGAAATTCGAGCGTAAATTCTTGCTAGCCAATCTCTAGTTCGGAAGTGAATCGCTACTTATACATAAAATTTTTTGTAAGCTAAAATATGAATTCATTACGCCACATGTTGTAGTATACATGTAAAGGAGTATCTTTTCTCTTCTAAAAATTTTCGAAATAATGACTTACTGCATTGAAAGATGTCTATTTTTGTTACGGTATTCCCTTAATCGACGTTTTCTATTAATGTATCAATTTCATCAAAAAATGATATACTAGTTAAAATATGCATCTCTTGGAGTAGCGCAACATTTTTTAAAAACTTTTCCCCATAAAATCTAAATCAAGATATGTCACCTGAATTTCCGGCGACTCTAGAACCGCCTCGCAACACTTTTACATCCAGATAAGTGCTGAGAAATGCGCAAATGCTATGTCTAATGTCATCCTCTACACGTGAACCAATGCTTAACCTTATCTGAGTCACGTTAGTTAACTGAAAAAATTGACACCTTTGACAGGTCGCCACCGCTCTAAGCGTCAACTTCGACCTACCAGGCACCCATTTTTACGTTCCTCATCATGATACGACACTCTCAGGTGAATATTGGCCTTTTTCGCATAACGTTGCCATTTACATTGTGGGCTCATCGTATATTCGGAAACGTGTGCAGCTCCAAACATTGGTGACTAAAGTGCGTCCCACAACCATCACCGTGGCGCGTTTGCTGACTATTGCCACTAACTGCATACAATAAGCTCAAATTTCTAAATATTGATTTTAGCAGTCATTCCTTGTAAGGTCTTTATATTTTTGAACCCGATGGTGAAGAAGGTCCGTTTACTTCGATTTATAAAGACACCAACTTCTTTTACAGTAAAACAGCACACAAACAATAATTCAGATTAAATTTTATTAGTAGATACAACAATAAAATTGTCTCAGTTCTGATTTATTTAATTAAATGAATAAAATGAACACATATGATTTAATTTAATCCTATTAGCATATCAAACATTTATGAAAAATATAGGACTCATTTTTATTTCCTGAAGTAACTAAAATATCTAGGTATAGTACCTTTGATGTTGTTTAGAAATCTTCTGAAAATCCAAATTGCTAGTCTGCTCTGTGTGGTAAAACCCTTAAATGTTTAGGAAGAGAATTCTGCCAGTAATGGCGATGGATTGCGGAGCTTTGGCGAGGATCATGTATCTGGTAATTCTTGCCTTTAGCATCAGTCACAACCTCGCGCATTTCGTGATCAAATATTGAACAAAGGTCTCCGTTGACATTAAGCACTCCAATCGTGATACCACACGCTTTCACTTTAATGATGTCAGCAAGCAAAGGCGCGTGTCGATTCCAGTTGTTTAGGTAATAATAAATACCTTCACTAACTATATTCACCCTCTTGCATACATCCATAAGTGTATCAATTAACTTTCGCGCTGCATCGTTTTCTGTAGGAAAAGAATAAGCATTAAACATTAATATATGAAAATAAAAATTAGAATATATTATCAATAAAATTATGTGTACCCTCATTTTCTTGCAATAACATTTTCATTTTCTAGAAATTTATTTTCCTAAAATCTCGTGTAAGTGAAAGAAAATTATTCACCAACGTTCGAAAGAAAGGATACCGGGTTTCAAGTGATTTATAATAATATACACTTTTTAAATATTTTTTCTGTAACATTTTTTTCTTAATAAAAATAACCATTTAACTAAATTATTTAATTTTACAATTAGCCTCACAAAGCCAATGCATTATGGCGTTTTAAGAAATTGATTTGAATTAAAAAATATCTTAAAATAAGAACTTATTAGTAAAAGTAAAATGCTTAAACAATTCATATAACTTACCTTCATAATATTGTCGTTGCCATAGCAATAAATGTTCATATTCTTCCTTTTCATCCCAAGATTCATGGGAACCATGCGAAGAACCCGACGGAGAACCTATCGCAGAATTATGCCCAGAACCAGGCGGAGTACCATGCGAAGCACCATGCGCAGCATCTCGCAGAGCAGATTGAACAAAGTCAGAATCCCGTTTACCTCTATAAAATATATGAGTTATAAAATTACTTCCCAATCATATATGAAATATTTCCTCAGGATATCACCTCGGCATTTACTAAATCATTTTATAAAATTAATTAAATTTTTTTGTTATTATTAACATTTTGGGAATCGTTTGATCAACTGTTTTCTGCAAAGCCAGTCATTAACTAAAAGTTATACAGAGCAAGCCTGCCCAATGTTTATTGTTGGAATGGAATACCATAATTTTTTCAATAGAACTCATATTGTTTCTGGTTAAGTAAGTTTATAGTTATGTCACTATTATATTTACCATCGCGAATAACCGAAACCACGAGGGTCAGGTAGATAGAAACGAGATCGATTCCCATGTCCCCCCAGTAGAGTAATTGATATACGAAGAATAATTTAAACCCAAAAAAGATGGCAGGTAATGAATATGATGCAAATGGCTCCGCTTTATATACCAACTTGAGCCGTGAAAAAAGGTCACAGTGTTGGTTTGTGTGCGACTTAAATTTTGACTTTTATTGACAAACAGTTAGGCATACATAAATTTTTCATCATCAGTTACCAAAACTGTTAATGGCATCTTTTGATTTAAAAATTATTCTTTAATATTAAAGGACTTATAAAAAGCAATATTATTAATTCATATATGAATCTCTATAATGATTAATAGACATTAAAGGACTCTACTGCCAACACCTCGCAGAAAAGAAAACTGCAACCTAAATAATTATCGAGCTTAATAACACAGGCCGACAAAATTTGACAAAGGTCCGGAACCAGAGACCAGACCTAGTATACCCGAAGGTTTTTGCTGCGCTGAATCCGAATCCGACCTCA
>NC_046658.1:170968084-170975382 GCF_010883055.1 Belonocnema kinseyi | reverse complement strand
AGTTAGGCATCGCATTTTGAAGGTAAAGAGTAGTTCTTTACGATGCCATTGTCAGTTTGTGAAAAAAAAATTTTCGCGATGTTACGGGGCCTCGAACACATCGAAATAACGGGTTTTTGACCCTTTTAGGTTAGAATATCTCGAAAACTGAGGGTGATGGAATTTTTCTGAGGTCAGATTCGGATTCAGCGCAACAAAAACCTTCGGGTATAGTAGGTCTGGTCTCTGGTTCTGAGAATTGTTGGCCTGTGTAATTAAAGCGTAATTAATTTTGAAATATGAAATTTTCCTTTTTAAGTTAACTCGTTTTGAATTAAATGAGTTTTCAATTATTTGACTACATTCTTCTGAATTAAAAATTGTGTTATACATAAGCGAATGAAAATATAAGACTTTTTCAAATTCTTCAAATTTTCATAAACTTAACAATATTTTATAGATGAATTGAAACAGAGTTAAAAATCTAAAATTAGTAAAGCCAATTTTTTTCGAAGTAACTTTTTATAGTCAAAAGTATCTTTTTTCAAGTAGAATGATAAATAAAGCCAGAATGAGAATGAAGTAAAAAAATCACGTCATAAAATATTGTCTAGTGTAATTTGAAAAAGAACTTTTTATTAAAATGGAATTTTCTGTAGTTTCTGTCAATATTAAATCTAAAGTTTTTACCATTTTTATTAATGTTTCTAGTTAATCAATTTTTATTTTTTGCAGGTTTTTTTATTCAATAATCATGTGTATCAAATTTGATCAAAAAATAAAAATTATGGAAACTGACATCAGAAACATATGGAAAAGTAGTGTATCTGAAACGCTAAGTAATTAAAATTTATACAGTTTTGATTACCAAAACTTACGCTTTTAAAAATTTGATTAAAATATCTTCAGGCATCATTTGAATAAATATAGTTAAAGAAAACACTTCTAGTTCACAAAATTAACTGTGTTTACATTTATAATTGCCTATACTTCTTACATTTTTTCTTATTTATTAGGACCATACCATTTCACGTCTACTTTTGCGATTTAAAATTAATTGAATTTATCAACTTCAATACTAATAAACTACTTTAATTTGAAAATTCAGTTACTAAAAAAAAATAAAGTTCCAGTATTTAGTAGGATCAGATGATTCATTAAAAACTCTACGCTATTCTCGTTTGCGACTATTTACGACTATTGGCATTATTCTCTTAGGGGAAAATGTCAAAAGGTACTTAAGCTCAATAATAAATATCAAAGCTCTCAATAACAGCACTAAATTTTATTTTCTCAGATAAAAAATATCGCAAAAACGTAAACTAAAGAAAATGACTGGATCCAAGAGAATATAATGCTTCATTTTTTTCTCTTTAAACCAAGAATTTGGTTACTTTAGATGAGTAAATATTATACAGAGAAAAATGTCCTGCCTCTACTCAAAAAAATTATTTCTTTGGTTATATTTCTTTAACGCGAAGAAATATGTTTTTGGCATTAAATGAAAACATTATTATATTAGAGAAATCATCTTTGGAAGCTGTAAATCTGATTTTATTAAATCTCATTTTCACACCGAAAGATATATTTCCTTATTGCAAGAAAATAGATTCTTAGAATTGATAAACACGTATTTAAATTGAGTAATTTTGCCAGTTGGTAATTAAGTGATTCAGGTTCTTTCAACGAATGAAACTTTTTGGTTTCGGAAACGTAAACAAAATTTACTATGCGAAAGAATAATTAATATTGGATAATGATAATGACATTGGTTGCATCAATAATAAAAGTCCAAATACAAATATTACACAAGTAAATGCCGGCTGATCAATTTATCCCGGAAGTACGTCAAAATAATGTATACAAAACTTTTATACTGATTTCGGATTTTTTATTTGATTTTTATTTTATCGATATGTCAAAATTTATCTTTCGAAAAAATCTCCCACATTTTTTTAAAGGAAATATCAGAGATCTTCAATGAACACTTTAACCATATGTGAATCCATGGTGAAATAAAAAAAAATAAAAAAATGATTTCTAGGTTTTCACATATTTATAGCTCAATATTGTTCGAAGTTTTCTAAAGCATTCCTTCTTACTCGCAAGAACTTCTGAGTATTCAAGGAGTGTACATCGAAAGTAGGTAAATCTATAGAACTCTTTTCTAAAAATAAGTAATTTTCAGATTTAAATATTCGTAATTTTTTGGTGAAAATCGATTTTTGTTACACGAAATTCAAGAATTCTAGTAGAAAATGCAGGATTTAAAAAAAAAGTGAACTCTCTCGTCGAAGAGCATACGATGTTTTTCATAACGAACAAGTAATTTCAGACATTTCTCAAAATACAGGTAAATATGGCAAATAACAATAAATTGACTAAAATTCCGTTTTAAACATTTTTATAAAGTTCTGAATATTTATTAAAATATTTGGTAATTGATAGCAATATTGCAGATAATTTATGGTAAATTACCATAAATTGTACAAAATTCTATATCAATTTCCGAGAATTTATGCAAATTTTCGATCATGTGTGGCAATTTTACAGATGAATATGGTAAATTACCATAAATTACCCTTTACATTAAGAACGGAAGTCGCAATTTTCATTCAACTATCTTCCAGAATGACTTTCTATTCCTTGCATAATGTTTTACTATTCTTGAGGATTTTATTAAAATTATTATTGTATTCAGAAAATCTTATAGCTTTTCTTAAAAATTCTCTTATTAAATGGAATTTAAAAATAGACAAATGTTTTAAGTAAGCCTTGACACGGGACCTGAATGAAGCAATATAAATTATAAAAGAATGTAAAATATTTCTATTATTGTTACGCTTAATATGTATCTTTTCTAATCGAAAAATTAAAATTTTTGATGAAACATTCAATATTTTATTGAAACTAAGCCATCCCTGGTAAAAAGTTAATCCTTTCTGTTTGAAATTTTACCTTTTGAGTTGAAAAATAAATAATTTGTTTAGAAATTAATTTGAATTGTTAAAAACGCTATAATTGTTTTAGAACAAATCGCATTTCTGTTGAACATTCTTCCCCCCCCCCCCCCCCGCCATTTGCTGAGGACCTCTTTTAAATAATTGAAAATTTAATACACATTTATAATTGAAAGCATAGTTAGATTCTATAGACATGGCAAACCAGACCTTCAAATAATAAATATGATATTTATAGGTACACTTATAAGGAAGATTCGTTCTGAATGACAACTGTATTTATTCTTCTTACGCTTCTTGAAGGCAAATAGGACAAATAATGTTATGTCTTACCTACTATACACATTGTTAGGTAAAAAAAATAAAAAAATTTTATATGATTTTCCGTAAATTTTTAATCTTGTTCAATCAAATATTTATCAATTAAGTTGGATAAATAAATTCAGAATTATTCCTAAGAAAACTGTACTTTTTTTTAATCGTCGAAACTTTGAGATTTAAAAATACGGTTTGAAAATATTTTTTTATTTTTTGAAAGAAAGTTCTTTGATAGCTTAGAAAGTACTTTATGAAAAATTGAAGGTGTTTGTAAAGATATTTGTCCATTTAATAGTCTTTAGAAATATTTAAAGTTCTTTCATTCATTTAAGAGAAAAGTGGTAGTTTTCGTTCAGCTGCAATTCATAATAACAAATTGCGTTCTCTGAATGATTATCTGCTGTTTGTAAGGTTTAATGGAGACTACTGTATTCAGGAAGCAGTCTAGTTATTCGTGAACAGTCTTTTAGTAAATAGAAACTAAGTTCATTTTAAAGCAAATTAAATTAAAAATGTTTTCGATGAGTGTTGCAACAAGTCGTGAATAAAGTTAGGGAGAATAAATCAGGTGTTTACATTATTCAACATTTATTGTTTTGAAGAAAACTGAGTAATAAAAGTTTTACATTAATGGAGATGACGCGAGTTTGTTTCCAAATTTAAGAAAACAATTTTCGATTGTGTTAATAAAGTTAAAAAATGATCGCAACCGCATTTTTCTTTTTAACTTTATATTGATTAATCACTGTTATTAAGTTTGTATTCGCTTTATTATATTTAAGTCCAATCTTTGTGGAGATGACGCAGTTTATTTCCAAATTTGAGAAAACAATTTTCGATTGTGTTAATAAAGTTAAAAAATGATCGCAACCGCATTTTTCTTTTCAACTTTCATATTCATTAATCACTTTTATTTACAGTTAATTTATTAGTTGAATTTAATTAAATTTAATTAAATCTTCCGCAAGACTGCTCCGACCCAGGTCGCTGATTCATCTCTCTAGCAATCACCCCAAGTTAAGATCCTCACAAAGTCGTTATGTAAGGTTCCCCATTTGGGTCCATTTGGCCAAGGTCGTTTCTTTCAGGCGTCATTCACCCTACTGACACTCTTTTTATAACTTTTGCCGCCATACTTTCCTGTCCTGGCATACTTCTCTGGCTTCTTTTATGTCCATGCATTTTTTGATGCAGGCTCTCGTGTTTCTGTGACTACTTATGTCTCTTCTAACTAGGGTCTCATTCACACATTCTAACCATTCTTTCCGCGGTCTACCTCTGGGCACGCTGCTATTTACTTTACCTTGACATACTTGTTTCGTTAGTCGTTCATTTGGCATTCTCTCAACATGCCCGAACCATCTTAACCGATTTTTTCCCATGTGTCTACTAGCGTGTCCTCTGCCCCACATTCTTTTAGAATTATCTCCTTACTTACTTCGTCCATGAGAGTTTCGCCGCATATTATGCGCATGAATCTAATGTCAGTTGCGTTAATTTTACTATTATATATTTCTTGATAAGTCCATGTCTCGCTATCGTATAGTAGAGTCGGTACAAACATAGAATTATGTATTTCCATTTCAGCTTTATTTGATATATTTTGAATTCTGATAAGGGGACCTGCTCTACCAATAACCTTATAATCTTCGTTTATGCGTCTATCCAATTCCTTATCTATCTTTCCATCCCTAGTAAATAAGCTACCATAGTATACGAACTTATCAGCTTGTTCAATTCTCTCATCATTTAATAAATTATTGTAGTGTTTTCTCACTCTTTCCTTCGAACACCATAGTTTTCGTTTTATTTTCGTTAATTTTAAGGTCCATGCTCTTTATGTTTGCATTTAGTTTATTCAACATTCTTTGTAAGTCTTCCATTGCCTCTCCCGTAACAACCTTATCATCTGCGAAAGCTAACCCACGTACCCTTACTGTTTCGAGATCCAGACTCTCTTCGTCGAACAGAGCAATTCTGAAAGAATTGTCCGTAAATAATATAAATAACCATGAAGACAAAACGCATCCTTGTCTAACTCCTTGAACAATATCGAAAAAGTCACTCAATCTCACATTTACCCTTACACTCGCTTTGCTACCTGTATATATTGTTTTTATAGCTTGTAGCAGCCATCCATTGACCTAATACTCTTTCAGGACTTCCCAAAGTTTACTTCTATCTACCTCGTCAAAAGCTTTTTCCAGCTCAAAAAATGCACAGAAAACTTTTTTTCCTACTCTCAAACCTTTTTCTGTAATTTTCCTTAAGCTAAATATTTGATCCGTACATGACCTTCCTGGCATTAACCCACTTTGGACTTCTCAAATCTTTGCTGCTGTTATTTTCGTTACCCTACGAATAAGTATTTTTAAGTATATTTTACTTACGGTACTTAATAAACTAATCCTTCTGTAATTATGGCAGTCGCTTTTATCTCCCGTTCTTTTATATATTGCTACGATTATCGCTTTTTTTCAATCGCCTGGGACGTCTCACATCTCGAAACATAAATTTGTTAATTCTTATAGTCTATGTGGCATGTACTCGCCACCGTGTTTAAGCATTTTACCGTTAGTACAGTCTAACAAGACAGCCTTACCGTTTTTCAAGTTCTTAATTATATCCCCAACCTCAGTGACACAGACTTTCTCAATTGAGTTCTGTATCGTATCGTGTTCAACATCGCAGTTGTGGTGCTCTATAGATTCATCTCCGAATTTTCTGCTAAAATAGTCTTTGAAAGCCTATAGTATTCCGCCTGCATCATATACCATTTCCCCACTACTATTTCTCATGTTGACGAATTCTGTACTTTGGTTTCCTTTCATTCTTTTGTAAAGGAGTTTCTTGCTTCCTTTATAGCCGTTTTGTATTTCCATCTCTTCCTCTGCTCTAATTGTATCTTTACGTTCCTTAATTAATCGTCTGAGTATCCTGTTTTCGCGTCTCTAATCAGTTCTACGTCTATTTTTTTCCTCATTGCTAAGACCTGCGATGTTCAAAGTTCTCCTGTACGCTTCCCTCTTTGCTTTTCAGGCAGCCTGTATTTTATCATTCCACCACGCATCACCAGACATTCTTCCTACAACTGCGGTACCACGCACTTCGATCGTACATCTAACAACGATATCCCGTAACTTTGTCCAGGCCTCATCTATATCTTTGTTTTTATACGGTCCTCTCACGTTGACCTATCTATGCTTTCGATTATCTTATTTTGGAAATCTATTCGCACATCCGGCTTATGTAGGTTCTCAATTTTGATTTGCATTTGTTTTGTTGTAATGGTACTCTTTTGTCTCTATCTCCGATCTGAGTTTCTTTTTGAGATCAGAAGGTAATGATCAGTATTGCATTCAGAATCACTCATGACCCTTGAATCTTTGATTAACTCTCCTAATCTTTCATAGTATAATAATATTTATATAATATAGAAATAACTATATATAGATACCATAAAATAAATAATACTGTTTTTTCACATTTTCGACGAGAAAAGAAATACCAAGAGAGTTTGCATAATCAAAAACAATTTTATTTAAGAAATCTTAATGTTTAAAGAAGCCGAATTACACGAGTTTTATCACTGTTTTTTTCATTTCAAACATTTTCATAACTGGTGTGTCATGTAAGACGATTATTCGGATTTCACAATATGAATAATGTTACATCATTTACTCTTGAAGCCAATTCTTGAATTTTTGAAGGGCAATTTACTTATTTTTCCTCGCAATCTGAACCAACGATAGTTTAAAGGTGAATAGATTCATGAAGTAAACAAATTTAATTTAATAATTATATAGGCTAAACTGAAAATAACGTATTCGCCAAAAAAATGGTTGAACGGAAAATTAAAGGCTTTCTAAAATGCTGCAGTACATATTTGGCTAAAAATTTGAATTTTTTATTAATTTCAATATTATTTTCGAAAAATAAAGCGAAAATAACAAGTCCTAAAAAAGAATATCTGTGATTAATTTTGTAGGGATCGTTTTTTCATAGGAGTTACTATAAATAAAACTAAACTAGCAAAGGGGG
>NC_046658.1:170962977-170968074 GCF_010883055.1 Belonocnema kinseyi | reverse complement strand
TGACCCAAATTAGATTTGAGCGAAAAAATTCGAAACAAATTCCTACAGTGTCTACTAAAAATAGGAATTAAATTCCAACCTAAAACGGACCACCTCCACCTTATTCACCACCATCAAACCTTCAAAAAATGAAAACTTCACCACTTGTGTACAGCGGTTTTGGAAATATTCGACATTGTCGAACTAGTATTTGCTTAATAAAGTACACTATGAACTATATGAACTACCTTCACTCTTATTCAAAAATGTTGCCCCCCCCCCTAAGGAGGGTGGAGCAAGTCGTTTCATTAATTATTTATTTGCAGGATATGTAAATACAAACTAGGTAATCTTGATTACTGGGCTTGACTAGGGTGTCCTAGGGTTTTTGGGATCGTTGATTCCGAATCAAAGGTCTGTTAACCTGTACCGTATCAGCTTTGAGGTTATTCGAAGGTCACACTGAAAAAAATTAGATGAAGAAATCCAGAAAAAAAGATAGATAGGTTTTTGGGGACGCTCAATTCTAATCAAGAGATTTTTTATTCCCTTAATATAATTTAGAGGTCTTGTCAAAGTTTTCTAGCAGACATCTAAAAATTGAAGTGAAATGGATAAGTATTTCCAACCAGCAGATTTAGGTTTTAAGTTGACTTTGAAATTACCTTTTCTTGACATTAAACTGTTAAATAAACCCGAAAATCGGATTCGGCGTTCCCAGAAACTTATATATGTATTTCTCAAGATTTTTTATCGTCTTTTCTACGATTGCACCTTCAAATGACATTGGCTTTGATGCGATAGGAGTGAACGGACCACGGATTCGGATTCAGCGACCCCAGAAACTTACGGATGTATTTTTTTAGATTTTTCATCAGTATTTTTCAAGTTCGAGCTTCAAATGACCTTGAACCTAATGTATTGATGGCCAACGGACCTAGAATTCGGAATCAGCAATCCCAAAAACTTATTTTATTTAGTACACCCTGTAGGATTTTTTTCGATTTTTTTGGCCCAAATTTAATTTGGGTAAAATCCCGGCTTTAGAGACCCCCTCCCTACCTTTTATCTAAAAATCTATAATCGCTCTGTTTGAAATTTTGTGACGCAAACGTAAAAAGATAATATCGTTTTACCTGAATCTTCATTTAAATTCAACAAATAAGAACCATAATTACAGGAAACTAAAACTTTTTTCTATTATTTGGACAAACTTTGTACTTCTTCGTATTTTTTGGTTATTCCTATATTTTCTTGTAGTTTTAAATTCCGACAAGAATTTACCAAAAAAAATACGACTGAAAGTATTTAAAACTATAAAAATTTATAGGGATTTACAGGTATTGTATATAAAAAATTGTTCTTTTTCGACTAACGATGACAAATATTTAGTATATTGCAATTAGATAATTTAAAATTAAATTGTAAAGGACACCATAAAAATATGTCATTAAAAATTGTGCCATTACAATGTTTACAACATTTGTCATCTCAGGTCGCAAAAAAAAACAAACAAGTTTTGATTTGCAATTAAAAAATCAACAATTTAGAAAAATGTAGCACGTTTATTGAAATTGAAAGATTTAACCTGTTGAGTATAATTTCATTTTTTCATAAAAAATTCTAAGAACTTAACTGTAAATTAAAATACTTAAATTCGAATTCATTTGAATTTAAAACGTTAAAAATGAAGTTTCAAAATTTTAAGCTTTTCATGTTGTGAATTTATCATTAATTATTTACTAATTAATTTTTTACGCTAAAAATTTCATTAAGATTGGATTTTAATTATTTTTAAGATGGTAAAATAAATAATTAACTTTAAAATTTTCTAAATGCATATTCGCTATTATTTGCATATTCCAACTATATTTTTCATTTAAAATGCTGCCATGACAATTTTATAATGTTTTTAAATGTTTTAATTGTTGTCTATGTTTAGTATAAGAAGTTTAAATAATTAGGATTAGTAGAATTAAAAATTTAAGAGTAAAACTATTTTGAAGCTATTCAAATGTTTTAATAAACATAATGTTGAAAATTATTCTATTTATTTTTTTAACATTATATTGTTATTAATTCATTCTATTATAACTTACATTTTCTGAAATTATTAAAAAAACTTAATGTTAAAATAAGTATTCATAAATTAAAGTAGAAACAGTCAGTTCTTACCAGCCTGAAATAATCAGCAAACTGGTCTCCGTCAATCATCATTTTATCCCCTTTTTAACCTACCTACGCATTTAGCTCGGGTCGTGAAAGCTAATTTGATGGCAACGCAGAGTGGTCTTTAATAGAAATTTACTGTTCATAATCGCCCACAGGTCGTATTTCTTAACTGATTTAAAAAATTGTTTTTTTCAGAAATGCTCAGCAATTAATTTTTAAGAGAATTGTGGTTTACTTTTTTTAAATTTTTTTCACAGAGCAGCAATGTATGAACAAATATAATGACAAAATTGACCATTTTAGCTTTGTGAATTTTTATCTCAAGAAAAAATACAGATTGGAACTCACTATCAGCCGGAATTATTGCACATGAATTCATAGAACATAATTAATTTTAATACTATTAAACCTAATTATTATAAACAATTTCTATAAACAAATTCTTTATAAACGAGTTTTTCTCATAGCTGAATTGATTTTTCTGAACAAAAGTCATTCACTTCAAAGCCATTAATATACTTTAAACTTTATCAAACATAAACAATATAGATTGTTTATAACAATTTAGTTAAACAAGTCTCCTAATCAGCCGTTTCCTCGTAGAAAAAAATGTTTTTTTCTTCAATAATTATTAGAGTGACATTTATTGCGGTGACTAACCAACGAAATTAAATAAAGAATAATTTATATGATTGTTATAAACAATTTTTTTAACAAAACTATGATTTATTTTTTTTACATGCAAAAAGGACGGTTTCCCCCCGAAATTATCCGACGATAAACTAATAGTGCTTCCAAAATTAGATATGGGACATCAAATAATCATTTGCGTAATTGTTAATTACAATTTCTGTAGCAAACTGCCCATAGCAATAATGCTGTACTTCCATTTTTAGAAGTCACCTATCCTTCATTTGCTTTATGCAACTTCCTGAAAAATAAATGAGGAACAAGTGAAAATAAGCTGCAATAACGCTGTACTTGCGTATTCAGAAGTCACTTATCTTTCATTTGTTTTGTATGTAACTTCATGAAAAACAAATGAAGAACAAGTGACTCTCAACTAAAAAGTACAGATTCAGGTTCACCGCTAAGTGGGCAACTCTCGCACGTGCTCTCGCAAGAGAAATCATGTAACCATTTTATATACATAATCATAATTTATTTATTTTAAGTTTTTTATAATAATCTCATTATTATTATAAGTATCAATTTTTTCATTGATTCAATAACACAAACAAGATTATCACAAAAATGATTGAAGAAAAAATAACTTTTTTCTACGACCAACCGCAGATTGTCACGAATTGTTTTAAAATTTTTATTAACAATTGCGCAAATTATTATTTGATGTCTCATAGAGGCGAAAAACTCGTTTATAAAGAATTTGTTTAAAAAAATGTTTATAAAACATTAGTTGTTAACTCATTCTAATTTTGTTGTTACAAATTATGACTCTTATGAAAAATATTAGCAACTAGCGTGAAGTAAACGATATTTTCTATTATAAAAAAACACTAATAAAAATTTAGTCATAAGAATGGTTTATAATAATTAAATTAAATGTTATTGAAATTAAGTATGTTTTATGAATGCATGTGCAATAATTCCGGCTGATAGTGAGCTTCTATCTGTTTTTTTTTCTCGAGATAAAAATTCACAAAGCAAAAATGGTCAATTTTGTCCCTATATTTGGCGATTATGAACAGTAAATTCCTATTCCAGATCACCGTGCAGCGGTGGGACTGTAACTTCTCTTCAAATTAAGTGCTTTAATTGAAATTTGAAATCCTCGTTCCTTTCGAATAAGTCTAAAGATTTAATTTCAGTGTATTATTACGATAGTTATTTTCCGAGAATTCAAAGTGCTACCTGAAATTTACATTTTTGACCTTGAATTACAAATTACTTTGAAATTACTCATAATTTGAATTACATTCAAGTCGAAATCAATTACAAAAGGGTATAAATTGATTGATTCTTCAAATTCAAACCCTTTTATAATTTGAAACCCTTTTTATCAATTAGCAATAAATTTAAAGTCCAAATTATTGAAACTTAAAGACAATTTCAAATCATGGTTTAAAACCATACTTCTTAAAAGCCAAGCCACAGTACTTCACAAAATTATTTGCCGTTTATTCAAAATCTTATCATTTCACTGAAAAAACTAGTTGGTTGGGACAACTAACAAAGTAGTAGGCCCAACTATTTTAGTTTGTAATAAATGCCGCTGCTATTAAAGTGGTTGAGGCTACTACTTTTATTCGCAAGATTGGTAGTAGTTGCCCTTACTACTTTATTTGTTCTCGCTACAACTTTCGATGGTGGGTACTACTTTCAAGCAGCTGTGTTTACTACTTCAAATAGTAAGCATTACTACTTCACTTAGTAAGTCTTACTATTAACTTAGTTATTTTACAAATAAATTAGTTGATCTTACTACTTAAAGTAGTCATCCTTACTATTATATAATCTTATATAATATTGCTATTCAATCTTATATTTTCTTGCTATTCATATAATTATATTCGTCCCACTGGAAAGCTGAATCGTCACGGTGATGTATTTATACAAATTAGGGTACCTTTTCACGGAGGCCTGTTTTGAAGTATTCTTTGAATTTATATGACACATCGAGTTCACATGTAGGTTATCAATCAAACAAATTTGACTTAATCCAACAAAGTAACTAAAAATAAATCCTATGAAATATATTCATTCCAAGATTATTTCAAAACAGACCTGCGTGAAAAGGTGCCCTAGGGCCTAGGCGTAGGCCGTAGACGACGCCCTAAGGATCTATACGATGCTCTTCAATATTTTCCACGTGTTTACACTTTTTACGTAAAGGTTCAGATTAAAATGGCGATCATCGAAAACATGACGCGATATTTCGATGCGAATGTTGGCAGTACTGCTCATATTTCAGTTCTGCCAATATCG
>NC_046658.1:170961258-170962877 GCF_010883055.1 Belonocnema kinseyi | reverse complement strand
CAAAACTGGTTAGTTACTGTTACCATCGAAGTAGTTGTTGTAGCTTATACCAACTCTACTAATAAGGAGCTTCTTGTCGCAACTAACCATTTTTTTCAGTGTTTGCAAAAACGAGTTTAAGTCTGTTGTAAGAATCTTTCTTTTACGGATTTATTACCCGTCAATGACAATTTGAGCTGACGTTGCAGAGCTACATGGAACCCCATTCATCGAATCTAAGGATTCGAAATGTTTCTCCCCTTTCTTACACGAATAGTACGTGTCTAACCTTCACTTACTTTTCTACTGAACCCCGCCGACAGTCGTTTTCCAGTGATAGGTATGCGTTACGATCAGGCCGTTTTCTTATAGAAACGCTTCTAATCACTCACGGTTAATAGAATTGGCAGTATTTGATTGAAATGATTCACCTAAGTCAATAACATATTAGAAATAATTGATACACATCTACCATTAAAAAATTTCCTTGAGCAACCGCGAAAATAAATTCATCTAAACTCTCTTATTTGGTATTTGGCTAAGCGCATCTGTCTGACCTTTGTCGCGTTTTCCACTTATCAATCGATGCAACTGCCGATCAGTAATCACCGCGCGATTATAGTAAGATAATGTATTTGTGTTGTAACGAATAATGGAATGAAGGCGATTAAAACCTCACACCCTAGAACCAAATTCATTTATAGCTTGGTTTCATGAATTAAATATTTTCACATTTTTACTAGATATCTCGTCTTATTGAGATCACCTATTTCAATAATTGTATTATAAAGTAACCGCAAGATATCACAAAGTGCCCAACGAGAATTCCGCATCAAATCAATCTACTATTGGCCGCGATATTAATCACACAGTTAGTAGGGCCATGGTGACATCCATGGCTGAGTGCTTCTTCATGAACCAAGGGGTGGTAAACATCCTTACCTATGATGGGAAAAATATGCTTGTTAGAGATTTCATTCAGGACATAGTTAACGAAGAATCTTAAGTACCAGCGAATTGTGAGAATCAATACCCAAGATAATTGAACTTCCTTTGGATCAAACATTTAGTGCAGAATTTGTTTAAAAATTAATTTAACTAAAATTCGAATATGTACCTAGGTATACTTGAAGCAAAATTTTAAACTGCCCAATCTGACGGTGAGCAAATGCCTGAAAATTTCCCAAGATTTGTTGTACTGAATACTTTTCTCAGAATTTTTTCTCTGAATTTTGGAAAAGCTTAAACACTTATGCTTGAGAAAACAATATAAAATAAGAAACCGTATGAACAATCATATGAAAATATTACCTTTGGTAAAATATGGTTCTGTTTGATTATATGCGCTTAATATGGTCTCAATTAATATCATAAATAGTTTCGAAATTTAATGGATAATCTGATGTTACGTCCCGTGACGTAAATATATATAATATACGAGGGTAGTTCAATAAGTCCTTGGAATGAAGTATAAAAACAATTTTTTTTGGGTAAATTTTTTTTAATTTTTCAACATAATCTCCTTGGAGCTCTATACCCTTGGTCAATCGCTTTTCAAGTTTTTTTAATCCTTCAGAAAAGTGCCTTTTCGGAAGTTCCTCAAAATAAGCACTTACAGAGGCAATGACGTCTTCGTTGTC
>NC_046658.1:170931763-170961158 GCF_010883055.1 Belonocnema kinseyi | reverse complement strand
AGCCCCCCTCAATTTCGTAAAACTAAAAGAGAAACTCAAAATGGCGACAGCGTAGCCTCATCGATGTCTAGGTATTTCATGAAATCTAAGCCATATGTAAATGCTACAAAAAATATCCAGAGTTCGTCTAGTCAGAGCTATTGATCCGCCGCAGGCTCTGCCCTATTCTTGCTCAGTTTACATGCAACCCTGCTGCCGTAAAGTTTTTGTCAAATCCTACATTGTCGTCAAGTAAGTTGTGATTCCTTTGTCTGAATTCAGCGTTCTGTTTGTCTGCGGAAGGATCTATCAGGTCCCAATTACGTACTTGGTCCGAATCTTTTTCTTGTAAATCAGTCTTTTCAAAACGTTTTACTATCACTCCTGGCATCCCTAAGAATCAGTTGGATATTTTACTACCAATTTTCGGATATTATCAGAGAGCTGAAAAAGGAAACTTGTACTGACACCATATATCTAGATTTAAACTTAAAACTAGGTTCCTCCTCGAAAAATAAAAATAAAAAGTGAATATAATTTTTTTCAATAGTGAAATAAGATACAAGGAAAATTAAATATGTACTCTTGTTAAACAAACAGATATTATAAAGAAGAAACTGGCGCGAGAAATCGCCCCAAATTTTTATAATTGTTAAATTTCAACTGTAAAGGTTCACAAACTAACATTCAAAATCGGAAATTTACAGTAATTATTTGCAAATATTGTAACAGAAACAAAGGCTATAATTGCCAGGCCTGTCTAAATTTAAAGATATTTTTTCCTTTTAATCTCATGTGTTGACGGTCAGAATTTTGGCGAGAATATTATGCGTGAAAACGCACTGTCCTGTTATAGATTGCCTGTCAACATGTGGAAATAACAGTCAAAATAAGCAACTTATTATACACTGTACGTCTTTACATACAACATTATACAAGGAAACCATACATACCTAGTTAGAATTATTCTGATAATTAAATCGATCAAATAAGACTAAATAATTTATATTGTGACATGGAATAATAAATAACTTCACCTGATCTATTTTTAAACAATTTAAAAAAATGTCCCGAAATTTTTCATCAATGGGCAGCAGAATGAAACACCTTGTAGTAAGACAACAACGCGAAAATCAACAACATATTAAAATTCGAAGTGAACTTGATAAATTACACAAGGCCACAAGATGAAATTTAGGTGGATCATCTTTTAGCTTAGTTGACGTCTAGATCAATGACAAATAAAGGTCAAACACCTTAATTTGATCGATGGAATTTTGTTGACCCCGGATTCTGAAAGAGCGGAAAATTTTATGTCCGAATACATCTCGACCTGTTGTCCAAACCGACCTTTGAAGGTCATTTGGAGGTCATCAATAGGTCCAATCGTTCTTTGATCTTTCAGCTCATATCTTAGCTAGGAGCGGGTGGAACTAGTAAACCTTTATGTTTTTGGGGTCTCTAATCACGATCCCTGTTTCCATATGCCGCCATCACGTCTAGTTCAAGGACAAATGAAGATCAAACACCTTAATTCGATTAATGCCATCTGTTTGGCACCGGATTCTAAAAGAGCGGGAAATTTTACGTCAAATACATATTGACCTGTTTATCACACCGACCTCTGAAGGTCGTTTGGAGGTCATCTACAGGTAAAATATTTCTTTTAATCTCTCAGCTGATGTCTTAGCTAGGAACGGGTCTCGAACCAGTGAGCATTTACGTTTTTGGTGTCGCTGGTCATGATCCAGGTGTCCATATGACCCCATCACGTCTATATCAAAGTCGAGTGAAGGTCAAACTCCGTTATTCGGACGATATAATTTTTATGACACCCCTGATTCTGTTTGTGTGTGCCTATTCGTGTATGTGGGTACTGTGTGTAGACTCGTATGTATCTGGGCGTTCATGTAGATGCTATGTATGCCTTTGTGTGCCTATCTATTTCTATGTGTATATGTATGTACTGCATGTATATCCAAGTAGATCTGTGTTAACTTACGTCGGCCCTTCTGTATGTGTGTGTGTGTGTGTGTGTGTCTATTTTCGTATGCGGGTACAATCTGAGGCTTTGTGTGGATCCGTGTATGCCTATGAGTGTCTGCGTGTGTGTGTCTGTTCTGATTCCACTCATTTCTCGAAAGTTTTTGACGCTATGGAAAAAATTGCGGGTGTTGAAGCAATTTAAATTCAAAATTTGAGATCAGATGTTAGAAACCGAGATTATTCAGGTTGGAAGAATGGATTCTTTAAATGGAACCAACAGTATTCTAACATCATGCTCACATCCAAAACATCTTGATATCGTCTCTATCTATCAGGGTCTTTATTATTTTCCAAGAATTATTTTTGAATTTCTTTGAAACTACTCCAAGCTGCTATCTCATTAGTTGTCATTCTCATTTCGAATTTATCATCATTCGTCCGTTCCACTATTTGGGAACCATCAAAAACACCTTTATTGATTTTTATTTCAGAAAAATTATGTAATTTCTCAATTATATACATGACAGCATCGTAGTATGTTCATAGATCCTGGAGTTGATTCTTGCCTGAGTGGCCAGTCCTTTTTCACATAATGTTGTTCTCGGGAACGACTGTCCTACTCACAAGTAAAGCATGGCATCTTTCTGCTTCCGCTTTGTTGACCTAATAAAATACTGGTTATTTTCAAATCTCCAACTAATTGTCACTTGTGACTATCATACTTCAATTTTTCGAGTAGAAAATGGGGATTATTGTATTGCTCTTTTAAGATCAGTGCATGACCAACCGGTATAGGGGCATATATATGTTTCTATTGTGAAGTCAGACAGCTTTCAAACTGCTCACTGATGCATCAATAAATAGTCGCCAATCAGTATCTATATTTTAAACACTTTTATACTCATTTGTCAACCCTTCCACATCATTGCAATAAATCAAATCCTTTGCTTTCAAGAAGAATTTCCGGAATGGGCGATCTCGATCACAATAAAAACTTACTCGAGTACCTGGAGCTAAAATATTCTTCCCTTTTAATCTAGAAGCTACAAGTTCGGAAATTTCTTTCAAAAGTCCTGCGTCTCAAACCAAGTCACTTTGATCGTCTTAAATAGAACCATGAGAATTTCCGGGCTGACCATCTTTTGGTTTTTGCCATTCATTTAGCTCGTCATTTTGCTGGACTTCGAATTCTTTAAATGACATTCTTCTATTTGTATCATTAATTTCTGTTTCAAAATAGACTTCGTCAGTAAATACCTGATGTTCACTTTCAACCTGTTCAATGCTGATTGAATCACCATGAGTCACAGATTGAACAGATGCGCATAATATTGTTGAATTATTCTTTTTATGGTACCCAGATGGATTGGTCAAGCAGAAATAGCAATCAGTGTCATAATGTTTTGAATCTCTCCAGATCGCAGGAGAAACAAATATCTGTATTTCTTTTCCGTGATTCGCAGGGAGCAAGTGACGGATATTTTTGAATTCAAAAATTGTCCATTCCACTGTTATCTATATTGAAATATTTTTGTAATGTGCTTTTAATGCATCTGTAAGCTGCCTCCCCTGATTCGTGATGACATATTTCTCACAAACAACGCAAAAGTTGTTTAATCGATGATAACGTGGATTTGTTGATGAACTTGTAGCACTCTAAAGGGGCCAAGTTTTCCATCAAATTAGAGCTGCCGTCGCACGATAACGACCATTGCGGGCCCGCTTGCACGCTTGTGCCTGCCATGACGGCTAGTACGCCTTCACCCAGGGACTTCGCCGGTGACCCGTTGCCCACCGTCCCTACGTGGAGGTGCCCTGGGAGCAGCTACAAAAAATGTCGACTCACGATGTCCCTTCTTATAGCATATTATGTACGTAATAAATCTTGGGCTCTGTTGACCTGGAGAATGACCCTTCTGGTCAAATATCAGGTCGTGACTTACGTTCAAAATGCTCAACAGTTGAATGTAATTCGGAAAATAATAGGTCCATGGTCTGAAATTTAAAGTTGGTTGAACTTAAACACTCAAGCTTGAAATTAAACATTAACTCATTCAATTTCTCATTTTAGACTCTGAATCTATCATTTGACGAAATCACATCCACCGGGATCGCGATCAGCGACCCTAAAAACATAAAGGTCCACTGGTTCGAGACCCGTTCATAGCTAACACATCAGCTGAGAGATCAAAAGAAGGATTTGATCTCTAGGTGACCTCCAAATGACCTTAAGAGGTCGGTTTGACAAACAGGTCAAGACGTATTCAAACGTACAATTTTCCGCTCTTTCAGAATCCAGGTTTAAAAAATTGCACACATCGAATTAAAGTGTTTGACCTAAATTTGACCTTGACCTGGACGTGATAGGGTCATGTGCACACCGGGATCATGATCAGCGACCCCAAAAACATGAGGATCAACTAGGCTGATAGATGCCGCACGTCAACTTCAATTTGTGACTCTGTGTTATCTGAGGATCTCGAAAATAAATCCATAAACAATAAAACAATCTCTAGCTCCATTAATTCATGGCAGGACTTCTCTGAAATTTTTATATCTATGTTAAATAAGGCTGAAATAGCCATTCAACACTTGAGACCAAATTAAGTGGATAGAATTAATTGAAATCTAAAGGCTCAAAATGAAATAATTTCAGGGAATTCTGTAGAATAAAATAATCAATAAAAATTAATAAAATTTCAAAACAAAAAATTTTTAAGAAATGCTGAGAATTTAAGAAATAAAATGAGATGTTCTCACATCTGAAATTAAAAGTTTAAGAAATCCTGAAAAGATAAAAATAAAATAAGATATTTTTAAGCATAACATATTTGAATAAAAAAAATTATAATAAAATAAAATTGAAGAAATCTTCAGGTATTTGTAAAATTAAATAAGTTATTTTAAAATCTGAATTATTTGAATTAAAAAATCAAATTTTAAAATCCCTAGATCAGAAACTTGAAATAACTTATTTTTAAGTCTGAATTATTCGAATTTAAAATAAAATAAGATTGAAAAAAACCTGAAAAGCCTGAAAAATTAAACAAGATTTAAAATATCCTGAGGAATTTGAAAAATAAAATTTAAGAAATTGTGAGGTCGGAAAAATAAAATGAGATATTTTAAGTGTGAATTATTCGAATTGAAAATAAAATTATATTTAAGAAATTCTAGGAAATCTGAAAAATAAAAAAGTTTTAAGAAATCCTGACAAATCTGGAAAATAAAATAAGATCTGAGATTGGCCAGCGTCCGACAATGGAGCATGGTCGTGTTGTGGACGGGGTGCCCGACCGTAACCCGGACGGGATCAAATAGTGCTTTACTAGATTTAAATTATTTGGGTTTCAATTGTGTGAAGTGCGTCTTTCACTGAATTAAATGATCAATTTCGTTCTATTTTACTGCGAGTATTTTGAATTTAAATATTAATAGTCCTGTTTAGAGTAAGTACATATATTATATTTTAAAATATTATATTACAAATAAAATTTCTAACGCTACGGTATTTTGAAACTACAATCTATAACTAAATCTATCGCGGCAAGTTGAAACTCGGTGAAAAAGCCATCTTCATAAGCTACAGTTTAGAAAAGTTAAAATACTCAATTTTAAAATATCTTTTTTTAATCATTTATTAATAAACGACGTTATGGAAATGTAAAATACAATAACTTTTAACAGGAATATCAATAAAATAATTTTTAAATAAATCAATTAAGCCGATTAAAATACTTCTTCGCGTCATATTTCGCTTCTTCATATTAAAGACTACTTTACAAGTTTTTACAATTACAGAACATGTAATTTTTTATGAACATTTACAATTTATCATAAAGATTGAACTTAGAATTTTTTTGTTAAAAGAAACTTTCCGAATTTCATAAAAGTCACATTGAATTTTTATCAGAAATTTATTAATTGTATGTCTGAAATCATGAAACATTAAAATTTGTGGTGTTAAAAAAATATTTATCCTATGTTTTGTCTGAACTTATTTTTGATAATAATATTCTTAAATGCTTGTCATTATAAATTGAAGCATATATTTAAAACCTTTCTTGTTTATTTTTTCAAATGATCGGTTCATCTTGAGTACAATCTGAAGCCCTTTGAGGCAACCTTCTTAGAATTCGAAGTTGCTCCAGGCCCTTAATGCAACGTCCTCTGTTGAGATATTAAGTCCGAGTAGATTTAATAATCAATTCAAGTTAAGAATCGTAAGGGTTTGAACAAGGTATTATTATTATTTATAACAATATTCTGTTGGAAGGATTCTAATAAGTTGCAGCTTTTTCTTAAATTTTTCACTTATGGTCCGCTTTCAAGTTAGGTTCGTTCCTGAATAATGTAATATATTAAAGTAAGTGTTGTAAGTTAGATGTAAATTTATTCTGAAAGGAGTGCTGGTTAATTCAAAAGAATTCGTATACAAGCATTCGTTTGGAATAAGTATACAAAAATTGTCGAATTGAGAAAGGTACAAAAAGGATAGGTTTCCGTTACAATAATGTACCGAAAAGTAGTGCTGGAATTATAAATATTAGGAGGTCGAACTGCGTTTTGTAATTTTTTGAAAAAATTTTAATCTAAAAATATCTTAAGGATCTAACTTGTAGGCAAGAAATAGAGTTTGGATTCAAATTTAGCACGCAAGTATTAGTATGGAGACCGCACGTCCCATTTAAAGTAATCAACTTATAAACAAAGTTTAACAATTTCATTATTGCCAATCAGAGCCCAGTCAGGCCCTGATTATAGTTTTGACATGAATTTTGGGATGTAGAAGAATGCAGAAATTTTACATTTCTGACATTTTATAATCAGAATTTTCTAATGCCCGAAGTTAGTAAGTTTTCGAAATTTCCAATCACCAAAACGGTAAATTACCGACAAAACAATAGTTGAATTTAACATTGTTTCATGTGTTCGAATAATATTTTATTTTACATCATACATACTGCAGATATTAAAATGTAAGAGGGTACTTTGAAATTTTAATCTACACAGATATACCTGTAAAATAAATCATTTTTCTCACAAACGCGTTGAAAATAATTTTTTTCGGAAATTATAAAATTCCGTGATTTTGAGAATTAAGTCATTCAGGAAATCTTTGAATTTTGATAATTCGCGTTATAAAATTTTGGTATTATACTTTAACGTCAACTTGACATTCCTGAATATTTTTTTCTTTGACTTTGGATTTCAAAATATTTTAATTTTGTTAATAAAAATTTCCTTTATTTTATTTTGTATTCTTAAAATTTTCAAAAATTTTCATTGTTCACAAATTTTTGGTTTCGGCAATTATATTAAATTTAATTAAAAAATAAAACCAATAAATTAATTAAATTAAATATTTTAGTTCATATTAATAGCAATATAATATTTTATAATTAAGATATTGACAATTATAATGTATATAATTGTAATAATATTTATTTCATATACACCTAAAAAAATATACCCGAAAAATCGATGCATGCATGATATTAAGAAAAAAACATTAAAAATCATTTTAAAAAAACATTAAAATCGCAATTTCTTCAATTTCTTTAGAGAAAAATTTAATTAGTTTAAATGATATTGTAGCTTATGTCTTTCTTCCAAAAAGATATGATTTTTAATTTCTTTTCTTTTTTGTTTAAAACAATAGTTTATTGCAAGTTTGTAGATATTTTTGTAATGCACAATTTTTCATCTTTTTTCTGTTATCGTACCTTGCATTGGTTTTCTAAAAATGTAATTTTGTAATTGTCAAGTTTATTTTTCGGGATTAAAACAGAACTTGCGCATTCAATTGAAAAATAACTAATAACAAATATGTAGATCATTTTAAATCAACAAATTCTACGTTATCAGTTTTGCTGTGGCTTGTATCGTTTGTCTGAAAATTTAATTTTTTTACATTCTCATCATTTATGATTGAGAAAGTATTAGAATTGTCAGAAATTTGACATCACACTTTTTCAACGGATCTCCGCGTTTCGAGACCCCCTGAATCCGAAAATCAGGTTTTCACGATGACGTCTGTCTGTCTGTCCGTCCGGCCGGCCGTCCATCCGTAAACACGAAAACTCGAAAAAATGAACGAATCAGATCCATCTTTGGGACACTTTTTCTAGGTCCTAAAAGAAAGGACAAGTTCGTTAACCAGCCATTTTTGATAAAAATTTAAAAAGTGAGCGTATTTTGAAAATTTTTAATACCACTTTTTTCTGAATTTGAAAATTCTATGTACGGATATTTATAGTACTGAAAAGAAAAAAAATGATCCTTATGCCTTTTTTCCATAAAAAGAAAATTCTCAGAGTCATAGCGTTTTCAAAATTTTTTCATTCAACCGAAAATCAAAATTTGAAGCCAAAAACGCACGATATGAAAAAAAGTCAATAAGAGAAAAATATTTCTTTTTGAAAGCCCTACAAGAATATTATAACCAATTTTTGTGTTTTCTTCAAAAATCGAAAATTCAAATTTTGATTGCACAAAAAATAATGGAAAATAAAAAATTCCATTTTGTGGACAAACTATGTAGGATACAAAAAAACATGAATCAACAAAAATGGTTATCCACAAAAAGATCTACAATTTCGTTAAAAATCACTTCTTGATAGGATGCGTACTTTTTGTATTATTTGTGAAAAATAACGTTGAAAAAAGTAAAATAAAAAAAAAATGTGTGGAAAACGACGAAAGTTACAAGAAAAAAAATCCAACAAAACCTGTTAACAAATGTCTGTCGGAAATCGAGGGCGCAGCGCGAGTGTCAAGATGAGAATGTGTACCTCAAAGCCTACAGAGCTTTAGAAAACTTAATCTTTGACTATACTAAATTAAATAGACCATTCAGAATATGAAGACGCATTTAAATACTGCCATCTAAAAGAAAATGTAATAAAAGCTACGTGTCCTATCAAGATAGAACTGTCAGTCATGTTCTTTCAAAGTTTTCGCGTGAATAATCATTGCATCGATGTATGTGTGTATCGCGAGTCCCTGCAATCTTAAAAGAACGTAATCCACAAGACGTCAGAAGGTGACTTGGGCTTCCTTCAAGCCGAAGGGCATTCTTAAAAATTCACAGTAGCCGTACGGAGTTTGTAAATGGCGCTTGGTGCCTATTCGTGGGCTCCATCGGAATATTGTGGAATTTTGCATAGGCGTCTCCTATTGTATTTTTCGTTTAATGCTCTATAGACCACCAACACTTTCTAATTTTACACCAACATGCGACGTGACGTGAATTCTCGGAAGGGCTATAAAAGGGAGGGCTATTAAAGAGTTCTTCTGCCTCTACACATACTTATTTCCCCGTGCGCAGCTTCCTCACCTCCTATCACGGTTTACATGCGGGCTATGCGTTTACGCCCGCGAGAGGGGCTGTCCAATTAAAAAAAAGAGGCCCGACGAGCGGGAATTTTGAACTAAGTAATTTAATAATAATAATATTATTATTATTATTATTAATATTATATTAAAATTCTTTAAGTGTAGAATGTATTTTCTGAGTTATATTCCATTCTTTTGTCGATTGGTTACCCTTCACTCTCCCGCAATACAATGAACTGTCCGAAATTTGATATAAGAGTATCCTATCTGACACACTGACCCCCAATTTTGCATATTTTATTTCGTGACACTGAAAGATCTCTAATTAACAAAATAATAGAGCATGACTGAAAAATAATTCTACACTTTAGAAATATTACTATTAAGGCCTTCATAACTTATCGTTACGTTTAGAAATTTTCCTCTAAAAAGTCGTGTGCAGTGGCGTTGCAGAGCCATATACTAGGCAGTCTGATAAGTACCTGAAAATTCTAAGAGATGGCACTAGTATTTACTAATGTGAACCATTTTCGTCGAGCTTGATCCTTCAAATGACGCCTGTCAAAACTTCAGCCATTTATGTTTACGCATTTACAAGTTACAGCACTGAGAAGCGACTAACCTCCGAGTTTTTTTTAATATGGAAAAATCTGAGTTTCGAGTTTTGATCAAACACTACTATCTTCGCAAGAAAACGATATTCGAGACCAAGGCCAAGCTGGATAAGTATTACCCGGACTCTGCAATTTGCAGAAGGATCTCCTAAGCCGTTAGAAATACGTAAAAACAAACAATATTTTTGGTATCACCGTCAAACAAGTATAATACAAAGAACAATCCGTAAATAAGTTGATTTGAAATGTATATTGTATAAAATATACAAGATTGTTTAACCATTAACAAAGATTACTTCTTATGACTGTTAGATATAACCTTTTTTTGGGGTAGGTATACGCTTGAAGTTATAAACCGCACATATTGGAGTCATAAAAATACGACTCAAGAGATAAATGTATGCCTTCAAGACATAAAAACCTGTCTCCAAGACATAAATTGAAGTCTGGCTCCGTCTCAAAACTGAGACATGCTCAAGTTGACCTTTTCGACTTCAGCATGTCTTGATTAGGGGCATTTCAAGTCGAACTGAAGTCGAAGCATTTTTATTCGGGTATACAGGAAAACAAAACCATTGACAATATGAAAAAAGAAATAACTACATTTTACAACAAATTTTTAATAAATGTAAATGTGTTCAGAAGCAAATTCCACAGCAACACTCATCAGTCGTTTTGAGTAAGATGGAGAATCTAGAGATCTTACATTATAACGTTGCCCATGTTTCAAAAACTCATGGTGAATAGCCTCACCAGCCTGCTCCGACCAGTTACCTGATCCTCTTGAAGTATTTGATATTTTTATTCATCGTTTCAAGTAGATTACTAGTACATGGACTTTTGATGTATCCCAAATTCCGGTTGCCAAATAAACTACATATTTTAAATCATTTGATATGCTCATGTAAATTTTCACTGATCTTTTTTGTTGAGAAAACAGCATGTCACTATTTTATTGAATGCTTTGAATGTTTTAAAATTTTCTGATTTCTTATAAGAATGTGTGTATTTCGATAAAAGGATCAGCTAACCCTTTCGTTTTCACGGATTTTGTTTCTGAAAATAATAACTAACAAAACCTTTTATCCAGATTTTTGTGCGTTTTCAGGTAAACGTTTTTTTCCTTCCCGCACACCGTGAACTTTTTAAAATCTCTCACACGTTTGAAATCTTCGTGAAATTCGTGTGAAATCTTTGTAATAGGGTGTGTAGGCCTTTTATAAATCTTTGAGATTCATGAAATCTTTGTTAAAATTTCAAAATCCTTCTTAATATTAAAAAATTTTAAAAAATATTTTTTAATATTTTGAAATCTTTTGAAATATTCAGAAGGATGTTTTAAATCTGAAAATATTCGAAATATCCTTTCTATCGAAATTCCTGGTTCTGATTATAAAAATAAATTATCATCAAAATTTGCAAGCAATAATTTTTTAAACTTGTGAGTTGAATATCACCTTGAAATTTCTTTATTTATTCTGGCATAGAAAAAGATCAATTATATCTTGATAAATAAGAAACTTTTTAGGAGCCAAGGTTTTTTAAAGAAAGAGATATTTTTCATGATATACTAAAAGATTTAAATTCCTCTTCAAATTTCTATGAAAAAAATGTTTTACAAGAAAAAAATCAAATTCAACTTTATCGTGAAAAATTAGAGGAGATTTTTAGTTTCTCGTGGTTTGAAAATTTTTTTTTTAATTCAGATTTTAAGGGTCACTGGCCAACCTACTTCATGAACTGATTCAGCTGAAATGTTTATTGTACAGCAAACATTTTTATTGTTCGCAAGAAATTATATAAACTGCCTATATGTGATTCATTGAGGTATAATAAATCGATTTATTAACATAATATTTATCACAAAATCAGTCCCGATAGGATTTATTGAAACAATAATTTTCACACGCGAATATCACGCATTTGTTGAAACAACTTGTTGATAAAATTCGAGGAATTGAGTTAGTCTAAACCTATTCTATGGCATGGGTAGGTAATATCATAAACTCATTCACATAAAGTTTAAAAAAAAAAAAAAATTATCTAAGATTATACTAATATAACACAGATGTTTTGTACAATTTGTTAGGAAAAAATAAAATTTTTGATTTGGAATAAAAGCTTCGGGCTGAAAAAATCATAAAGTCATTCTTATCAAATTTGTTTAGAAAAATTGCGTTCATCCGTAAAAATATACGACTGCAATACAATTGTTTGTGCAATTTTTTAATAAAAAGCATGATATTTTATATTTTAAACTTGATTTATTATTGGTGTACTTAATTTTTTAGACTCTTACAAAACTGAACTGCGACCTGCAGTTTAATTTGTCTGCGAAAATCCATTTCTTGATGAGTGGGTCAATTATTTTTCTTTTGTGAGACTGCAACGTTTTCAACAAGCGGAAAACAATTTGCTAGCACGTTTGGCACCATTGATCAAACAAATGTGGTCTCGCGGCTACACCAACCGCTGCACAGTGGGAAAAAATGCACCTTTTTTGGACAAAAATCGACCGACAGTGAAATTTTTAACGGATTTTGATTTTTTTTCTAGAAAGGACCGTAAAGCTTCCAGTTACAACAAGTAACTGCGGATATTTTAATTTGACTCAACGTAAATTTTTTATTGAACAACAAAGTTACAACTTCTTGTTGCTAAACTTTTCCGTGATACCATTTTTTGTAAGACTTTTAAAGTAATTAAAAAAAGGTCATTAATCAATTAAATAAGTAACGAAAATAATTTCCAGTGGTTTAGAGTAACCACCAAAATGTTTAGCTAATTTTAACTTATAGCTTTTGTATAAAGTATCACAGATAATGATGTGCGCTTACGAAAAGTTAGGAATGGATTATAATTGCCAATTATTTAAACAATTTTTATAAACAAATGCACATTTTGACCATTTTTTCATGAATAGCTCTGATTTTTTTGCGGAATCAATGTAAAATATCTTGCAAAAGACTGTTTGTTGACATATTTTAAATAGTGACAGAAACTGGTAATAATTTTTTAAAAATGTATGAACAAATGCACATTTTTGCCATTTTTTTTTAATAGGCTAGATTTTTTTGCTGAATGAACTGAAAATGTCTTGGCAAAGACTGCTTGTAAATAAATCTTTCTTTTAAAAAATAAAATAAATGAAGCAATCAAAATCAGGAACGTCTTGAAGTTGTTGCAGCTACAAAGAAATTGTGTTTGGTATCAACTATACCTAAAAACAGTTGAATGTAGCAGGAGCAAACTCAAGTCGTTGTTGATTTGTTTTTCTGCATTTTTTTTATTTTGCTTAATGGAAGACGGTCACAAATAGACTGCGTGTTTCTACGGAGATATTGAGGGAATCCTTCGAAGTATTTTTTAACATGGAATACAGAACAAAAAATCAGCACTTATGTGACATCACTTGAAATAGCGATCCACAATCAAAATGTAACAAAGTCGATTTGATTTTGGATAATATTAATATTAATATTCAAGGTACCTTTTCCTTGCCCACCTATTCAAACAAAAGGTTTAACTAATGCTCTAAAGAGAGGAAGACCACGATAATCATTTGAAAGTGGATCCAAAAAGACCAAGAAAAGGCGCCTCCAAGAACTTGCTTCAAATTATAGCAAGGAAGAATTATCCAAAGCGCTTTCATTGATCAAAAATGAGTCCGATAGCGAATCTGGGACGCAGTTTCGTAAGGAAGATGATGAGAGCTAACAAAGTACAATGAAGAAATAACTGACAATGAATCATATCCGCCGTATTTTAAGATCTCCGAAGTGGAAAAAGCTTGTTATCCAGAACACAGTGTGCATATAGAGACATCTAATTTAGGAGCAAGTGTCCATTTCATAAGTTTACTGGGTCATACAGTTAAGCGAATCTTGTTGCAAATGGAAAAAAATGATCTCGATAATCTTTTTGGTGAAAAACTAGTGCTCTTTGTAAAGTGGGGTATGGACGGTGCTTCTACGCATCAGATGACACGGCAAAAGTGGTCAAAGAAGAGTGATGATGTGAATGCAAACGATGAATCTTATAACAGTGATTCTGAGAGTGGAGGAAGCATCAGCTATCACAAGAGCCTTTTCACGGATAAATCTTTCTTTTTGATTTCCTTTGTCCCTCTTCAAATGAAAGCAAATGATGATATTATTTGGATGAACAAAACACCTTCACCTGTCAATTTCTGTACGACAATTAAATTTAATTTCCTTAAAGAAACTGATTCTCTTGTAAAGAAAGAGTACAACTATCACATAAAGCTGCTAGAAAAAGTTCGTACCTATTCCATAGGTGTCAGTGGAATGAGTTTTGATGTCAGCTTTGACTTGAAGTGTACGATGATTGATGGAAAGGTATGTAAGATTCTAACTGGACAGAAAGCATCTTCTCGCTGCAATATTTGTGGAGTTGGATCAGAACATGTTAACAACTTACTATATGTAGCTAAAATTCCTTGCAATGAGGCACATTATAAATTTGGTCTCTCGACGTTGTAGCCTGGATTCGTGTTCTAGAATATTTGTCACATGTTTCCTGCAATATGAATTTTAAAAAGTTTTTCACAAGAAAAAAGGAAGAAAAGGAAATGAAAAAATCAAGAAAGGAACGTATTCAGATACAATTAAAATCCAAACTGAGTTTAACAGTTGATGGGGTGAAGCAGGGTTATGGAACAACAAATACCGGAAATGTTGCCCCTTACTTTTTGGGAAAAGCTAAATCGGTTGCTAAAATAACCGGTTTGGACCAAGATCTGATGACCAGATTCTACGATATATTACAAGTTATAACGTGCGGAAGGATAGTTAATTGTGCGAAATTGGAGACTTACTGTTTGGAAACCGCTGATCTTTGTATACAGCACTATCCTTGGTATAAAATGCCACCATTAGTTCATAAGCTGCTTACTCACGGATGTGATACAATTCAATCTTTTTAGCTACCAATTTGTTGCTATTCAGAAGAGTCGCAAGAGGGAAACAATAAGATCTTCAGAAAAGTTAGAGCTAATAACAGCAGAATGTCTGACAGACAATTGACAACACTAGATGTTCTTCATCATCTTTTGCACAAAAGTCAAAAATGGCTGAAAGTATCACAATCTTTAATAAGTGAGCTCGTTTTTAACTCACTGAATCACGAATGGCTATAAACAACATGACATCAAGGATTCTTTTGCAAGACATTTCAAATTGATTCCGCAAAAAAATCAAGCCTATACATGAAAAAATGGTCAAAATGTGCAATTACTTATAAAAATTATTTAAATAATTATCAGTTTTTGTCACTATTAAAAATATAATAGCAAAGAGTCTTTTGCAAGATATTTCGAATTGATTCCACAAAAAAAATCAAGCCTATACATGAAAAAATGGTGGAAATGTGCATTCGTTTAGGAATATTGTTTAAATAATCAACACGTTTCGAACACTATGAAAAATATTACAGCAAGGTGTCTTCGGTAAGACATATCAAGTTGTTTCCGCAAAAAAAAATCAATCATATTCATGAAAAAATGGTCCAAATGTGCATTTGTTTATGAAAATTGTTTAAATAATTGACAATTATTATCTATTCTCAACATATTGTAAGCGCACATCATTATCTTTGATACTTTATGCAAAAGCTATGGGTTAGAATTAGCTAATCATTGCGAATCACGAAAAAATGACTTTAGTGAATTAATTTGTTTATAATATTATTAACAATTTTTGTAGTTACACTAACTCACTGGAAATTATTTTTAGTTACTTATTTAATTGATTTATGACCTTTTTTAATGAATTTGAAAGTCTTAGAAAAAATGGTATCACGGAAAAGTTTAACAACAAGAAGTTGTAACTTTGTTGTTTAATAAAAAATTTACGTTAAGTCGAATTAAAATATCCGGAGTTACTTGTTATAACTGGAAGCCTTACGGTGATTTCTAAAAAAACTTCAAAATCTGTTAAGAATTGCACTGTCGGTCGATTTTTGTCCAAAAAAGGTTCTTTTTTCCCACTGTGCACCGTGGTGGTGCTGCATTACTACTAAGAACACATCTGCTTGTCCAAAATTTTTTCAGTGTGTGGCACCGATTTAACAGCAAGGCCAGTGCGACGCAACTCCCGAAACTACTGTTACATTGAAGCTGCTGTGTTCCTCATATGCCTACGCAGTCGATGTATAGGGTTGGTCCGACTAAAAGGCGTTCGGGAATATTGCCAGCTTAAAACACTGCCGACTATAGTACTTTCCGCAACTAGTACCGTGGCACGTTTGCTAACTATTGTCACCATAATAATACTGCACACGATAATAAACCTAATTTTTGAAAACTTAACTTTGGCGATGATTCCTTGTGATGTCCTTCTATTTTCAAACCCAATTCTGAAGAAGCTCCGTTCACTTCGATTTATAAACTAAATAACTATTTTTTTAATAAAGCAAAACACGAATCATTTGGATTGAATTTTATTAGTAGATACAATAATAAGATCACCTTAGTACTGATTTCTTTAATTAAAAGAGGAAAGTAAACACATGTAATTACATTTAATCCTATGACCATTTAAAAAATTAATTATATATAGGGCTCATTTTAATTTCTTATAGCAACCTTAATATACAGGCACGTAATCTGTATTCAGCCATTTGTTTCTACTTGCATATTACTTTTTAATTTTATGTAGCAATCATCTGAAAATCCAAATTTCTATTATTGTCTGCGTGGTAAAGCCCTGACATATTTAGGAATAGCTTCCTGCCAGTAATGGCGATGGATTGATGTGCTTTGGGAAACTTTATGTATTTTGTAATTCTTGCCATTAACATCACTTACAACCTCATTCTTTTCGCTATCATATATTGGACAAAGTGCTCCGTGGGCATCCAGCACTCCAATTATGATACCACACGCTTTCACTTTACGCATGTCAGCATCCAAAGGCACCAGTTTATTCACGATGTTTTGATAATAATGAATACCTTCACTAACTTGATTCCCCCTCTTGCATACTTCAATAAGTGCATCAATTAACTGTTGCGCATCTTCGTTTTCTGTAGTGGAAAAAACATTAAATATTATTTCATACAAGTAAAAATTAGAATGACTTATTAATTTGAATATGGGTGGTCTCATTATTTCGTAATAATATTTTGATTTTCTAGAATTTTATTCTTATAAAATCTCGTATAAGCAAAAGGAAATTATTCACCAACGTTCGAAAGAAATAAAACGAGTTTCCAAGTTATTTACATTAATATATACTTTTTAAATTTTTTATCCACAACATTCAATTTTTAATGAAATTACCATAGAACTTAATTATTTAATTTCAGAAAGAGCCTCATAAAACAAGTGCATCATGGTTTTTTAAGTAATTGATTTAAATTAGAAAATATCTTAAAATAACAGCTTATTAGTCACAGAAAAATACTAAAAACAATACATATAACTTACCTTCGTCATATTCTTCTTCCCACAGTGACAAATGTCTAGGTACTTCTTCATCCCAAGATTCATACGAACCATGCGAAGAACCCGTCGGAGAACCCATCGGAGAACCATGTCCAGTACCAGACGGAGAACCATGCGAAGCACCATGCGAAGCACCATGCGAAGAACTAATCGAAGCAGCTTGCAGAGCACGTTGAACAAAATCAGATTCAGTAGGAATACGCTTCATCCCGTTTACCTCTATAGAATATAAAAGTTATAAAATTATTTCCCAATTATATATGAAATATTTCCTTCAGACATTACTTTAGCATTTACTAATTCATTCTATAAAATGATTAAATTTTTTTGTTTTAATTAATATTTTGGGAATCGTTTGATCAACTGGTTTCTGCAAGGCCAGTCGTGAACTAAAATTTTTACAGTGCGAACCTGCCCAATGTTTATTGATGGATTGGAATAACATAAATTTTCAATGAAACTCATATTGTTTCTGATGTACTAGGTTTATAAGAATGTCTCTATCATATTTACCATCACGAATAACCAAAACCACGAGGGTCAGGAAGAGAGAAACGAGAGGGATGCTCATCTTTCTCCAGTAGAGTAATTGATATACGAAGAATAATTTGAACACTAAAAATATTGCAGCTAATGAATATTGTAAAAAACGCTTCATTTTATATACCAACATGAGGCTTAAAAGAAGGCCAGATTGTTGTAATGTGTGCGACTTCAATTTTGAGTTTTATTGACAAAAAGATAGGTTTACATAAATGTTCCGTCATCAATTACTAAAACTGAAGAATGATAATTAAAGCTAGCATAAGTATGAAATCAGACATTTACGCCATTAAATATTGCCTTGTGCAATGAAAAAAATAATAAATGTCCTCTATAAATTTCACGCATCAAATTAACAGTACGAGATCCTGAAACTGATCCTTCGATAATATTGAAATCGTGTAAAAAACTACGAAACGTCGGTAAAAAATTCGTACTTTTTTACATGAGTGAAACCCGAAATATCTCTTTTTATCAAAATGAATCATTGTGAAAGCATAAAACCTATTATAAATATTTAAATCATTATTCTATATTGGAAAAATATCGAAATATAAAATTTTAGATGTAATTACACCAAGGATTTAGTCACATGAGATGATTAAATATTATGCACAGAAGAAAGTCCTGCCTCTACTTAAAGAAATTATTTCCTTGGTTATATTTCTTCAACACGATGAAATATTTTTTCGGAATTAAATGCAAAAATTATTCTATTAACGAAATGATTTCTTGAAAAATGTAAATTCAGTTTCTCTAAATCTTATTTGCAAACCGTAAAACATATTTCCTGATTTCAATGAAATCGATATTATGCATTTTTTTCCAGAAACGTAAACAAAATTTACTATGCGGAAGAATAATTATATTGAATCAAAGAAATGACATTAAGTGAATCAAGGCAAAAATGTACAAGTACAAATATTACACAGTAAACACCACTTAATCAATTTATGTTTTGAAACACTACCAAATAATATATTCTACATTTTTATACTGATTTGGCATTTTTTATTTTATCAGGAAATTGCGAAGTAGGTCAATCTATATAAAACTTTTCTAAAAAAAATTCTTTTCAGAGTTGAATATTCGTTATTTTTGGTTAAATATTTATTTCATTACACAAAAATTTATTCTAGTAGAAAATGCATGATTTTTAATGAAAAGTTGATTTCCTTTTCGGAGATCGAACTACTGTTAATTGATATAGGAAGGTTTTAAATAACCTAAATGTTCCAATCTACTTTTTGGACATATTTCGGGATAATTCGAACGGAAGAATTCGAAATAGTACATTATGCAACTAAAGCGAGAAAAGGGACTTTTTAATGAGTGTATTTTTTTTAGTACGAGTAAGCATAGTAAGCATATTCAGCGAGCATACAATATTTTTTATAACAAATAAATGATTTCGGAAATTGCTCAAAACACAGTCATGATTTCAGTCCACATTAGATTGATTAATTTAGTTATGGTTTACGGTAATTGTAAGGGTTATTTATTATAAACTACGATGAAGCGCTGAAAATTCAATTTAAAGTTGTCGATAAATTTCAGGAAGTTTATGAAATTGTCTGGAAATTTATGGAAATACTGTATATAATTTATGGGAACTTCCCATAAATTGCCTAAAATTATGTATAATTTTCCGGCAATTCATGAAAATTTTCCGTCATTTATAGTAGTTTTACAGATGAATATGTTGAATTAGCATAAATTACCCAAAATTCGATTCTAGGCATTTTCAAACATATGGTAATATTCCATAAATTACGGCAAAATTCTGCTATGTGCAACTAAAATTTTGTGATATTTGCTACGATGGTGAATTAGCTGATTATCGTAAAATACGAGCTGATGGATGTATCATTTTTACCATATACCTCTGACGTCACTTTTTACTCCCCCGGGAGTTAGTTTAATTTTTAAACAAATGTTTGAATTTATTCCAAAATTATAAGTTTTTAACAGAGAAGGTTATTTTAACCAAATAGTTCAATTTTGTACAAATTTGTAGAACCACCAACCAAAACAGATTCTTTTCGAATGAAATACTTAAATTTTTAACCAAAAAAGAAGAATTTTTATCTGCGAAGTTTAATTTTAAAAATATAAATTTTAAAACAAAATTGGAATATTTTCGTTTTTAGTCAGGAGAACCCAATGATTAAAATTACAAAAAGAATATGCAGTTTTTCACAAAAAAGTTGATCTTTTACCGAATAGTTTAATTTTCTGTTAAATTGTTAAACCCACAAGAAAACCAGAATAATCTAGAACCAAACAGTTATATGTTTAACTGACAAGAATGAATTTTCGACCAAGAAAAAGAGGTATTTCAATAATGTACTTTAATTTTTAACTATATAGCTCAATTTTTGACAAAAAGTATGACTTTTCAATCAATTCGAAAGACGTTCTTATACATTGGTAATCGAGCTTCACTAGATAATGTCGTTCTATCATATAATTATTTCCAATTGAAAATTATTTGTAAAAAGTGACTATTTAGATTTTTGTTCGCAGTTTATCTTTTTTAATTGAAATTTTGCAAGTTTTGTTTAAAAACAAAGTACTTGGTTGAAAATTCATCTATTATGTTAAAAATGGAATACTTCTTCAAAATTACTATTTCAAAACCTTTCACCAGATTTTTGAATGATCTTTGAATGAATCTTTACTTCTGAAAATTATTTTTAAAAGTCTTTGAGCATGTACAAACTTTTTCTTTCCACTTAGATCATAAGTCATAATTTCCATTCAACTTTTTTCAGAATGAGTCTTTCTATTCTGTGAATAATTTTCTACTATTTTTTAAGATTCTATGAAAACTATTATTGTATTCAGAAAAACGTAAGTTATACTTCAAAATTCTCTCATGAAATTTAATTAAAAGTGATTTCAAAGCATAATTAATCAGACAAATATTTTTAATGAGCCTTGCCACGAGACGTGAATGAAGCAAAGTAAAATAGCTATTTTAAAAATTTACAGTGTTCAATGCTTTTTCGGAATTTTCAAATTTTGCAGAATTTCTAATTGACTTTGTAGTGAAATAGTTATATTTTAAATTTCAATAACTATTGAACTCATAATTTTAAATGCTTTATTGCGACATTTTTATTTATAATATTGTGTTGTAAATTTACCGAATTTCTTCATTTTTTAGATTTGAAATTGAAGTTTATAAACTTGATGTGATCAGAATTAACAAATATTGAAGGGAATGTGTATTATATTAACTGCCTATTCTATCAAATGGGTTTAGACTAAATCAACAAATCCAATTTTTATGAACACGTTGTTTAAACAATTGCTGATAGTCGTGCATGAAAATAATTTTTTTAATAAAACCTATTGCGACTGATTTTATGCTACAAATTATATGAATAGTTCTATTTGTTATCACTAAATAAATCACATTTAGACAGATATTTAAAAATAGTGTTCATTAGCTTCGCGCTTGTCTTTCAACTGATTATTTATTCTAAAAATGTTGTTCAAAGTAATTTATGTGAACTTCCGCTTCTAACCTTCAAATTTGCCAACTGCACACATAAATAATTAAACAGTAACTCATAATTTAAATTTTTAAATAAAATGAGTAAATATGCATTAAAATTTAATATTATAGAATAATATTCAATGTGATAAATATTAATAAGGTTAATATTGTCGATTTACTTCCAAATTCAACTATTTGGTTGTAAATTTTGATTTAAAATCCATTTAAATTTCAAATTAATACAGCAGCTTTTTTGTTGAAAATGTATTGTTTTATTTATTTACTTTTTTCATTAATTCAACTGCTTTTAATTTCAAATTAAAATCTTTATTGTTTTAAATATCAACTTTTATATTTCTTGATAATAATTCATCTTTTTTGTTTGAGAATTCCACTACTCGGATAGAAGTTGTACGGCTACTTGAAAATTCCGTTGGGTTGTAAATGATCTTTTTTGTAAAAAATTCATACTTTAGATTAAAAAATATAATCGTCTGGTAAGAAACTTTGGTTTTGGCTTTAGAATTCCATAATTTTAAGTTTGAAAATGAAATTATTGTGGTAGAGAACAGAAAAGTTCATTGTTAATTTACTTAAGTTATTTAAAAAAGTAAATCGATAATACTAATCTTACTTATAATAATAATATTAAACAATAATCTATAATATTAGATTTTAATGCATACTTACTGAGGTTTACTGACAAAAACTATGAGTTTCTATTAAATGACTTGCCTAAGAAGTTGGAAAAATTTAAGGTTAGAATTAGAGGTCACTTGGAATTGGATAATTTTTTTAGAATAAATAATGAATTAAATGCCAAGCGTGGAGCTCACAAGCAATATATTAATTTTTACACTAACACAATAATGCAACATTTAAATAAAAACACGGCAAAAGTGACCTTCTTAGTAATGCACGGAGAATATTTGTTTGTTAAATTCTATACCCTTGATTTTATAGCAAAGACCGTTGCTTTAAAAGCAAGGCTTCTGAGATCTCAGTTCTCGCGCCAAAGATGTTTAATCAAAGTAATGTTATAAAGTAATGTATAAATGTTTATCAAAGTAAACATCACGAATTTGACGTACGACCGTCTAGAATTCGAAACCCTCATTGACAATGAATGCATGCACTATATGAAATAGTGGACCTTTTTTGGAAACTGTAACAATTATAACATTATTGCGACTAATTTTTTTTCATAAAAACATACGTAGTCGGTACTTTTAAATTTATTTCTAGAAGGATTCCACATTAATTTATAGAATTCATCGACGTTTGGTAGTTTCTCGACAGGAACGTTTTTAATGAGACTTATGGAAAAAGCTTCTGTCGGAAATTCATTACATAGAAATCGATAATTAAGAATCAGTTGGTGCTTTAATGCACTTGTTCGGCAGACGTTAACACGACTAACAGCTACTTGTGACGCTACTTTTCCCAATCGGTGTGTGGCTTCAAGGTGCATGCAATTTATTGTCCAAACTGGACTGACAGCTTCCATTACCCGTAAGTAATGGATTAAGAAGTGATGCTTCGGTTTAAAAAGCCCCGGGAATAATTCCCTATGCATTTTCAAATATTCTTCAATTAAAGTGCCTATTTGTTTTGGAGTGTCGACGTGAATCCTGGAACTAACGAATATTTCAAGAAAAGTCCACAATGATTTTAACAAATTCCAATATTCCTTTTCTCGAGGTATCGAATGACCAACAATGAGACATAATACTCTGATCAGTGTTAACATTTCCGAAGAGAACATAATTAGATATCTGTTTTTTATATGTGATTCTGACAATTTTGAAGGCCTTTCAACGTGACTAGTTTTTCTATAGAATAAAGATTCAAGTCTCTTGTTTAGTTCATTTAGAGGAACTAGCTTTAGTACGTAAATAAGTTGATTTTAAATTAAAGGAAAATCATATCTACATACACTATCGAAAAAATCGTGCATAACATCAACAAATAGATTTTCAGTTGAATGGAAACCATCTACGTCATTCAAGACGCATTCTTTCTTAATACCAGACTCTTTTGAATTACTAGCAGTAGATGTAGATTATAATTTTTGCTGTGGGGGTAGAAATTGTAACGCCTCGTTTCAAAGAGAGTTAAATTCGTCAACTACTTTACAAAATAGAATTCTGTTTTTAAATACTTGACGATCACAAGTGTTCAATAAAACCAATAAAAAATTGTTTTAGGCCTTAAATTGTGATTCTGGTAGTAAAAATGTTGTCACGTAACCTGTACCGCATTTCCCAATACCTTACTGGCTCCCTAAGGGATTGTTGTTCTCATAATCGTCGTAGAAGTGTTCAAAGTATAAAAAGATTTTATATCCGAATTTAGCTACTTTTTTGCCATAAAGGTCCCTGCAATGACCGGTACATTTTGCAAAATTTTACCATCGCCTTCTTGGACGCTTTTTTATTTTTCGCCTAAGACGAAGTTTTTGGGCATTATAAAAGTCTTACTGCTTTTAAACAAAGAAAAACGTTGTGCTTCAGTTTGCATATTTCGAAATGAATTACAAAATTTCTCCATAATTTTATCTAAGTCCAAACACGAAATTTATGAAGTACTGATAAGACTTTTAATTTCTTCTTAAACTGTAGTGAGTGCCAGTTTTATTAATTCAAAGGTATATTTAATGATTTCGTCAACCCATGCTCTTGATAGATCAGGGTATCTGTAAAGTTTTGCAAAAAACTGTAGTTCGCCTTTTTCAATGCCATTTAACATATTCACATTTTTAACTGTTTAAGCTATCTCCGAGTGTCAGATAAAGGTTTATAAAAAACATTTTTTAACTCTTCAGGCTTACACTCAGTGTCAGATGAAGGTTTCGGAAAAGTATTTTTTAACTGCTCAGGTTTACACCCAGTGTCAGATACGGGTTTAAAAAAAATCTTCTTCGGAATCTGTATCAGCATCGACATCATAATTTACTTGCCTATTGAATGTGACTGATAAAAAATGCGTTGCAAGCAAACGCGCAGTCACATGCAGAGCAACTTATCATTTTAAGCGATCTGAGTACTAAATGTGCAAATAAAACAACAGAATTAAGCTACGGTGACTAGAAAACAATTGTACCTGACTAACTGCGGGTACCCGCAGTCGCAAACGTGAAATACTTCGAAATTCATATCAACAGTACTAAAAATTGAATTTTCATCAAAAGCCACGTAGTGAGCCTTAACGTCCAGCAGCGAACCAATAATAATCGTCAGGGGTTGAAGTTTACAGTGTTTGGCTCTCAATGAATCTCGTGGTTGGTTCAAAGTTCTATCCAACTCAGTCGCGTTCTGAAAAAGCAGGAAATATTGTCAAAATGTTCAACAAATTCTGTATCTATTATTTTCTTTGGTTAATAAACGAAAGTATATATCGAAAACTCACTTCCACATTCAGGAGATAAGTACTTCTCTTTTCTTCATTAGTCAATTTTAGTTCGTTGGGCTTTTCATTAGCTTCACCTTCGCTTTTTCTCATGTTTCTCTCGATTGGGCAAATGTAATGTAATAAATAAAATAGAAGAATATCTTGCTACTCTAAATCTAAAAAATCCGCAATACTGCTGTTAAAATCAATAAACAGTAAAATGCGAAGAATAATCAAACCTATACAAATCACAGTAATTTTTCATCCACAGTTTTTCTTGTGATAATTATAAGCATAATAAATTGCGCTCTACGAGATAACCCTGGCAGCAGGCGAATAAGTGATGCATCGTCGGTTGGTACCCTTTTAACGCTTTGCAAATGACCAATCAGATATTGTAATTTATATTTATATTTTCTGAGTCTTCGTCCAATCTATGCTGCACTTCGTAAACTTCTCTTCAAAATACTTCGACCTCCTCTGGTTTGGGCGGGTTTTCGACAGTAACTGGAGGGTCTTGCAAGAGTCGAGATTGGTTAGAGAGAAACTGTTGATTTTCTCTGAACCACCTCTCCCTCCGCTCAACTTCTCTCAGCGTCAGATAGTATCCGTTTTCTCTCAACAATATGCTGCCTGATGGTCAGCAGCTTTGACTTGTTAAGTGTGTGATAACGGGTCCGGAGTTCCCGCGCGAACTTTCGAACCTTGGCGGTAAAACTCCTACCAGATGTAATGTAGTTAATCACACACTGAATGAGGGACGCGTACTGTTTCGCCCAGCCTATCTCTATAGCAAGTTGATGGATTCGTCTTTTGGTATTATGATCAACCATTGGTTTTATTTCACGGTTCGCATCAGTCAAAGCTCTCGCTGCATTATAAACACAATAATTGATAGCCCAGAGGTCAGATTCTCCGGAAAAATGTCCACGAAGCTCGTCATCCATATCAGCCAGATCTTTAGGCTTGAGAGAAACCTTGCTGTTGACGTTTCTCCGGGTCATAAAGCATCGCTCTTCCTCTATTGGATGCCTGCTAGCGGTTGGTCTTAGTGTCTCCTCTCTTTCTCTGTTGCCGGCTTGTTTTAGCTGTGGTAGAGTAGGCGTTTCGCTTATATAGCCCCTTTTTCGGAGTAGTTCAGCATGGTTTCGCAGAAGTAGCTGCAAAAAGTGCGATAGCTCCGGGTGTTTCGCGTATCACAGAGCATTCATCCGTGCCATGTAACCCCGTTCAAGGATCACACTCGCATCGTAGCACTCTAGTAAGTCGTGATACAGTCGCTAAGTCCACCCAAAGGTCGCGAGATCCCACCAATCCATCGCATTGAATCCGTTTTCATTGGCTTTCCTAGCTCTAGAGTGGTCGGAATTGTTAGCCGACCCATTGTTGGGAGCCCTGCGCGTTCTGTTATTTTGAACCGCAGTTACTACAACTATGTTTGGTGTGGTCATTGTTGTTCCCACGAGAAGCTAGGGAAAGGGGTTCGTCCATCATTGTAGAGCCCCGCATGAAACGATAAGGCTGCGCACTATGAGAGGTCGTCCGGTATCCCAGAGTCGTACGATTATTTGTTACATTTTTTGGGATTGAAGTATTGTTTAAATAAATTTCATTACTGTAAAGAATTGAAAATAGTTTAAAAAATAAACATCGAAAAATATTCAAATTGTCCGCTAGTAATTATTTGTATGAAAAAGACCACGGATATTTGCTAAAAATTGACAATAATGAATGAAAAGTAATGAATTTGAATCACAAGATATGAATCTTGAAGCAAAAAAATTAATTAATTCTGACCAAGAGCACGTTCATTGTGATGCAAGCAGTTCTATCAGAAACAATTAATGATTCAAGAATAAAGATAGGAAAATACTGATTGTCTATGATTGCAGAGTTTTCAATTGAAAATTGTCACCATGAAATGTAAATAATCAAATAAAAATTTAAAAAAAATGAAATGAATGAATGAATGAATAAATTAAATAAATAAGAAAATGAAAGTAAAAGAAATGGAAATTCCATACTTTTCTGATTCGACAGTTTCCAATTCTGAACGCAGCATTTTTTTTCAGTACTTTTTGCCGTACAATCGGAGAAGAGAGAAAAAAGGTATATCCAGAAATTGAACGGATTAACTGATTTTCTTCTACCTTATTTTAATCGTATTTTTGTTACGTGATAAACCGAATGCAGAATACTAGAATTAAATTCCTTAAAATTTATTCATTATTAATTTCTTCAAACCGACTGTAATTTCTAACAATAGGAGAGTGGAGTGTGGCATAACAGGCACTCAGTCTAAATCCGAGGCTTCAGCTTGGGTTTACGATGTTTTAAGTATCGTCGAAAAAATGACACTATAGCTCTAGACCACCCGCTGTTGCATAGCCATCCAGAGGCCCCATGACCTATATTCACCATGAGTACACTTATAGTGGCAGTTTTCTAATTCCCAGGTGCAAAAACTGCATCAATTTTCAATTAATTTGAATAAAACGAGAACCAGGCCATTTTTCAAAAAAGCTCAGTGGCAGTGGAACTGTGGTTAGACCACAGTTCATAATGTTTATGTATATACTCAGCTATGAAATACTAAGTAACAGTGTTGTTATTTTTAAAAATAAAATTCGCACGACATTTTTCTTTATATTTGTAGTTTTTTTTAGCTTGATGGTAAGCTTCGTATCCATAGTAGACTTTGTAATGTGTTGATTGCCGATGTTAGCTATGGGAGGTCCATGCAAAAAGTACTGAACATAATTGATCGTATTTGACTTTTGAAACGATCTATAAAATGAGGTTTTGGAACGTGGGTTTGAAATTTCTTTAGGAGTAGATAGTTAATTACATGGTAGGCAAGGAGTAGGTTTGATTATGAATGAAAGTGCAACACAGCATCTCAGAGAGCATAATTTTCTATCTTTCAGATTGTTGTGGGTCAGAGTGGAAGTAGCAATTAGGAGTATATTTATTATAGCTTACTATGCCCCATTCCATAGTGATCCGAGAGATGTAAAATACGCCTTCTGGGACACTTTAAATGATACTCTGGTGAAATAATAATTCTGCTTGGAGATATGAATGGATGGGTGGGCACTCAAGATCAGGATACAGAAAGGGTACTAGTTAATTTTGGAAATCCAAGAACAAATCATAACAGAGAGAAATTATTTAGGTGTGCTTACAAAAGACCTAGTTTATTAAAAATAATTGGTTCAGGCATAACATGATCTACATGTACATTTGGTGTAAAGGAAATGGCTAAAGTATAATTGGCTTTATTGTTGCAGATGAAAGGTTGAGAGATCTAGTGAAAGATGCGAGTGTCATGAGAGGCTTTAAAAGCAATACTGATTATTAACTTCTGGTCTCTAAAATAAACTTATATCAGCGATGGAGAAAAAGAGAATTAAAAAAGGAAACAAACGCAGATCCCAATTGAAAACTTACGAAAACCGAAAGTACGAAAAGATTTTCAGAATAAGAACGCATAGGCAGCGTAATTTGGGAGTCGCTGATAAGTAATAAATATATAGAAAGCGGATGGACTATGTTACGGGATAACATTGTTTGAAGAGCGACCGAAGTGTTCGGTACTGTGGTTAAAGAAAGAACATCTGGTGATGCAGAGTAGAATGATGAAATGCAGGCAGCCCAAGAAGAAAAAAAAGTGTAAAGAAAACCCTAAACATCGCAGGTTTTAGCGATGAGTAGAAAAAGGTACATAAAAATAATTGCAAAGACAAAAAGACGAATATTTAACGACTAATCAAGAAAAGTTAAGGAAAATTTCACCCAGAAGAAGAGTAGAAAATACAAAACGACTCTTTAGGAAGCAATAAACATTCAAATTTCTTTACAAGAGAATTAAGTGAAGTAAAAGTACTGCATTTTTCAGCATAAGAAATAGCTAAGGTGAAATCATATATGATTGAGAAAGGATACTAATGCTTTGAGGGACTATTGCAGGGAACAATTCGAAGACTAAGCTATATAACACCACAAAAGCGATGTAAAACAATGTCCATTAGAAAAGTCATCGTATCACCGCTGAATTGCTTAAATAGGTTGACCAGTATGTACCTCACATGCTGTCCGAATTATTAAATTAATGTATCGAGATGGGAGAAGTCTCAGACGATTGAAACAAAGCAATCATCGTACCAATATACAAAAGTATGGGAGATAATAGCTACTACTATAATTACTAAGGCATCAGCTTGTTAAGCTCCGGAAAGAAAATATACTCCATACTGGTTATAAGAAAAATTAGAGAAATGGCTTATTGATATAATAACAATAATAATAATTATATACACCTTATGGACGGTTCTAATTTAGGAAATATTCGTGTTTTTGTCTTTTGAAGTCAAAATTATTATTTTTTTATTTAAATCGAGTTTGATACTGGGATCTGAAATGCTACCAGGTGTAGACATATGAAACCGGTATTGCCATCTAGCGGCCAGTAGTCACACTTGTAGGCACTGTCGGAACTTACCATTTGTACTAATTGGCGTATTGTCATCTGTCAACAATATCCAATACCAAACATTTCAAGTTTCATATGACATC
>NC_046658.1:170924907-170931663 GCF_010883055.1 Belonocnema kinseyi | reverse complement strand
TGTAGCCAGCGAGGGCGCATACTTTGAATAAAATATTTGTTATCATTCTCTTGAAATAAATGTGTTTTTTTCTTTAAAAAATACCGGTTTCATATGTATACATCTGGTAACTTCCAAAATGCCCCAGTGACTTGTTTTTTAACGCAAAAGATTCTATTTGGGTCTAAAATCCAAGAAATATATGTAGCCAAATGTAACTATTTGGTTGAAAAAAGATGTTCTTTAGTTCTGTACTGAAAAATCATTCTTTGGGTTTAAAAACTTATTGAAACTTTTTTTTAACAGTCATCAATTTAGTTTAAGTTGTATACTTTTGATTAAAAAAGTAACGATTTTGTTGATAATTTGATTTTTATGGTAAAGACTAATTTTTTGGAATGACAATTCCATTTTTGTTTTAAAATTGATATTTTTGATTGAAAGTTGATCTTTTTTACAAAATATCACAACTGTTTGGTTCTAAGATAATCTAATTTGGTTAAAAATTTCACAATTAAAAAAAATTAAGCTAATAGGTTCAAAATGAACTTTTTAAATAAAAATTAATCTTTATGTTTTAAATTTAACTACTTGGTTAAAAACGAAACTAGTGTCATGAAAATTATTTCTAACGTTAATTGTTCTGTCTAGTAGACCAAACAACAATCTTATCATCAAAAATAAAATAATTACATGAAAATTTAACTTCTTGATAGGAAAGTAACATTTTTTGTTAAAAATTATACTTTGGGTTAAAAATTCAAGCGCTTTGTAGAAAATTCTTATTTTTTCCTTGTCAGACTCAAGAATATTGTTGGAAATTGATGCGTGTTTCTGTAGGTTTTAGTCAAGTTCGTTAGCCAATCATGTTGGTTAAAAATTCCAAAGGTTAAAGAATTTGAAACATGTTTTAAACCACTATTTTTTTAGATTTCAAAACTCTATGAAGGATATTAGTAATATTCAAATAGAAAAACAATTCATTCAAATCACTTTTTTTAATTAGAAAAAAATCACTAGAGTTGTAGCATTTACAAAAGATTTGAAAAAGTCAAGAAAAGTAAAGCTGCTTTATGAGAGTCCAAAAAAATTTTTATAACAACTTTTTGAAAATTTTGAAAAGTAAAACATTCAAATTTTAAACGCACAAAAAATAATTAAAAATCAGATATTCCATTCTGCTGTAAGCCTATGCAAGATATTAAAAAAAAATAATCAAGAAAAATTGCACAGCCAAAAAGGTCTACAAATTTATTTTTAGTCACTTTTATATTCACAGGACACATAGTTTTTTTCGTAAAACACAACATTGAAAGTAAACAAATTAAATTTTTGGACAAATGACACAAGCTACGGCAAAAAATAACAAGACAGAAGTTGTTTATAAAAAAGTTAAAAATTTACTATAATTTATTTTTTATAGGATGCGTCGTTTTTTATTTATTAGTAAAAAAACATTAGGAATAGAAAAATAAAATTGTTTGAAAAACAAAACAAGCTATAAAAATGCATAGAGAACGGTTGTTCACTTACGAAGGATCTACAAAATATGTAATATTCTTTTGGTATTAACATTTTTTATTAAAAAAATATATACCTTTTTGAAAAAGTACACAAGCTACAATCAAATTTTTTAAACAAAATAATTTAACGAAAAGCCATGGTGTTTGTTAAATAAGGGTAGTTTTCAGGCCTTGAAGTTTTTTGCACAAATTTGAACAAATTCAGACAAAAATAATGTGCCCATATAAAGTTGATTTTGGACAATCTCGGGGCTGGCAAAGTATTTCGCTGGCCGCGCCAGTGTTTTTTCTGTTTGAGAAATTAGGTACTTTTTATGCAAACTCCTATTTTGAAAAACAAGAATCCAACGACCAAATTTGGACCAGAACGAGCAACAAAAACAAAAAATTCTATTGTCATCTGAAAAAAAATGTTTTCGGACAAAAATAATAAAGAGTGAAAAAAAGAGAGGGTAGCCAACCACATCCCCTTCCTTCTTTTTTTCTTTCTTTCGTCTTTTTTATTTATATTATCGTCAAATTACAATAAAGTAACATTCAAAATAAAAATATAAAAATGAATAAAATTGCATTACCAGCGTTTCGGTACTCGTACAATGCCCCTATGAAGGCAAGAAAAAATGTAAAGTTAGAAATTGACACCACCTACGAACAGGTGCTCTCTCTTTGATACCTGAGAAACGAATGAGCCTCAGTAGGCCAATCTGTTGTACACAAAATATACTGGTAATTTTTTAATTTTTGAAAAAAGTTATGAGGATCAATTGTTCATCTTTTTGAATACTATAAACAAACATACAGCGAATTTTTTAATTTTGGAAAAAAATGTCTTAAAAATATCCCAAATGTGCCCACTTCTTGAATTTTTATCCAAAATGGCTGGATAACGAACTTGAACTTTAGTTTAGGACACTAAAAAAGTGTACCAGAGGCTAATGTAATAGAATTATTTTTTTAAAAGTTATAGTACTAAAAGAGAGACAAGCATAAATACAGACAGGCCGACAGACAGACAGATCCGTAAAAACCTATTTTTCAGACGAGAATGTAAAAAATAATTAAAATCATAAATGATAGTAGAGCACAACGAAGGTCGTCGGCAAATATGGAACTTTAATTTGCACGATACTGAGTCCTACTTGAAATTCACACGTATTATTGAATCGAAATCCTTTCTACCGTAAGAGAAAGAAATTAGAAATTGGATCGGTAATAAAAAAAAAATAGCCCCTTTTAACAAGCGCAAGAGAAGGTCGATAGAAGCTTCCACAACTGCACGCGGCAATCGCAAAGTCTGAGCATTATAATTAAGAAGCTAAATTAAAATAATTCAAGGTCCATAAATCACAATTAAGAAGTAGTAAACATTAACCAAAATGTAATTCTCGCTTCTGGGAGTCCAATTTCATTGTAAAGTCTCAGAAAATAACAGTTTCAGAGATTTCCATAAGATTGAAACTTTTGGAGATGACGTAAGACTAGACACTGGATTTAGGGACAATTATCAAAAGAATTTCTGTTGAATTATAACATTTTTGGTAAAGAATTGCTAATTGAAGTTAAAAATTCTTTTTCAGTTGAAATTTCAACGTTTTTTTTCAATTCCTCTTTTTTGATTAAGAACAAAACTATTAAGTTGCACATTCCGCTTTTTTGTAAAATGGTAAATTTTCTAATTGAAAATTTAACTATCCCACTTTTGGTGGAACACTGAAACTTGGAATTAAAAATTAATACTTTTGGATTAAAAATTCAATTATTTGATTCAAACAACATCTTTTTTCATATAAAATTAATCTTTTTGGTTGAAAATACATGTGTTTGCTTAAAAGTTCAAGTATGTATCATCAAATGCATCTATTTTAGTAAAATTTCAATTAATTTGTTGAAATTAAATTGTTTGTTGTTGAATATTAATTCTTTTAAATAAAAAGGAATTGTCCTGTTTTTGGTTTTATGAATTTATATTTTTAATTAAAAATTAATTTTTTTATTAAAAATTCGTCTTTTAGATAGAAAATTATTTTTCTTTGTTAAAATCTTATCTTGTTTATTAAGGATTCAACTATTTTCTTGATTTTTGTTTGTTGGTTAAAAACTAATGTTTTTAAGGGAAATTTAAATCACATCATTGTTGATTGAAAGCTGATAGTTTTTGTAGAGAATTAATATAATGGGTAAAAAATTAACCTGTTTTTTATGATTCTTTACATAGATGTCCATATTAGATTTTTTTCTCTTAGATCGTAAAATAAAGTTTTGCATAATTTACTATGAAAGAATTTTGATCGCTAACAGATTCTGCTATTTGATGTTTAGAACCTGCCTGATTTTAAGTAAATTCTATTTTAGTTTAAATACTTTTCATAATATTGTTCTTGCATTAAAAATTAATTTAGTTAAAAATCCTATTATTTGTTTAAAAAATGAATTTTGTTAATAGAACATTTATTGTTATGATTAAAAATTCATCTTTTTTGTTAAAACTGTTACTATTTGGTGTCCATCTGTTTTAATTAAAATTTAGAGTAATCTCTAGAAAATTGCATTTTTTGATTGAATATTAACTTATATAAACTGAAAACTCAATTATACTATTTTTGTTTAAAATTTGATATTTTTCTTTAAAACTTCATATTTTTATTTAAAAATTATTTTATGGGTGAAAAATTAATCTTTTTTTATTATTCTTAACATAGATGTTTAAATTGAATTTTTTCATCTCATATTAGAAGAAACGTCTTGCATTATTCCTCAGGAAAGATTTTTTTGAGTATTTGGCAAAATTGTCGGCAGATATGAAGACCCGATATATCCATAAAACTGAACATAATTAATTCAATCAACATAATACATTCGTAATTAATTTATAATTTATTTAATATATATTTTAATGTTACTTTTCTGCTATTGAGTAAGTTTAGTATAACATTGGTGTATTTTTAGTTACAAGTTAATGTTTTAGTTACAATTTTCATTCAATATAAAAATTAACATTGAGTATTATTCCTATGAAGCATGAACTTTGTTATAAAATTGTATTTCTGATGTAAAATGCTATAGCAACTTATTGACATTTTGAGGTTAATATTGCATTTTGCAATTTAAAAGCGAACTGCTCGCAATCAAAAAATTTATCAAAAAGAAGTAGGATGGAAACATAAAAATCTATTTTTTCTTTTAATCCTGATTAAAATTGTTTCTGTTTTTTCACTAAAAATTCTACAAATTTAAATTAAATTTATGAAAAATGAGTAAAAGCTTAACTTTCGTAAAATTTTTGTACTTTTTCATAGCAAAAAATAATATTTTATAGATTTCTGTAGATATATGGATAATTTAAATTAAAGTGGTAAAAATTATCTAATTCTGCGACCAGCAGTTCGCTCTTGTATTCTAAAATGAATTCCTAACCTCAAAATCTCAAAAAGTTGATATCGCATTTTATAACAGCAATGGACTTTGATAAGAAAAAAGATAACAAATTACATGATTCAAAGGAATGCTACTCAATGTCATTGTTTATATTAATAAAAATAATAACTAAATGTTAAAGATGCTCAAGGCTCTATGAAGCTCTGAGAAATTCTTCACTGGCACTCACGTAGATATAATGAATGGTCCATATAGCTCGTTTAAATACTTTGAAGGCTTTAAAATGTCCTTTCCAAAATTGAAATAAAAATAAGATCATAAATAACAAGCAGAGAAGCTTAAATTTAAATAAGCATTCAATCATAAATAACAAGCAGAGGCTCTATATTTCGGCGCGTACGGGTGGCAAGGTGGTGGTAAAGAAGAAGCGTTGATTCGTATTATCAACTTTGAAATTCGATTCGATTATTGTTCGCAACAGTCATCCAAAAATACTTGCGCATGCTTAAACTGTGCTGCGCTCATTGGCTCTAGTTTGCGTACCGTAGCCAATGAACGTCACTAAAATCCAAGCAAGCGCCGATCCAGTCAGCTCCGTTGGCATCCATAACTTCAGATACTCGAACGAAAAATCTTGAAACGTTGCTTTAATGTCTGACTCACGGTGCCTCGTGTCGCACGCGTCTAGCTATCAAAGAACGAGCAATCGTGACAATTTTTTCAATATTTTCTAATTCTGTCTAACCTACTGACACTTTGTGTCTCAAGGATATAGCAATGAAAATCGAGTATTGTGACAATCGAAATCGACAATATCGTGTAGAGATTTCATATTAAGGATATATTTTATAAATATTTTATCTTTAACATTTTTTTTATGAAATTACCATTTAAATAAATTATTTAGTTTTAGAAATGAGCCTCATAAAACAAGTGCATTATGGTGTTTTAAATAATTGATTTTAATTTTAAAATATCTTAAAATAACAGCTTATTAGTAAAAGAAAAGTACTAAAAAAATACATATAACTTACCTTATTCATAAAGTCGTTGCCACGGCAACAATTGCCTTCGTTCTTCTTTATCCTGAGAATCATACGAACAATGCGAAGAATCCATCAGAGAACTATGTCCAGAACCATGCGAAGCACCATACCCTGCATCTCGCAGAGCAAGTTCAACAAAGTCAGAATTAGTAGGAATGCGGCCCATCCCGGTTACCTCTATTAAATATAAGAGTTATCTAATTAGTCTCCAATTATATATGAAATATTTTGTTTCGACATTACTTTAGCATTCACTAAATCCTTTAAAGAAATTAATTACATTTTTTGTTATAAGTAACATTGTGGGAATCGTTTGATCACCTGGTTTCTGCAAAGCCAGTCATGAACTAAAATTTAGACAGTGCAAACCTGTCCAATTTTTATTTTTGAAGAAAATAAAATAATTTTTTAAATAAAACTTACATTGTTTCGGGTCTATTAAGTTTATAGGAATGTCAATATTATATTTACCACCACAAATAACCAAAACCACGAGGGTCAGGAAGGCAGAAACTAGAGCGATTCTCATGTCCTTCCAGTAGATTAATTAATATACGAAGAATAATTTTAACACTAAAAAAATTGCAGGCAATAAATATTGTACAAAAGGCTTCGCTTTATTTACATACTAACTTGAGGCGTGAAAAAAGGTCAGATTGTTGGTTTGTTTGCGACTTAAATTTTGACTTTTATTGACAAACAGTTAGGCATGTATAAATGTTCCATCATCAGTTACCGAAACTGTTAATGGTATCTTTTGATTAGGAAATTATTCTCCGATATTAAAAGACTTATACAAAGCAATATTATTAACTCATATAAATCTCAAGAAT
>NC_046658.1:170856540-170924807 GCF_010883055.1 Belonocnema kinseyi | reverse complement strand
GGCAGAAAAATAAAACTGCGACCTTAATAATTATTGTAGCTTAATGGTCAATAATAATTAAAGCCTCATTAATTTTTAAATACGAATTGTTCCATTTCTGTTAACTCGTTGTGAACATGAATATGAAATAAGAAATTCACGTCCTTAATTATTGTCTAGTGTAATTGGAAAAAAGAACTTTTAATTAATATGTCATTTTCTGCAGTTTCTGTAAACATTGAACCTAAAGTTTTGCAATTTTTATTAATGTTTCTAGTCAACCAAGTTTTATTCTTTGCAAATTTTTTTGTAAGTTTACTAATCATGTGTATCAAAGTTCATCTAAAAATAAAAATTATGGAAACTGACAACAGAACTATACAGAAAAGTAGTGTATCCAAAATATTAAATAATCATAATTTATATAGTGTTCATTGCCATAACTTACGCTTTAAAAAAATTGCTTTAAATATCTTTAGGCATTATTTGAATAAATATAGTTAAAGAAAACACTTTTGGTTAAAAAATTAACGGTTTTCATTTATGATTTCCTAGAATTTTTAAATTTTGTCTTATTTGTTAAGACAATAGCATTTGCCATCTACTTATGTGATTCATAATTAATCAAATTTATCAACTTTAATCCTAATTAACTACTTTGATTTAAAAAATCGGTTATGTTAGAAAAAGAATAGAGTTACAGTATTTGGTAGAATCTATGATGTATTAAAAAATCTACACTGTTCTTGTTTACGACTATTTGCATAATTCTAAATTAACTAGTAAAGGAGGTTAAACTATTTGATTTGCTCATTATGATATAGAGGACTTTAAGTATTTAAATACTTAATATTTAAATTGTTCAATTTTGCCTGCTGTTATTCAAGTAATTTAGGTTTTTTTAACAAATTAAACTTTTTGTTTTCGGAAACGTAAACAAAATTTACTAAGCGGAGGAATAATTAATATTAAATCAACAAAATGGCATTAAGTGAATCAAGATTAAAAGTCCATAGACAAATATTACACAGTTAATGTCGGTTGATCAATTTATCCCAGAAGTACATCAAAATAATGTATGAAACATGTTTAGACTGATTTCGGATCTTTCATTTCAACAGATAAATTACACATCTTCTCGAAGATCGAACTACTGTTTATTGATATAGGGAGGTTTTAAATGACCTAAACTTTCAAATCTACTTTTTTGAGTTATTTCGACATAATTTGACCAGAGGAGTTAGAAATAGTATATTATGCACCTAGGGGGAGAAGAGGGACTTTTTCGACGAGTGTATGTTTTCACTACGAGTTGTAGGCGAGCGTGTAGCGCAAACGTATTTAAGATAATTTTAAGGATAATTTATGTTAACTTACCATAAATTTCTCAAAAGTCAATTAAGAAATTTCTATAAATTTTGGAAATTATTGAAATTTCAGGTTATTTATAGTAATTATACAGGCAAACATGGTAACTGACCATAAATTACCCAAACTTCCATTTAAAACTTTTTTTATAAATTTCCGGAAAATTATGAAGCTGTTTGGTACTTTATGGAATTATTGCAGATAATTTATGGTTACTTACCATAAATTTCCCGAAATTCTCTATAAATTTACGGAATTTTTTTGCCATGTATGGTCATTTTACAGGTGAATATGGTAAATCACCATAAATTACCCTTTATATTAAGAACAGAAGTCGCAATTTTCATTCGACTTTCTTCCAAAATGACTTTCTATTCATTAAATAATGTTCTACTATTATTGAGAATCTCATTACAATTATTATTGTATTCAGGAAATAATATAGCTTTTTTTGAAAATCCTCTCATCCAATGAAATTTAAATTTAATTCAAAACATGATTAATCAGATAAATATTTTAAATAAGCCTTAACACGTGACGCTAATAGAGCAAAATAAAATGGATAAGGATGTAGAATATTTTCATTATTTTTACCTTAAGATGTATCATTTGTAATCAAAAAATTAAAAATCTTAATAAAAACTCCAGTCTTTTATTGAAAATTAACCATTCTTGGTAAACAGTTAATCCTTCCTGTTTGAAATTTTACCTTTTGAGTTGAAAAATAAAGAATTTGTTAAGAAATGTATTTATATTGTTAAAAATGCTATAATTGTTTTAAAACAAATTAAATTTCTGTTGGAGATGCTTTATAAGCTGTCATATCTTCAGATTTATTCGTTTTTTAGTAAAAACTTTTTATACGTAAGACTGTCCAATGACCCCCTCCCATTCCACCTTCCGCCTCGCCCACCGTCATTTGTCCAAACCTCTTACAAATAATTAAAAATGTAATACACATTTAAAATTGAAACTAAAGTTAGATTTCATAGCGATGGCAAACTGGACCTTCAAATGATAAATATGATTTTTTATAGATACACTTATACGTAAGATTCCTTTTGAATGCCAACTGTATTTATTCTTCTCACGCTTCTTGAAGGTGAAAGATGACAAATAATGTTATCTCTTACCTAGTATATACATTGTTAGGTAAAAAACTAAAAAATCTTTAGATGATGTCCTGTAAATTTTGTAATCTAATTAATTGATAATTTATTAATTAAATTGTTATTGTTATTGTTATTTTTTGAAAGGAAGTTCATCGGTAGATTAAAACGTATTATATGTGAGGTTTGATGGAGATTACTGTATTTATGAAGCAGTAAAGTTATTTGTGAACAGTCTTTTAGCAAATAGAAACTAAATTAATTTGAAATCAAATTAAACTGAAAAATGTTTTTTTTAGGTGTTGAAACAAGTCGTGAATAATGTAACGAAGAATAAATCAGTGTTGACATTATTCAACATTCATCTCTTTAAAGAAAAATGAGTAATAAGAATTTTACCTTGGTGCAGGTGACGCAGTTTATTTCCAAATTTAAGAAAACAACTTTCGATTGTGTTATTAAAGTTAAAAAATAATTGCAACCGCACTTTTCTTTTCAACTTTCACATTAATTAATCACTTTTATTATTTTCAGTTAATGTATTAGTTGCATTAAAAAATATGGGATGATTTGACTTTTAATTTCTTTGACTTTGAAAATATTTTTGAGAATGTTATGGAATTTAATAGTTTTTTGTATATTTTTAATTATTCCGAAAGGCTTCCTATAATGTGAAAGTATTTTTATGAGCTTTCAATACATATAAATATTTTCTTTTCTATATTTCTGAATCCCTAGAATTTCTAATCGAAGAATTCCACAATGATTATAGGTTTTCCTAAAATTTTAATTATATATACATTTTTAAATATTTCAAAATTTTTAAAAATAATTCACAGTATTTAAAAAATTTGTTTGCTGTTATAAAGAATATGCTTGAATTATGGAAGAATTAAACAGATTTAACATTGGTATGATTTGTAATATTTGGGGATTTTCTACAATTTAAAAGAATTTAATGGAATTTTCAATATGTTAAAGATATTTGAATAAATATGATTCAGATTTCATGTAATTTAATAAAATGATATAATGCTAGCAGAATTACACATATTATACATTGCATTGTCGATTATTAATAATACAAAAATCAAAACGAGATTACTGTAATTATAATTTTAAATTTCATAGGTTGTTAAGTTAAAACATTATTAGATGGCAAATATAAAATGATGACATTTTAAGGGACAATCTTTCGCATGGTTTTTTAAGGAGAAATTTGAATGCTTCATTTCAAACATTTTATTTATAATACGTTGTTGCAAATTTAATAAGTTTCTTTAGTCGTTTTGATTTAAGATTGAAGTTTATAAACTTAACGATATCATTATTAATAAATAAATATTCACCCTGAAAAGTTTCTATTTTCTGAAAAGGATTTTTAATCTTTCATTTTAAATCAGCCAAATTTTCATTCCTTTAAATACAAAAAAGCTTAATTTGGAACGAACGAAATGCTATATTTAATCTTTAGAGTTTCAAAGCTGTGAATTTTTAAAATTATATAGCCTGTTCTACAGTGTTTAATCATAGCAAATTCAAACTTTACAATTTAGAGCTTTGAATTTAAAATGATTGATTATTAACTGGAAATTTCAAAACTATTTCCTTTCGATTTCTAGTAGAAAATATAAAAGCTTACAATATTCTACTAATTTATAGTACCAGAAAATTTCTAATTTTATTTTGAAATTTATCTCTTTGGTTAAAAATTAAGCTACTAGTTTTAAAATTAAATTCGTCTCTTTTTATTTTGAAATCGATTTTTTATAAATAAGATTGAGATTCTACATTTTTATTAGATAATCCATCTTTTTTGGTTCGACATTAAACTATTTGATTGAATATTAGTTTTTTTCTTAAGAATATTTTAATAATAATTTTTCATTTCATATAAAATTATACTTTTTATATTTTTTAAAACCTATTATATTTTTTTTTGAAAATTCAAACCTATCTCTAATTATTTTTGTAAGTTTTAGAATGTAAAACTTTCAGAAATGGGATTCGGGACTATGAATCTAAAAAATCTGTTTTATAATGAAAAATCTGTCCGCTTTGCGGGCACTTGCTATGCTCTCTCGATTTTTGACGAACATTTGTAAATGTATATTTTCTGAACAACATTAAAATAAATAAATAAACTATAATACTTTTTTCAGACATTTTTCACTATCTCGCGTTGTTATGCTCTTGATAGAATTTTCATTTTTATAATATTTTTTATGGTTTAACCAAAATATCTTACAATTCTTCGTTTTGATTTTTACTCGTCTCGTGTCTTTTAGCGTAATGTTGGAACTTTTCGTAATGTTGGAACTTTTCCTTTTTATTATCAATATCATTTCCACGATTTAAACAAAAACTAAGCGTCCTATAAAAAAGTTATTCATAGCAAATTTGTAGCTCTTTTTTGAATAAACAATTTTTGTTAAATCAGGGAGTAATCTTGGCTCAGATGGTATAGCGATTGTCTGTGTTGCAATACTGGAGCCTTGGCAGCCACGCTGGAGCGGGTTCGATTCCCAAAGCAGGACGCGAGGCCTGGACGTACTTTCTGAAAGCTTCTCTTCTGTCCCTTGGTATACTACCGCACTGATACCCTAAAGTTTGTAATTGACCCTACAGTACATTCGCTAATGACCCTGGCAGTTAATGCGACTACAAACATTCAACTATTAAAAAAATATACTGTTAAATCAATTTTTTGTTTGTAAATAGTGTCATTTGTCCACAATTTTTAATTATTTTTTTTTGTTAATTTTAAATGTTAATTTTTCACAAATAAAAGAATAAGTATGCTTCCTATCAAAAAGTGATTATTAAAGAATATGTGGATCATTTTTGGTATCACGATTTTTGTTAAATCATCTTTGTTCGTATCCTGAATTGTTTTAGTCACAAAATAGAATTTTTTTTATGCGCTCAAATTTTCAATTTGCCAAGAAAATCAAAAAATTTGTTATTATAATCTTGTAGGGCTTTCAGAAAGTAATCCTTTTCTTTTTTTGACATTTTTTTCATATCGTGCGTTGTTTGGACTAAAATTTTCATTTTCGATTGATTTTCAAAATTCTGAACAAGCTATAAATCTCAGAATTTTCTTTTCATCAAAAAAAGTAATTAGGATAAATTTTTTGTATTTTTTAAAACTAAAAGTATCCGTACACAAAATTTTCAAATTCAGAAAAAAATTTGTCGCAACAATTTCTAAAATGCGATAACGTTTTGAATTTGTATCCAAATGGCTGGCTAACGAACTCGTCCTTTCTTTTAGGAACTAAAAAAGTGTTCCAAAGATCGATTTGACCCGTTTATTTTTTAGGGAGTTATCGTGTTTACGGCCGGATACTACTAAAAATAAAACAACCCTCTATGTGACGACTTAAATTCGAAAAAAACAAAGAAAACTAGAATTTCTGGCTTATTTTGAGCTCCCTAATACACGAAAAAAATCCAGAAACTACCCTTATCTTCAAAAAACCACCCCCTTGCAAAAAATAAAGTGTGCGTAACACAAAATGCACCAGATTGCGGGCTTATTTTGGGATCTTGAATGTACTACACGAAAATTCAGAAAAACCACCCCTATGTACAAAAACACCAACCCAATAATAAACTAATGAAATAATGAGCCTTGGTGTTGGCCTTTTTGAAAAGCCAAAAATTTAGAGACTCCATTGAGGCAAGAAAATTAAACGAACGATTTTTTTTCAAGTCATATATATGTGGCAGAGAGGGGTTGAGTTTAGACGTTAAGGGTTCTAACCCAACAATCGCAGTGGGTTGTTTCGAGAAGCCCAAAAATCAGATACTCTACTGACACTGGAAAATTCTCAAAAAGATTATTTTTTGACAAAGTCATATATACGTGGTAGCGAGGTGTTGATTTTATACGTTAAGGGTTATAGCCCGAAAAACGTGGTAGGTATTTTCGAGAAGCCCAAAAATCAGAGACTCCGATCAGAAAAATCAGAGCTTCAACCCTTTAAACTCAAAATATCCCTTTTGCAACTCGTAGATCTGGGATTTTTAAAAAATAATCTTGTTCAGAATTTTCCTCTGTCAATAGAGTCTCTGATTTTTGGGCTTCTCGAAAATATCCACTATAATTTTTTTGCTCCAACCTTTAACGACTAAAATCATCCACTTTGCACCTCGTATATACGACTTTGTCAAAAAATATTATTTTGTAGGATTTTTTAGTGTCAATGGAGTCTTCGATTTTTGGTGTGTTCGAAAATACTTACTGAGATTTTTGGGCTGAAACCCTCGTCGTCTAAAATCTACCACGCTTTACTACGTATATATGACTTTGACAAAAAAATCTTTTAATAAATGTTTTTGCCTCAATAAAGTTCCTGATTTTTGGGCTTCTCGATAATATCCCACTACGATTTTTGGGCTAAACCCCTTAACGATAAAATCATCCCCTTTGCACCTCGTATATATGACTTTGTCGAAAAAAAATATTTTTCAGAATTTTTGAGTGTCAATGGAGTCTTCGATTTTTTGGGCTTTTCGAAAATACGCACTTCGATTTTTTTGCTCCAACCCTTAAAGACTAAAATCATGCCCTTTACATCTCGTATATACGTCTATGTCAAAAAATAAAATTTTGGAGTATTTGTCAGTTTTAGTAGAGACTCTGATTTTTGGGCTCTTTGCAACTACCCGCTTCGATTTTTGGGCTTCAACCCTTAACGTATAAAACCAACCCTTCTCTACCACGTAGATATGACTTTGTCAAAAAATAATCATTTTGAGACTTTACCGGTGTCAATGGAGTCTCCGATTTTTGAATTCCTCGAAAGTACTTACTTTGGATTTTGGCCTCCAACACTTGACGTTAAAAAACAGTCCCTTGTTAAAAATCAAATATGATTTAGTCCAAACCAACGTTTTTTGGAATAATACAGTGTTACAAGAGTCTCTGATATTTCTTTAATTTTACAGCACAAATGTAGTCTCTGATTTTTCGACTTTTCAAAAAGAACAACATCAAGGTTTAAGGTTTTATAATTGGGTTGTTATTTTTGTACATAGGAGTGGTTCTTCTGAATTATTTGTGGTGAATTCGAAAGCCTAAAATAATCAAAAATCTGGTTCATTTTGTGTTTTGCGAGTTTTATTTTTTGCACAGGGATGGTTTTTTGAAAATAGGGGTAGTTTCTGGATTTTTGCCGTGCATTCAGGAGCCCAAAAAAGCCAACAATTTCGACAAAAAAAAATTTGGGAATTTCGGACAATTCTAATAATTTCTCAATAATAAATGGTGAGAATGCAAAAAATTGATTTGTAGAGGCACAGAGACTTACAGACCCATACAGAAAAATTAAACTTTTTCCTAATTCTACAATGATTAATATCCCAGAATTAATTTCGTAGATATCATATACTAAAGGCGTCTATCCAAAAACTAACAAATTTTTCTCGCAGTATTTTTCCATATCCAAAAACGATCCAACCACCTGCAGTTATTTGCGAAAATTTAAATTAGTTCTTATACGGAAAGCATGGTTTTGCAACATATAATTATAAAAGCAATAAACAATTAATCTCAGAAATATGTGAAGAAGAACAATAAGTATGGATAAAAAAAAACAAATTAATCCTAATTACAAGTGTTAGAAGAATAAAACAGCTAATATAAAATTTTATATTATAAAAATAATAAAACCAATTAATTCTGTCAATAACAGCCTAATAATTATGTTAGCAAAATTGTCTAAATTATTTGAAATATAACGTCGGAACAGAGAAGAGTGATATTAAACAATTAAAAAATTAATAACCCTGTGTAAATGTTGCGTACACAACACTTGTGTTGATCCAGCGTTATCTCAGGCTTCATATGAAATTGTTTGTCATGTTTCCGTAATTACGAATAGATACATCTTTATCAGAGGTCACTAAAAAATAATTTATTTACGGAACTCAAAAAAGTGTACAAGCAGATAAATAATCGATTTTACATTTTTGCAAGACATTTTATATACTTTGATATTATAAGAACAATTTTTGACAAGGAGTGCATCAAAAACAAAATATTTGTTCTAAAATCTAAATGATCTAACGCTATTTCATGAAAACGCTATTTTTCAGAAAGAATAATTTTCAGGCATTCGATAGATAAAATGGTCGATGGAATATTAAATGACTAAGAGAAACTTTTCGCAAATAGGAAAGCTTTTCCGGAATATTCCATTAATATTATAGAGCCAAAATAAAATATGAAAATTAAACATCTTTTTTCTTGATAATTTGGCTATAAGGAATAAATCTTAATTTGATTTATCTTACATTTTCGAAATTTAAAAACAGAAATATTTCTTAGTCACTCGCGGTTAAATATTTTTGAAGGTTATGAAAATATATTTTTAATACATAATAATTGTCAGCATGCGCTTTGTTTGATTATACAAGCAAAATATAAGATTGAACAACAATGTTTTTAGAAAATCTATTTTCAAAATTTAATATTGATTTTCAACACAAGCATTTTTTTACATGGTCATTTTTCCTGTAAATTTTTACTTCTATTCTCGTATATCGAAAATTTATGTTTTTCTATTTTGAAAAAAAAAATCATTTTAAGGTTATGGCTAGTGGAAAGCTTTTTAGAACAGAGAACAAAAATCTTGAAAAGTTGCAGAAGTTTTAAATTTTCGCAACACTGATTCTCAATTTTTATTGAGAAAAAATTTTTTAACTTGATTCAAGAAATTCAAAAAAATTTAAGAATTTTTAAATCAAATTTCTTTGGCTGTCAAAATATTTAAAACTCTATAAATCTATTTAGTACAACAGTAAACGAGTAAAACCCTTGCTAGCAATACAAAAAAATCATACCGAATAGAAATCTCTAATTATTCCATGAAACAAAATTTTTGATTGCCTATAAAAATAAAAAACTGAAACAAAAATTTTGTTTTTAATTATTTTATCATAACTCTAATAGATTTTGTGAATGATGAAACTAATAATTTAATATTTATTTTCTGCTCTGAATAAAACAAAATTAATTCCATCATGAAGATCAGATTTCGACTTTTTTTCAACTTTCAATTATAGTTTTTTTCCGCCCTGACATACAAGCGGGCACCATTCTTGTTGCCTGAAAATTTATAGAATACTATAATATATAATATTTATATAATATATAGGTAACTATATATAAATATTATAAAATAGATTAAACTGTTTTTTTAAAAACATTTTTGACGAAGAAATGAATACAAAGAGAGTTTGCATAATAAAAAACAATGTTATTTGAGAAAACTCAATGTTTGAAAAAGCAAAATTACACAAGTTTTATTATTCTTTTTTATATTTCAAAACATTTTTGTAACTAATGTGTCATGTAAGACGTTCTTTTAGATTTCAAAATCTAAATAATGTAAACATCATTCACACGTGAAGTCAATTCTTGAATTTTTAAAGTGCAATTTGCTTATTTTTCCTTGAAATTTTAAAGAACGATGATTTAAAGGTAAATAGATTTATGAAGTAAATAAATCTAATTTACTAATTACTTAAGCTAAACTGAAAGTAATGTATTTACAAAAAAATGGTTAAACATAAAATTATAGGCTTCCTAAAATGTTGCAGTTCATCTATTGCTCAAAATTCAAATTTTCTTTTTACTTTAGTATTATTTTCGAAAAAAAGCAAAAATGAAAAAGAATAGTTGTGATTATTGTTGCAGGTCATTTTAAAAGATATAATTGCCCTTTTAGTTTTTCTTCCATTTAGTTGCTTTGTTTCAAATTTTTAATTTCATATTTTCTCGTAGGACTTACGACTAATAAAACTAAACTATCAAAACGGACCAGCCCCATCCTATTTACTTCCCTAAGGAGGATGGAGGAGGCGGTTTTATTAATTACTTATGTGCAGGGTATGTAAATACAAAATATTGAATCTTGATTTCCTGACCTGACTAGGGTGTTTTGGGGTTTTGGGGATCGCTGATACCGAATCCGAGGTCCGTTGACCTCCATTACATCAGGTTCAAGATTATTTAAAGGCCAAACTGTAAAAAAGCCGATGAAAAATCCAGGAAAAAATATCCATAGGTTTTTAGGATCGCTCAATCCGAATCCGAGGTCCGCTAACCTATAAAGTATCCGGTTCAAGGTCATTAAAAGGTCAAACTGAAAAAAATTTAATAAAGAAATCCAGAAAAATAGATATCTAAGTTTTTGGGGTCGCTTAATTCAAATCAGGGGATTTTCGTATCCCTTAATATAATTTTGAGGTCTTTTCAAAGTTATCTGAAGGACATATCAAAATTTAAGTGAAATTGCTCAGAATTTTCAACGATTAGATGTAGATTTTGAGTTGACTTTGAAATTACCCTTATTTTACATTAAACTGTATTTCACGATTTGACCTTCAAATGACCTTGACTCTGATGCGATAGGATCCAAAGCAGTTTTCATATCGTATATGAATTTACAAAAAAGTATGACAGCAAGAATTTAAAAGTATAAGAATGTTTATCGATTCACAGGTATTTTATACCAAAAAATTTTATTTTTCGACCAACGGTGACAATTATTTAGTACATTGCAATTAGATAATTTCAAAGTAAAATGTAATGGACACAAAATTATGCCATTACAATGTTTTCAATATTTGTCATCCTACGTAAAAAAAAGTGTTGGACTGTATTTAAAAATTCAACAGTTTCCATTTTTAAAGATTTTATAAGACTTCCAAGAAATTGAAATTATTATAAAGTATTTTTGAAGACCACAAAATATAATAATAACCTAATGGTTTTTCAAGAATTTATTTAGAAAACTAAGATGTTTTTATGGGGCCATTCGGAACATACGTCAAAGATTTTTCAGGTAATTTAAATACCCTATGGTGTCAAGCATTTTAAGATATTCGTAACTTTTTTTTTATTCGCTCTAAATTCTTAAGAATTTATCCTGAATTGTTTTAATTCCTCGAAATTCTTTTGATTTTTCTAAAATTAAATAGATGTTTTTACTTTATTCCATTTTTTATAAAATTAGGCGTGATAATCCATTGATAAAATGATCCAAGAATTTAAAATATTTTCTAAAGTACCTAGACATTTTTAAGAGCTTTAAAAATGTAGAAGTATTTCAAAAGATTTCCAATGATTTGCAATATATCAGGTTTCTTCAAAATATTACAAGGAATTATTGAAAGATTGAAACAATTTCAAGGGCCTCAATAATTTTGTAGGAATTTGAAAAATCTGCAAACGGCTGCAAAAAAATTGTTAGTATATTGAAAGATATTTAGAAGAAGAAGTATTTCCTGAAGTTTCTAGGATTTGAGAAAGTTTGATCAGATGTCATGTGATTTCATAGGATTTCATAAAATTTTAATGTATTTTAACAAACTTACTCTTAAACTTTGAGAAATTTCGTAGATTTTCAAAGATTTAAAGAGATTTCCAAATATTGTTCGTAATTCATTTTTAATTCGCCGTGGATTATGAATAATTTATCCTAAATTCTTTTTAGCTTTTAACATTTTTCTAAATTAAATTTGTACTCTGCTCAATTCAATACATTTTTTAAAAGTTTTGGCTTAATTCATCTGAATGGATTCTTCTCTTTTTTTAATGTCCAATCCATCTGAATTTTCTTCTGGCCATTAGTTATCTTTTTGGTTAAAAATTAGTAGAATTTCAAAGATTTAAACGTATTTAGAATTATTTTATGAAGTTCACTGCGCATTCTTATAAATTTAATCTGAATTCTTTTTAATTTTTTTAAATTTGTTTACTTTCCTAAATTCTTCTAAATTTACTCAACAGTGATTTTGATTAACTTTTAAAAAAGATCAAAGAAGAAATTTTTTGCTGTAGCATACAATTTGCAAATAAAAAGAAAAAATATGGCGTATTCTGGTTTTAATTGTGCCCTGGCGGCGGCGCTGAATAGACAATCCTTAAAATTGAATGTTTCATTCCGAAATTTTTAATTTTGAAAGTGCGTCAAAAATTTAAAACTTAAATTTCAGTTTCATACATTTCAAATAAATGCTCTTATTTTTTGTAAACAATTGTTAAAGTTCCATTCAAAATAAACCAAATTCTCACTGCTCTAAATATTAAGCTCTCAATTTCTATAAAAGAAAAAGACAATTTTTAAATCATTATACGTTCGAAAAACTATGCATTAAAAATCTTAGACTTTATGAATTAGAGAATGGTTCACTTTTAATTTTTATAGTTGATACATTTTCAGCTTTAAATGTTCTTAAAAGCGTCTTTTTATGGTTCACGATTCATTATTTCACTTAAAACCCTACCTATTTTATTGCAAATTTATTTTTATTGAAAAATGGTTGCATTTTACTAAATGGTGGCTTCATTTTTCCGGGAAAACATTAGCTACAACTTCACAGTTTTCAATTTTAAAAAGAAAATTTTTTTGTGGCTCCGATGGCTTTTTCTATGGTTCTAAGGCTTTAAAACAATATATTGTTAAAAGACATTTTTTCAGACAAATAATTATATTTTAAGATTATTCAGATATTTTTAAAATCGCATTCTTATAGAAAATTCGATGAAACATCTTTTTTTATCTTCAGCGAAAAAGTTGAATCCATTATAGTTTTCGAAATAACTAATATATGATAATTATGTTGTTTTCTGAAGTCGATTTGTATTCAATTTTTGATCTCTCACTCGTCGTCACATCCTGAGTTTTTGGAATTTTAAAATAAAATTTGGATACAAGAACCTCAAGAGTATCCTTAGAATAATGATATGAGTGAAAGATTCAAATCATTATTAGTTCAGAAAACTATAAAAAAAGTTTTCTTTAAAAACCTTTTTTTTAAATGAATAGGTAAATAATTGTGAATGTAAAACTTGGAGCTCGCAACTCGTAACAATCTAAACTCAGCGTTCCTTTTAAATAAGCCCCAAGCTTTAATTTCAGTGTATTATTAAGATAGCTATTTTCCGAGAACTCAAAGTACTACCTACAATTTAGATTTTTGGCATTAAACGACAAATTTCTTCGAAATTACTCATAACGTGAATTCCATTCAAGACGAAAACAGTTACAAAAGGGTAAAAGTTAATTGGTTCGGGAAATTAAAACCCTTTTATAATTTTAAACCTTTTTTATCAATTAGCAATAAATTAATAGTCCAAAGTATTGCCCCTTAAAGACAATTTCAAAATATTGTTTAAAACCATAATTCGAAAAAGCCAAGCCATAATACTTTACATAATTATTTGCCTTTTATCCAAAATCTTATCATTTTGCAAAAACGAGCTTAAATCTATTTTAAGAATCTTTCTTTTGCGGATTGATTAATAATTAATAATTAATAATTAATCATAATTAATAATTGAATAACAATTTCAGCTGTCGTTGCAGAGCTACATGGAGCCAAAGACATTGAATCTATATATTCGAAATGTTTCTCCCCTATTTAAACGAATAGTAAGTGTCTAACCTTTATTGCCTTTTCTACTGACCCCGTCATTTTCTAGTGATAGGTACGTGTTACGATCAGAGCGTTTACTTATAGAAACGCTTCAAAACACTCGCAGTTAATAGAATTTGCAGTATTTGATTAAGAGACTAACAAAAGTCAATTATGTATTAGAAATAACCGACACACATCTACCATTAAGAAATTTCCTCGAGCCACCGAGGAAATCGATGCCACTCCCTACCAGTAATCAACGCGCGATTATAATCAGACAATATGCTGGTGTTGTAGCGAATATTGGAATGAAGGCGAATAAAACCTCACACACTACAAAAAAGTTTATTTCTAGGTTGGTTTCATCAATTAAATATTTTCAGCACCAAATCAATCTACTTTGGGCGGCGATATTAATCAGACACTCAGTAGGGCCATGATGACATCCATCGCTGAGTGTTTCGCCATAAAACAAGTGTTAGTAAACATCCTTGCCTATGGTGGGAAAAATATTCTGGTTACAGATTTAGTTAAGCATCTAAAACAACATTTGGCTCCAAGAAAAAATACTATTGATAAATGAATTAAATTTCTGCAATTAGAATGAGACAAGAAGAAAATGACAGTGAATTCTTTGATCACGTGATACTTTTAAAATCAGGAGCACAAACCGCACTCAAGGGCTTCATACACTTTAAACTTTCCTCGGATACTTGATCAATATTTCAATTCTTTTGCATTTTCTTAAAGTCTTTCAAAAGCTTATAAATTTTTCTTTCTTAATCTTCCAAAATCAACATTTCATTTCACATTTTCTGAAATTTTCTCAAGCATTCAAATATTTTGAAATCTTTTCAAAAATGCTTAAGATCTCTTGCACTTACTTTAAATTGCTCTAAAGTAATCACTTTTCAGATTATATTTAGCCGTTAAAATTTTTATTGTTTAATTTTTTTTAATATTCTGTTAAAATTAAGTTTTAAAAATAATCTTCAAAAAGCTTGAAAATTTTAATTCCAAATTTTTAAAATCTGTATTCCATTTGAAATTTTTTGGAATTATTTTCAAGCCTTTAAGTGAGATAGAATATTTTTGAAATTTTTAAATATCTCCTTAACTTACTCGAATTTTTTTAACTCCAATATTTATTTAACTATTCTCTACATCAACTTCGAATAGTTTTATTAAGTCATAGAAAGTTTTTATAATAGAACAATTTTTACCTTTTTTATTTTGACCGTTCAAGACTTTTTGTTTTATACAATTTGTTTTAAAATCGTTCATTTTGAAATTTTGTTTATAATTTCTCATTTTAAATAAACATATGAATAGTTAAATTTAAACTTTTGAATGATGAATGTACCCAGAATCTTCCTGTCAAATCAAGAAATCATTGGTCAATTTTAAATATTTGAACTATAATCATATACTATCCATATTGTTTTGTTCATTTCATCAGAACTGCATTTAAAATGAGTTTTTATTAGAAATAGATCCATGGAATAAAGAGCTAAGATTAAATATTTTAAAGGTGAAAGATTTTATAATTATACATTGCGAACTGCAACGTTTCATTATTAAAAAAGTCAAAAATCAGACTGAATATTAAATAGTTCCCACCCACCGTTAGCCCAAAAATTGAAAAATTTTATGAAATTTAAATACATTTGATTAGTTTAATTTTTGTTGTAACTACTATTATTAATTTAAAACTCTTGAAGGCTTCTTCATCATGCAAGTTATTTGAGATAATGAAAAAATGAAACACTTATTGGCTAAAAAATAAAAGTAAAGAATAATAGTAAGTAGAACGTCAAACATATTTATTTTGAACTATAAGTTACCTATTATTTATTTCGTTTTTTTGTACAACTTTTTAGATTTAAAATTGATTCTAAAAAATTTAATATATTATTAATATTGAACATATTATTTTCTTCAACTGCAAATGGGATGTGCTGATGCGAACGGAAAAATGATTTTTTTTTAAATTGTTTACACTTAAAACTATAAAAATCTAAAATTATGAGGCTTATAATATAAAGGTTTTGTATTTTTATTTTTAGATTATTTTTTTTGTTGCAAGTTACGATTAAATAATGAGGTATTTACAAGTTCACAAAATGATAATTGTAATATCATGAAATATTGTAATAGCAAAATGATATTTCTGCAAAGAAATAATTTTCTTAAAATAATGCTTGAATATTTTCTTTCCAATAATTATTTATTTGAAACGAATGTCAGATTTTCTTTGAAGATGCCTATGTTATCAAGATAGAATCACATCAGTTTTTTCAATATAAAAACTGTAGACTTGATACAATAGACATCGTACACATATTATGAAAATTAATTTATTTGTCTAAATTAATTTACTTCTTTTTTTGTTATAAAATTTATAAAATACAAAACATTGGTGCACATAATCAATTTTTTTATGCAAATGTGGATAGAAACTTGCAACTTTGAAAAATTATAAACTTTACGCTGATACACAAATCAAATCACTCATAAAACTATTTGAAAAATTAAAAGTTTATTGCGTCCGTAAGTTTTTGTTGGTAAAAATTAGAATTTTTCGAATAGATTAAAAAAAGTGTTTTTAATTTTTAAATAATTACGCAAGACTCAAAAGTAATTTTGTTCCTAAAATTATTAAAAGTTTATAAATATACTGCATGTATAATTTTTTCGCTGATTATTTGTATGTATTAATCTACTTAAAATTAAGCTATTTCGAATTTTTATAACTAAAACATCTTTGTAAATAATAAAAATTAAATATATGACGGCAAAGAACAAAGTTATAAGCTTTAAAAAATGCTTAAAAATACAATGATTACATTTTCTTCATAATTTAAAAAATGTTATGCGTTTATAAAGAAAAATATTAAAGGAAAAATAATTCAATAACATTTTTAAAATGTTTATCAAGAATGCATTTCATTTTATGAAAGAATAGTTAAAAAATTGACCATTAAAATGTTCTCAAACAAAATAATTGAGAGTTCAAGGAGGAAGCAAAAAAATATTTTTCATCCGACCATTGTAAGACCCTATCACTTTTAACCTGAAAGTTTTTGCACCAAACATTTCTTTATAGAATTCTTTTTTCTTCTAATTTCAAAGTATTTTATACGTGAAATAAAAATAAAATATGGAGCACTTTTTAAAATGGGTAATATTTAAACTAGCGATCAACTTTTTTACATGTTTTAAATTATTTTTTTTTGGAATAGTTATTTTAAATTAAAAACTGAATTTAAAAGTATTATAAAATAATTAAATAAATCGAAAACTGTGCGTTTTACAGAGGTTTTTAAAAATCAGCAAATATTTATTTGTCACTGAGGTTATTAAAGCGGTTTTCAGCTCAAAAATTATTATTAATTTTTTATAAGCTTTAGATCGTTTTTAAGCGGATTACATTTTTAAAGAAAAATTATTGAGCCCTTTGTAAAATAAGTGAAGTTTAATTATTTTTTGCATATTTTAAATTGTTATTTTAGGAAAGCAATTCCATATTCAAATCTTGGTGAACAATGTATGATAAAAGAATTTGATAAATTAAAAACTTTGCGGTTCATGAAAATTTTCGTTTAGCAGAACATTATTTTTTGTCATTGATTTTATTAAAGAATTTTTGTGCATGCAACTTTTCTATATTATTCATTACCTTTGGGTAGTATTTAAGCAGTTCATATATTTAGAAGCAGCAAGTGTTAAGTCTCTTGTTAAATAAGTGAAACTTACTTCGCTTTTTCACATACATTATTGTTTAAGAAGTTTTATTTTTCATTAAAAATTGAGAAAGAGAGTATTATATACAATAAAAAAGTTGGACAAATTGAAAACTGCGCATTTCATGGAGAATTTTTGTTTATTGTTTATTACTTTTAGATATTTTATAACATTTTTAAATATATTAAGAAAACAAAAGTATAGAGCCTTTTTTGAAATAAGTAAAATTCAATTCTAAAATTTGTATAAATAAAAAATGTTATATTAAATTCTCTCGAAAATTTTCAAGTATCATCAGAAAGATGTTTTCTTAAAAGAAACATTGAGTTCCACATCGTTTAGTTTGAAGATGGTTGAGGCTCAACAATACGACTTTGCACGACACTGCCTTGAAATTCTTACTCGAGATTTTGTCATCAAGATCCAAGTGCTTCGATAGCGAAGTCGGTAGAGCGCGCGGTTAGGACACTAGTTTAGGTAGTTTAGATAGGGTTCGAATCCTCGTGAGTGCGAATTTTCAAAGCGATTAAGCGTGCGATTATATTTGTAAGTAACAGTGTGCGAGAATTACGTGTTTTAATAATTTTAAAAATGAAGAATATATAACAAATTCATATTCTTAGATTAAGAAAATATATTCTTGAAGTGTATCAGAAATGATTTATTGGAAGTGAATTATGTTCTGCATTTGAATACATCTCTATATGAAGTAACACAATAAAGTTTTAGAATAATAAAATGCGATATTCTATCTAAGAATACATGTTCTCAGATTAAGAAAATGTACGCTTGTTCCAAGAATACGATATACAAGTATTTATTTATTTGGAACAAACTCATATTCTATCGTCCTCATTCGTATCTGCGATCGACTTGAATCAAGTAGCATTCACTTGATTCAAGAACAATTTTTTTCACTGTACATCAACTGAATCTGTATAATAACATTAACAACATTAACAATAGATAGCCTGATATTGTCCTGTCGACATTTTCATGTGAAGTATTATCTTGTGAATTACCTATTTAACCTGTGGATAATTACCATCCCCCCATAGTATTATGTTTTGAAGCAGATTTGCCGCGATCATCTGTGAAGCATATTATGCCTTGGTATGCGAAACAAATTATCCGAAAAATTAAAAAAAAGGATAAATACAGATTAAGGTATCAGAATACTAAAAATATTTACGACTTTATTATTTTCAAGAATCTCAGGTCAATTATAAAGATCAAAGCTCGCATACTAAGCGATGATTATTAAACAAATGTCGAAAATAAAATTGTTGACTCGCCCAATACATTTTGGTCATATATCTATAACCTCAAAAAAGCCTCGAGAATACCAGGGATTATGCACTACGAAGGCAATGAGCTTACTAAACCACAAAAAAAATTGTTGCATTTGCTTATTTATTTAAGAAAGTATATAGACCGAAAACATTTTCCGATTCAGTAACTGTCACAAACCCACACAATTATCTTGGCGATAGCATTGAAATATCTAAAAAAGAATTAATCGCCAATCTGTGCAGACTCCTAAATAAACATACTGCTGGTATTGACTTCATTCCTAGCTTTCTGCTAAAAAATTGTACTAATTTTATGATCGATTCTCTGCATTCTATTATAAACTTGGCGATAAAAACTGGCCCATTTCCTGACCAATGGAAAAAGGCACGCATATGTCCCGTTTCTTTAATAAAGTGATAACTCAAAAATTGCTAATTCTAGACCTATAGCTATTCTATCAAATTTCTCTAAGGTATTGGAGATGTGCGTATGTGATGTACTTTAGGCATATTTAACCCTAATTTTATCCACCTCTCAGGATGGATTTGTTCTACATAGATCTACATTCTAAAATTTACTATCCTTAGTTCAAGTGACAGAGAGTTAAAAGAAAATTATCACCAGGTTGATGCCATATATACGGACAATATAATGGATTTTCATCAAACCGCTTCAGCACTACTTCAGGCGTGCTTGAAGGATCTAATCTTCAAACACTGCTTTTTTAATTAACATTCAAAAATCGAGACATTGGTAACCGTATATATTGTTTTCTACGCCGACGATACAAAGCTATTTTGTCCTATTGATAATGTTCAGGACTGTTTAAAATTACAAAAATCTTAATATCTTTGTGAAATGGTGTACCAAAAAGTCTCTGGACATCAAGATTTCTAAATGCAAGGTAATATCACTAAGTCGTAAATGTAAAGTTATTGACTTTAATTATGTGATAAATGGGTGCAAATGGTAGTCAATACCTAAGGCGATACCATAAGTCATATACCGTTTTTCCATATTAATAATAATAATAATAGAGAAGCGTTAAATCCTATCTCAAAATCGACAGCAAATAAATGAACTGTCAGGTGCTTTATGAATCATGGATATATCAAGGACATTCAGAGAACTTGTCGGTCAAAATCTGCAGGATCTGAGGAGATGCAGATAGACATAGCCCAAGCATTTGTGGAAAACCGACATCTTAGTTTACGTCGAGCTAGTGATGAGCGTGACGTTGCCCCTGAGACAGTGCCAAATATTTTAAAAAGCTTTAATTTCCATCCTTACAAAGTTCATCTGGTAAAAGAGCTCAATGAAGACGATCCTGATCGTCGGGTTGAATTTTGTGAAAGTATGATGGACAGAATTGATAGAGATCCTCTTTTCTTGTACAATGCAGTATTTTCAGATGAATCTACTTTCACTTTAAAAGGTGAAGTTAACAGGCAAAATTGTAGATATTGGACCGACACAAATCCTGATTGGATGTTGGAGAGTCACAAAGAATATCCAGAAAAGATTATTGTTTGGGCTGGGATCTTGAATGATACATTGATAGGCCCTTTCTTCATCGATGGTAATCTCAATGCCCATGCATATGAAGAGCTTCTCAGAAACCAAATTTTACCAAGAATAAGGAAAATTACAGGTGATAATTTTCAAAATATTTGGTTCCAGCAGGACGGAGCAGCAGCTTATTACGGTAGGGAGGTTCGAGCATATTTGGATACTCAGTTCCCTCAAAGGTGGATGGGAAGAAGGGGTGAAATCGAGCAGCCTGCTAGATCACCTGATCTGGCGCTTCTCGAATATTTTCTTTAGGGTTATTTAAAGAGCAAAGTATACTCAAACCAACTGCAAAGATTAGACGAATTGCAGAATCGGATTCTGCAACAGGCTACTTTGATTGATAGAGAGATGATTCGTAATGCTGTAACTCATTGTTACAACCGCATAGCTTTTTGTCAAGAAGCTCAAGGTTTTCAGTTCGAACATCTTCACTGAAGCGTGAGAGGCAAGGGGACTCACGCTAATCAAGCAGCCCGAACACAGAGCTCGCTAATGATTTTCTCGTTGAAATTTACTTCAGGAATTGCACTAACCTCTTGGAAAACTTTGTTGATTTCAAATAACATCTAACTGATCTTGAACGTTACAATTGGCCTATGACTGGGGTACGTACCTGAACGTAGAATGTTCTTCTCTACCGATTGCACGTGTAGAAAAGGGGGTTTCCATTTAAAAAAACAAAGCTGATCTTCAAAAAGCGATGAAGGTCAACTTTAAGGTCAAAATAAAGGTCTCCATTGAATTTCTCTTTGAAATTTGCTTCAGGAATGGCACTGACCTCTTGGAAAACTTTGTTAATTTTAAATAACCTCTAACTGACCTTAAACGTTACAATAGACCTATGACTTGGGTGCGTGCCTGAGTGAAGAATTTTCCGCTTTATCGATTGCAGATGCACAAAAGGAACCACGATGTTGCTTTAGGGTGAGGGGGAGTTGACAAAAGGCCACGCTGGTCCACATGTGGGGGGAGGGATATGAGCCCGAGTCACGTTTTTCTGTATTTAGGTGGCAAAAAATAATAATAAAATGCATAGCTTACTCCTTTTTTGAAGTAGCGCGCAGAGTCTTAAATTCGACCCTGGCGGATAGAAAGAACCGAAAGGAGCCTCTGCAAAGTAACCCTAAAGACCCCACTGAGTCCCCCTTCGGCTTCTTCTTTAAAACCTCGAAAACATTTACATGGGCCGAAGACGGCTTCAAGTGCATCATCTTTTAGTAGCAGTTAGTAAGCATTTCGTCGGTAACTTTAAGAATTTTGTGTGGATGCTAGCCCCACGCAGTGGAAACCTGTAAAACCAATGCTGCGATGCAAGTGAGAGAGAATTTTATTTTCAAAATTTGTGCGCAACATACTGCTTGAGCATTTATGGATGCGCTTGAAGTCACTTTCAGCAGAAGTTAATGAGATTTTTTAAATTTTTCACGCTGCAAAGAAAAGTATTGCAATTACTCCATAAGTTTCTACTGACAATTTTAACGTAGAATCCGAATTTCAACAATTTAAAAGCTGATCTTGCTGTTTTTTTTAGTTTTCAAAGAAGGAGCCGAAGGGGGCTCAGTAGGGTATTTTAGGATGTTTTGTAAAGGCTCGTTTTGGTTTCATGAGTCCGTCAGGGGAATCCTGCGAACCGAATCCAGTTAAGTCAAATAAGTCGAATGGCTCATCTCTCCTCTCCCGCGTGCCCCTTTCCCAAATCTTTTTGGTTTGTTTATATTAGTTAACGAGTCGAGGAAAGAAAATTCTAGCTTCAACCACGTGCGTGTTTGCTACCACTCATAATTTCTTGTTTTATTTCGTTCTACAGGAAATAGCAAAAGAACCACGCAGCAAATTAGGGGAGGGGGGTCGATGATAATGTCACGTTGGACCACATAGGGGAGGGGGGGGGGGCTCAAAAAGTGGCGAAAATTGAGCGACGTGCTTTATGAAATGCCGCATATCGAAGCATTAGTTGGAGGAATGTAAAGAGGTGGAAAGGAGTAGGATAAACATGGACGTTTTCTTGCATGAAAGGAGAGAAAAAAGGGCAGTAGCATGGATGAAGGAGGTGTTCGGTAAGTTGGAGAAGAAGAGAAGGAAGGAGGAAGAAGAATGGAGAAGGAAGGATTGTTAGAAGAAGAGGAAGTAGATGTAAGGAAACCATAAATATTGTGAACAGTAGTTAAGTTTCAGCCGTTAGCCACGGAGAGAGAGGCTGGGAATACGAGGCATAGCGAGGAAAGAAACATGCGTCCGAGGCGAGGCGAGGCGCAGTAAGAAAGGTTAGAATATAGAGGCGTGCGGATTAGTTACAAGGTGTGGATGGATGTTAATTTGTCGTAGTCAGCTCTAAGGAAATTCTGTAAAACAAACTGGAAGTGTAAGCAAGTCAATTTTATAAGGCCAGCAGGCCTTCCTGGGTTGTGCAAGGATGATCCGTGGCCTCAGGGAGGTGAAAAAATATACCTTGAATACACTGGAAATGTCTTTCTAAGGTTTTTAATTTTTAAGCAGACTAAAATGGTCAATTATAAAGATTTAAGTCTTCAAAGTTCAAGACAAATAAACTTAAAAATCTAAAATGTTAATGTAAAAAATATTTTTTCTATGTTTCAGAACTTAAAACATTCTAATGTATCATTATATTATAATAAAAATATACCAAAAATTATAAATTTTAATATTCAATATATTATTTTAATCGTTAAGATGGTGAAAATATTACCAGTATTAAAGCTATTATGTTTACTGTGAATTTAGTCATTATTAATTTTAAAATTGAATTTAAAGATGAAGATAAAAATGAAAAATGGACTAAACACATCGATGTATAGATTTGAACTGTCGATCAGGGTACAACTCAAGTCCCTCAAACAGAATAAAAAAGTGTTTTCCTTTAATCCAAAAAATGAGGTTAAACATTGGAAACAAGGATTTAAAAGTGAAAAAAAGGATTCTATTATTATATTTTGAAATTTATTGTGTGAAGATCACTTTTTTAAAGAATTAGATAATCTCGAAAAAGGAAAGTTTAATTCCTGATGGAACGGCTATGGCGGTCAATATGACGATTTGTTTACACCGATTTCCTTCTACCTAAAATAATCTAATAGAAATTTAAAAAATATTTTAAGACCAGTACAAACACTACGCAAGAGAGTATAGCATTTCAGAGAGAAAGAAGCGAATCTTGATGGATATAGCATGATATGTTTTAATACATTCATAACAGCTGCCCAAGAAGCAGTCTAAAGAGTAAGACAATTTTTAAATTCTGGATCGGAAACAAAACTATGAAAATCCCAAGAACCTCCTTGAGACTTGTAAATTACTTGAAAATTTTACATATCATGAAATCTCTATATTTCTGAAGTTCCTTGAATTTTTTAAAAGTTCTAAATTCGCAGAGATTATATAAATTCAATAAAATCCTCAAATATTTAGAAATTACTGAAAATCTCTGAATGGCTTTAATTCGAAATTCTCAGAATTCCTTAAATTAAGCGTATTTCTGAAATTTTATGAAACCTTCGATTTTTCTGAAATCTTAAAATTCTCTACATTCCCTGAAATCCTTATATATTCGGAATTGCTTGATTCATTTGAATTCCCTGATTTTTCTGAATTCTCTAAATATCCTGAACTTGTTGCATATTCTAAATACCTCTTACTGTAAATTCGTCAACATATCTGAATTTACAGATTTCCTGAAATATTTTCAATTCTCGTTATTTCTTGAATTATCAAAATCCCCTGAGTTTTATAAATATTTTGAATTGTTTTATTCCTTAAATTTCCTAAAAGCTCTCAAATTCTCTGAATTCTCTGTAATCCCTGAATATCTTGAATTCGTTGCATATTCAAAATTTTTAGAATCATTTGAAATCCTGTAATATTCTAAATTCGAAAAATTCTTAGAACTTCCCATATGCCCTGAATATCTTCAAATCTTCCTAATTATCTGAATTCCTTGCCTTCGTAGAATTTATTGAATTCCTTCATGTCATCTGAAATCCTCGGAATTCTTTGAATTATTTTGAATTCTTCGGAATTCAAAAGTTTTATGAATTTAAAAATTCCAGGGATTAATGAAATTCAGATAATACGGGCCATTTAGATAAATTCAGATATAAAATGAAAGTCTTCTATAGTCCCGATGTCGGGGCTGAAGGTGGGTGGCAACTAACTCATTATAGCCTGCTCCGCGTTTGTTTGTTCACGCCTGAATACTCACCTGAGTGACAGCCGTAAATACCGCGCAGCACCTGCTACACCAACATGCGGAACGCTGTTAATTTTTGAAAAGGCGATAGAAGGGAGGGCTATTTTAGATTTTCACTGTATCCGGGAATTCAAATAAATCAAAAATCATTAAAAACTGAATATTTCTGAAATAGCTTTTTTCTTTTTCCATGCCATTTAAAACATAGTAACCTTTTTTATATTCACATATTACTTATTAGCAATGCAATGTTCCTTGGCCGCTGTAGCGCGCGTATAATGATGTTAGTCAATAATAATGCGATATTTTTTACCTTCTCAATAGGAACAGGAGATGGGGAAGCCAATTTGTCACATGGCCTATAGCGGGGCCTTGAGACCGTCACGGCCTGTCATTCCGATTTGTGGACGGGCCCTTAGCTGAAAATTAACTAAAACTATATATATTTAACTTTTGGTTAAAAATTTATCTGTCCCAATTGAAAATTCACAAATTTTGTTATTCCAAAACTCCATATGATGAAAAAAATCAATGTTGACAAGTATTTTTAAATTAATTTTTGAAAGCATACTTTTTTTCTTCACTTATTGAGGTATTATTTGACATAAGCTTACTCAGTCCTTTCAATGTAGGTCGAAACTAATAATGTGTTTTTCTTACACACAAGCTTAACATACCTTTTTTGTATTTTAAAACAGTTGGAATGATAAGCGCTTCAATAATAGACTGTATTCAATGAACATGTTTGTTTCCCGCTAGAATTATTATAATGCTAGAATTACGTACGCATATGTGCGCCTTTTTTTACCAAATAAATTTTTATATAAAGTAATAGGTTTTGATGGTTCTTTAAAAATAAGGAAATGATAAATTAGGTTTGATCCACTCATATCTGATATTGAACAAAACAAATGAGAAAATGGTATACCTTTTTCTGTTTCCACGAATGAAGTGCGCCATATGATCTTTAGTTTGATCAACGTTATTTAAGGATAAAAAATCAATTACAAGATTATGTGCTTGAAAATCTGAAAATAAAAAAACATCCTTAAGAAGTAAAAGATAAAGTTTTACAAATTCCTAAACATTTCTGCAACGAAATTTTAAAATAATTAAATAAGGTCCAAAGGTATTGGTATAAGGTTATGACGAAAAATAAGTATTGGTTAAAGGAGAAAGCTGCATTTCCTTGTACTAAAGTTCATCTTCAAATTGAAGATGCCATGCTTAAACGTGCTAGTACCTAGAGGTCGGTCTCTTAAATCTGATAATGATTCTTCCACTCGTTCAAAAACAGGAAAAATATCATCATTGAAATAATTAAATGCTTCTGAATTATCATTAGCTGTATATGTGAATCTTTATTTTGAGGGTAATGGATACGATGCAAATCTGGTAAGCCAAGTAGCTTTTCGTTCCTCTAAAAATGTATATGGAATTCGAAAATGTATACAAACTCTTACATCTTGTACTGAAGATGAGGCATTAAAAATGAGTGTAACGATTGAACAAAGAGCTGGAATTCCATTTCAATCACTTTGACTATTAAAACCAATAGTAAAAATCAATAAACCTATTTTGCAGTTGCACCTTTCCGCGTTACTTTCAAATGTGGCTTTGATCGCAAAGTGAGGTTTTGATGGCAGTTCGGGCCATACTGCCTACAAAAAATGATCTTTGGAAGATTTTGATGCATTAGGTGTTTTAACTGTTTGCTGCACATCTGCGATCACTTGAAATTTAAAAACTGGCAAGCTTGAAGTCCTTCTAAAAATTCTAGTCTTGAAGAGAGGAAACAAAATATTAAAGGAGCTTTTAAAAGTAGGATGGGTTTACTGATTTATGTTCCCAAGGCCGAAGGTAGCGGGGCAACGAAAGACGGAAATATAGCTCGCAGACGCATATGGGATAAAAGCTCTTAATGCAGCAAGACTCAACATAGACCTATATGGTTGGTATTGTATGGCAGCTTCTGTACACAAAGTTCTGACTCATGGTGCAGCGATCATAGAAAATTCTTTGTTGCCAGTTGGTCGACTCTAAAAGGAAGCACAAGAATCAGGTCATAAAGTTCTTAAAAACTGGACGGAAAACAATACAAAAAAATTTTCAAGAAAACATACTATGATCTATCTGTTAAATGCACTGCTTACCGCGTCTGGTCCTGTAATCATGTCAAAAACAACAATTCTTTGAAAGCAATTCAAACCATTTCTGAAATAGCTTGTTGTTCTTTTAAAGTTGTCACAATAACTAACAAGTAATTTTTCACAAAGCTTTCATAGGTTTTCAAAAGATCTAAGCGATTGCAACAAAGGTTAAATATTTTTGTTAGTGAGCGGCAAGGGGATTCACTTTAATAAAGCTTTCTGAAAAGTTTCAGGTCACTCAAACTTTTGAAATGTGTTATTTGGGCAGCAGGTTTGGTTTCAGTGACCTTAAAAACCTCCTGGTACTATTTTTAAATAATATTAGCCAAAATTCCACACTATAAGTCGCCATATTGTGTCCACTATTTTGAATGTTACTTTACGATGAGCGGATCCCTGCCGGTAACGAAGCCGGGATCCGAACAGTTTACCGTGACTTTTTTAGCCGGATCCCATCCTGTTTCTGCGGCCAGAGTTCGGTGGAAACCAGGGCTATCCAGCCAGGACCTGACGGGACGTGATTGGATTCCTATACGGATAATTTAGCGATTTCCCATTAATGCCAAATTATATTGTACGCAATGTTTAAGACGTAACTAAATATTGTTATTTAATAATGAGACAATAATACATTAATTTGCTATATTGATGTAAATATTGAACAATATAAAATGAGCAACGTTCAGTAAAGTTCTGGAAGATTGAGTAACATCCTCATTCATTACCGAACTATGCAAATTGTATTTCATATATTGTCAATGATAGGTAGCTTTCAAAAAGAAAATTCCTTCCTAAATTAAATTCTAAATTTTATAGTTGGCATGATTTTTTTAATCAATAATTACATGAAAATAACTGGTTTGAAGAATTTAACAGTTATTTAACCAATAAGCATTTTTGCAGTACCTGTATAGATAAGTTATAGAAAAAACAGGAGAAACATGTTATGACACTAAATAGTCAAAAAGTTAGGGGAGAGCGGGGTATGTAGTCCCACTTTAAATTAAATCCCCTATAAATTACGAATAAAATTTGATCTTCATGTGCCTGTTTTTTAAGGCGAAGCTAAAATCATTGGGGAACATATATTATTATTACAAATCGCTTGCTAATTACCTTATTATTATACATTTAACTAATTGATGGATTTTGCATTTCACTTGGGGTATGTGGATCGCCATGTTACTGTCGTTTATTAGAACAATATAAGAAATGTCAAGAAATTATATAATATAATACTTTTGGAAAGTAAAATGTGACGACAAAATTACTCCAAACATTGTCAAAGTAAATTAATTTTTTTTAAATAATAAAAATAAAGTATGTAGGAAAACCGATTATAATCTGTCACATCCTACTGAGATACATGAGCTCGTCGGGGCGCGACATCATGCCTCATATGTGTCGGTGCGAGATTCAATTAATTTTAATATATTTAAAACGTTTATAGAAACAAACCTTGATACCAGTAGTTTAATAAAATACCTGACCTATTAAAACTGTACTTTTTCATGCTTCAATAATTTAAAAATATGCTTTAAGTGCTTAATTTTCGCCAAAAAGTTTTCTTTCGATTTTCACCGAAAACGTTTTTTTCATTATTACTCTTCTAAAGCATATTTAAAACCAAAATTTGCACCATAAAAATGTTTAATATAATAATAATAATAATAATATAATAAGAATAATGTTAAAAAATACTTCGAATTTTTAAAAGAATTTAGAAACTAACTTTAAATTCAAAAACCATTTGAAAAATTTATAACAACATGTAGATTTTCTAAGATTTTGAAATAAAATGTTAAGCCTATTCAAGGCGTTTGAGAAGTTAAAAAATAATACAAACATTTTTGTAAGATTCCCGGAAAAATTCTTTATTTTTTATTTGAATAATTGTTTTGAAGGAATATTTCAAATAGATATCAAAACAATTTGTGCAATAAAAATCAGAATTTTCTTAATGCTATTTCTTTCAAACTACCAACCGTCCACACCTTATAAGTAATCCGCTCGCTTCTATATCCTAAACTTCTAAGTAACTACTACTTATATACTACTATTCACAATATTTATAGTTTTCCTACATCTACTTCCTCTCCTATTTACAATCCTTCCTTCTCTATTCCTCTTCCTCCGTTCTTCTCCATCCAGGGCTCAAGTTTTGCATCCCCCTTCCCGCACAATTCACACATTCTCTTCTATCTAGAAAGCCAAAACCTATTATAACTCTCGACACAACTGCATCTCATTCTCGCTATAAGTTCCTGACTTCCTGGCTCCCCTTTCTCACACAAATATTGCCCTCTTTCTATTGGCATAATCCACATATAGTTTCCGTTAAACCTTGACTATCTTATTCTCTCCTCTCCTTCTGCCTTCTCTTTCTCCATGCCATTTTTTTTAACTAACTCATATACCTTCCTTCTTTCCTCGTGCACCCTTCTCACTTTATCCATCTGCAATCCCATTGGTTCTAAAATACCTTTCCTTTCTACCTCCATCTTTGCACCACTATGCCTGTTCTCCTTCTCCCACCAACACTCCCAAACCAGCTTACTTCCCCACTCTTTCGAAAATTTCTCCTCATATTTACACGCTCGACTCCCTGTTATAATCCCTACACTCGTTCTTCCTGTCTCCCTCCTGACAATATAGTTCGGCCTCACTTACCTTCCAGCCCCACCCCTCCACTCCGTTAAATAAGACACTCATCACTAGCGAATCAGACGATTTCATTCTCCTTACAAAATAATCTGCGAATAACCTCTTCCCAGCCCCCACACGTGCCTCATCATCACATTTGCCCTTTCCACCTTCTATTTTATATGACCATCCACTCTTCCATTCCTTTAAAACAGGAAGCCCAGGTACACAGCTCTTTTACCTGCTGCACCGGTTTTACGTTCCACTTCCACTACCCTCCCTTATCTCTCCCACCTTCTTTCCTGAACACCATAACCTTCGACTTGTCCGCATTTAACTCTAACCTATTTTTGTCCACGTATCTTCTCAGCCTTTTCATCATCTCCTTTAAAGCCTCTTCGCTTTTTGCTAGCAGCAATGTGCCATCTGCATACGCGAGTGACCATATCCTGACTCTTCCTACGCTAACTCCTTCTACCACTCCGGCCACTAGCCACTCTTCCAATGCTTTCTACAAGCTCCCCTTATCAACCGAAGGGAATGCGCCCTTTTTAGATCCATAAAATACGCGTACAATTTAGCATCCTTTTTGGTTCGCTTTTTATCCACCACGTGCTGAAAGACGTAAATATTGGCAAAATTACTCCTTTCCTCCCAAAAGCCCGCCTGCGTCTCCGGCAATATTCCTTTCCCCTCAACATCCTTGCGCAGCCCATCTGCCAACACCACTGCATATATTTTGAACGCAGTAGTCATTAGCGTAATTCCTCTAGAATTTTCCTGCATCTCCCCATCCCCTTTATTGTACAGTGGTACGATAAACCTCTCCCTTTACCCTCTCTGAAATCCCTTCCCCCTTCATACTTTTTCAATACCCCCTTCAGCCTTTGCTTTACCTCTTGTGTACCAAACAGCACCGCTTCTTGCTCCACTCTATCCAGTCCTGCTGCCTTAGATTTTTGAACCCCCTTATCTGCTGTTCTATCTCCTCGTCCTTTAGTTCCTCTCCATCTACCTCCCTCGTTCTTCTAATGCCCTCATCTCTCTGCCGTGTATCTGACCCCTAAAATGAATCCTTAAAAAATTTCCTCCAATCGTCGCTCGCTATCATCTGCCTTATCCCCACCCTACGTTTCTCAAACCTATTAATTATTTTCCAAGTGTCACCTTCCGTCTTAACAATTCTCAAATCTTCTTCCACCTCTTTTTCTTTTTCCTGCTCTTTCTTCTTACAGATCGCCCTAAACTCCTTACTCATTTCTACTCACTTCTCCCTTTTCGCGGTTCCTTCCACTTCCTGTACTTTCTTTCCAGCTTTTTCTTTATCATTTCACATTCCCTATCACACCACGGCTTCACAATCCCTCCCTTCGTCTCCTTTTACCATACTACTCGTCACCGCCGAACCTTTATCCTCTATTCAGTCTTTTAGAATCTCCCCCTATTTATTTATTATCCTATCCTTCGATTTTCTTTTGAAACCTTCTCCTTCCCGGTATAGGTCCCCTTCCTCTCCAATTCTAGCGTTGAAGTCCCCCCCCCCCCAGTAACACTATATCCTTTTCTCTCTCTCCTAGTAAGTTTCTTTCCCTATCTATGATCTTCCTCTAATCCATTTTTAACCCCTGTTATAATTGCCCACTAGCCCTTTCTTTCCTCTTTAGTTTGACGGCCACCTGTAGCCATTACCTATCCCTCTTTGGTAACTTTCGCCTAACTATATCCCATTCCTTTCTCTATACCCATGTCTCTACCAGTCCAGTCACATCAAATTCCTGCATGTACCTCCAGAAATCCTCATCTTTCTTTTTCACTCATGTTACGTTTCATTACAGCACCTTCAACACTCATCCACCCTACTTTACTCCCACCCTCCTACTTCCCACAAAAAAGTTGCTCTGCTCTTCCTTTAACACCTCCTTCTTCTCGTCTGTATTGCCTGTATGCCATTCTGACATAAAAAACCCTGATTTATTAAAGTGAAGTACACAGAAGTAGAGCGAGGAATTGATAGTTAATGAACGCGATTGGCGACGGTCGTGGTGAACCGGCGATGGCGTCGCACCCACACGCGGTTAAGTTTAATTGATTTGATTTAACTCATCGCAACGGTTATCGCTTCCTGATTCCTTCGATAGGAACCAGTGTCATGCTAGTCATGCCGAATAGGCGACAGATCGCGGTGGAGCGTTTGACCTCGATATGATTGATTGATACGAATAGCAGTATTTCGGACGACTACTTAACGCGTACTTCTCGAGAATTGCCAAGTCGTCTTATGCGCGCGGGCCAATTGATTATTTGGTTTACTGAACGAAGGCCGAAAGCGTACTACTGACTGAAAAATGACGATTGGGTGCGATGCCGACGACGGTCCCCGACGCCTGTGCATGCTCGCTCCTACTCTTCACCCCCCTATATTCTATTCTATCTTCCGGTAGACAGAGCTACATTTCATCGTTTGAAACGAGCATGAAAACTAAAATTCTAAACCATGTTGTGATGCAACATCGTCCCATACCCACATCTTCTCGTCTGTTTCTATTTTCCGATACCCTACCGCTGCTGCTCCTCCTTCACTTTTCTCCTTCCTAGCCCTGTCATTTAGAATTCTTTGCACATCCCTGTCTCTCCTCGTTAAATCTTGATCGATGAAAACCTTCTTGTCGTTTATCCTATTTTTGTTACACATTGCCCCCAATTTTTCTTCCCCGCTCTTCAATTCCACCACCGCCACGTCATTGTCCTTTCTCACCTCCATCCTTACTTTCCCTACCTTGCCACTCTACGCTCTGTAAAAGCGCTTCCACCCCTACCTCTCTTCTCCGCTCTATAGGTTCAATCCTCTTATTACTATATTATTTCTCCTGTCTGCCTTCTCTCTTCTTTCCATCCTTAACTCCATTGCCCTCGTCCTTTCCCTATGCATTATCTCCTCTTTTTCATTCCTACGCTCTCCTACTTTCTCTTCTATCGTAATCTCTACCCTCCCCACAAACCTTGCTTCTCGCCCGCCCTCCTGTCAACTACTTCCATTCCCGACCCGTCCTTCGCCCTTTCCAGCCTTTTTTCCGCCCTTTCCTTCCAAACTCTAAAATCTTCTTCCATCTCCTTTATTTTTTTCTCCTTTTCCTTCTACTTTCCTTCTACTTTCCCCTCATCTCTTTTACTTCCTTTTCCAATCTCTCATCTCTTGCCCTCAGGTCCTCCCTCATACTTTCTTTCTGCTCGATAGCCCCCCTTACTTCCTTCCTTAATCCTCTGATCTCGCCTATGAGCACCCCAAAAGCCTCCTTCTCCGCCTGCTCTCCATTTTTAGGGGGAGGGGGGGAGCTAACCTACGTGATCGTGCCCTTTTTCTAAAGGTACTCTCTAGTGCTCTTTTCTCTGGACTTTCTTTACTTATCCTCTTCGTTCCGATTCTTCCCCATCCGTGACGCGCCACTCGACACTGGGCCACACACAGCCGGCCGTCGTGTCCTTGTGGAAATTTCCTTCCCGTCTAATTCACTATCAGCACTGCCAGTACTCTCGATGCTCACCTTCTGCTCTTCCGTCGGTAACTGTAACCTATTCATACACCCTAGTACGCACTGCAGCCAACAGATGGCTCTTAATGCTGCTCTCGCTTGCCTCCCTAGAATTAAGGTTTCTTTGCGCTATTTCACCCCTCACATGCCCTGCAAACACCCTTTTCTCTCCCTTTACATCCTTTGGCACTGCTAAAACCACCCTTGTCTGCTACGAAGGCCCGAACTCCTGACCACAAAACTACCCCGCTCCATTGCAAATCTAACCTCAATTTCCCAATTCAGCCAAATCTCAACCTTCAACTACAATGTAAATTATTCCACCCTTACACTCCACTCACATCTTTTACACAAACTCTGTAAAAACTTCCTACCGCCTGTCACTGCACACTTTCTTACTACCGCCATCAACATGAAAGTCTTATATCTTACATGATTTGGCTCAAGATATTAATTCTCCTTTTTTTTAACTGGACCAGGAAATAGAAATAGAGAACCAAGTATAATTTTATGTATAAAAATTAATGTTTAATCAGAGTTAAATTTTCGGTAAAAAAGATTAATTTGCTTGTAGTTAAAAGAAATTAATTTTCAAACAAAACAACAAAAATTAAAAATCCTTTAAAATCTCTTGATATTTTACAAAACTGTTGAAAACTCCTTGCAATTTTAAAAATACCCTAAAATATTTAAAACTTCTTAGAAGCTATTAAAATATCCTAAAATATAATATATCTTTCAGAATCGCATATTAAATTATTTTAATCAATTAAAAATTCCTTGGAACATTTTCAAATACTTTAAAATATTGCAATTCCTTCAAACTATTTTGACATAGCTTAAACTTTTTTTTAAGATTTCCAAAGTACTTTGGAATTTTTTTAATTAACCCTTCAAGAAATTTTTATTTTTTTGAAATTCCTGAAAGTTATAAAAATAAATTTAAAATTTCTTGATATCTCTTAAGATATCCTCAAATTTCTTGAAATTTTTTTAAGCTCTTAAAAATTCCTTGAAAATTGAAAAAATACATAAAATATGTTTAATCCTTTAAAATATTATATTAAAATACTGTTGTTAATCATTTATTTGATTGTATTGTCTTTCTTTTGAGTGGCCTGTAGGTTTCACTGTAGACGGAATGGTTTTCACCCAATGCTTCTTCTTTTTGGAATTTACAATCTGTTTTGACTTTCAGGCGGTACTCTTTCGTGGGAGTCTGTACTGAAGTAGTGGCATAATGTCTCTTCGTTGATCAGACTCAGATCCTTTTGCCTAAAAGTTCTGTCTCAACCAAGGTTCAGACGAGTGCAGTCTTTTCTTCTCTTGGACCTGCTTACGTAAATCAAGTGTTCTATTCAAGTCCATTTAATGTGTCGGAAGTTTAACTTAATGTCTCTATTTCCTTTGCTTTTGATTCTTGTAAAGTGATTTTGCCAACTTGATCGTCTTTTGGTGTTGTGGGAAGTGAAAAGTCGGATGACGTATGACTTCCGGTTGCGTTCGGATCAATCTTTGATGAACGATCGTCTTCGTAGCTTCCGGAGGCTCTCAGGCAGGACAAACGTACTTACTGACTGTGTGATTGTTCTCAACATTGCGAACGTCCCGAGATAGGCTTTCAGGTATGACAATCATACTGCGAATGGATTGTTTGCAACATTGTGAACTTCTCGAAGCAGGCCTTATATATGACATCTTGTATTCAGTGTACAATCTGTTAAGGGGCGAAAAACCATTTCAGCCCTGCATTTTCCGAATCATGAACAATTATCATTCGTGTTGTGGTTTTTCGGAAATATATTGCGTTCAACATTTTGGTGAAAAACGGGTTAAGTGCTTTTAGAACTTCATATCATAATTGTCTCAAAAAATGAGGACTTTTCGCAACGAGCATCATTTACGTTAGCATGGAGCAGCGTTGATCAAGGTTACCCGAAAATTAAATATTTGATTTACAGGCAATTTTTTCATAATTGACAAATATTTTGAACATCTGAAATTCTGCCCTTTGATATGTTGGATAATGTCCGGTAAGATCTTCCTTTTAGTATCTATCGATGCTCCACTTAAGTGTGTGGTATCAGGGGTTTGATTATTGGGTTTTATAATGTAATTAAGTAAATATTAGTCTCAAACTTGAGTATATTATATATATTTGAAATATTTTAATCATACCTTTGGAACCGATGGATGGCGCACGAACATCTCAGTGACCAGCACGAAAAAGAGGGAGGTTTTTAGGGAATTATACCCATTTTGTATTGATTTCCATGTTGCTATGATTGATATTTGCTTTCCTCGTTTCTAGAACATTGCCTTCTAAGAGTTCTTAATGTTCAATAGCTTTTTATTTGATTTTTGATTTTCAAACCTCAAAAATCAATTACCAACACCCTAGAATGAATGTGGCAAATTCTTGAACTGATGAAATGAACATAACTACACAATATCGAAGATATTCTTTTTCGCAATAAAAAATCTCGTCTTTCCGTTTAAAAGCACCCCTATTATACAAAATAGCGTTCCTTATTATCTGAAGCAACTAAATTGCATAATATTTCTTACAAATATCTTCTTTTTAATTTCTTCAAATTCAAAATCAATACCGTTTTCGTTCATTAAATGTAGGATGACATTCGCCGGGAACATATCGTCTTTCACTGAATTTGAAACAAATTAATTCAGGATAAATATGACAATAGTTTGGCAAAGAATAATTGTATTACTGGGCACTGTCTGAAAACGGAAAAATCTTCCCTTTCAGATGAATTCATCTTCGCTGCCAGACAATAGGCATATAAATTAATATTCTGTTTTTTCTAAGGGCTTTTTCTTGAAGTTTCGGTGGCGCCACTGTTTACGCTATCCGGATTTCTGGCACATAAGTAAATCGCTAAGATGTATGCTAGAAATATCCAGATAATCTTATTTAGTATCTGTTTTACTCTGCGCGGGTCTCCTCATTGCATGGTAATTCATTACTCTCTGCCTTGCCTTCTCATATTCTGTTGTTTGATGTTCCTAAGACGAGACCCCTTGCTGGGGGTCTATTTTTTCCATAAGATTGGTCGCAGGTCTGCAAGAATTACAAAGTTTATGAAGATTCATGGGAACATCTTATTTTAAAATCATGGACTTTTTGCAGAGAAAATTGTCCTTCGTAACTTCGATCATATATGAAAAGATCCATTTTCTCACATTTATGAAGTTCCAGTGTTTCTCTAACAGCGAATTTCAACACTGCAGACTATAAAACGTTCTATGCGCCAAGGAGTGAATCCTGGGACAGATCCATCACCTCAAGATAAAATGCCTAGACGGGCTCGAAAGTAACTTCTCAGTTCATAGTTACATGAGTTAGTCCATCTTGTGCTACTTCTAACCCAAGACCACAAAATCGGCCATTTTCAAGAGGATTTTTTGTCGTCTGTGTTCTAAACAGCATCATGTCACATTTAATGATAACGTTACTTGTAAAAGCCCTTGGACTGAAGCCTAGGACCCTTTAATAAGTGAGAATGTACGTTTGGCTTTGAATTCGGATTCTGACTGTTCGGTTTCCGTTTTCTTTATGATAAGTTCTGCTTGATACTTCATAAGTCACTGTAAGGACATCGGCTGAATACCATCTTCTACTAACCAGCTCACTCTTCGACGCTGGCTCTGAGAGATCCTCCAAGCTTGAACTGTTGTGCTTATGATTCGATTGATTCACTAGAAGTTTAACTATTTCTATTAAAAGATAGTCATTATTAATAATATAATTATTTATAAGTTTACTTTATTTTTACAAACCGAATATTTTTAAAGTCCCTAGAAACATCCCTAGATTGACGTGGGCCGGAAGTTAGATTTCATTGAGAATAATATAAGGAGACCGATCTGTAATCCATGGACTTCACCAAAAACGGTCACTTTTCTGTTACTAGAAGTACGCACACAAACATGTGCAAAATCACACTTACCTATAGTTCAAAACTTCCCGAGTATGACGTGCCAAACGCACTCAGAAAAAATATAGCCACCTCCATTTCTTTATTTTGACGGGTCGCTTGAACAAATAAATAATTAATAATTGGACAGGATTCTTTGAAATTAAACTTGTTCGTCATGGAAGAGGTAGCTAGACAGGTATTCGACACGTTCGCGATGTAAACATAACCTTGAGTAAGTATAGAGTACATATGTTTTAAATTAACATTTAAATTATTTACCGTATCATGATTTTATATATAATTATAAGCATTTCAGAAAGACGCGTCGGCTATGTCCAAACTGCAAGTGCACTCCTTACCAAGTGACGAAAGAAAATAAAGGACAACGACGAATTTTAATGTGCCCAAGGTGACCCAGTGGGTACAAAATTTGGCGACGTCTTTACGACATCATTACGACATATTTACGACAGATCATACGACTTATTTTCGATATCGTAAGGTTACCTTAACGACATGAACATAGGATGTCGTAAAGTTGTCGTAAAGATGTCGTAACAATGTCGTAAGGACGATGCCAAATGTTGTGCCCACTGGGAAGAAAATACAGTTTGCAGATACATCGGCAGCCATATACTTTTAAGTTTGGTTGGCACGCCACGCTCGGGAAGTTTTAAACTATACATAAGTGTGATTTTTCACACGTGTGTGTGTGCGTACTTCTAGCAACAGAAAAGTTCTCATTTTCAGTTCCACTAGTTTGTACTTCTTATGTCTATTCTCCATGTTAGATTTTCTGCCCAAAGTTTCTAAGCTGGCTTCACCCCCATGGTGTGCAACTAGTAGCAGTGTCCCCAACCTTGGGAACTTTTTAAACTGCGCTTGGGTCGCACTGACAACCCGATTGGTCGCTGTTTGTGCACTGATTTTGAATTATATAAATATTCAGATTCAATAATCATAATAAATAATGATAGAGAAATTCCGATATAGAAATTTCCTAATTTATTTCCGAAAATTTGACTTAAAGTAAAATCACCAAAATTAGGAAAAATGAATTAGAAATGATAAATTACTACTACTAGAAGATACCTGAATTACAATTACAAATTAATCATTGTATGAATATTATAAAATACATAATGTTTATAAAAATAATCAAATCATATTTATTCTATTAAAGCTAAAAATTTTTGTTTGAAACTAAAAATTCTTATTACCTTTCTATGAACATTTTGAAACATTTAAATGCTAAATAATATTTAAATAATATTTAAACATTAAAATTTGGAAATAAATAATAACTTACAATTTTCCTAGTAATTTTTAGGAAACTTTTATTATATCTTGAAACCTATTCAAATTTTTAAACAGTATCAAAATTCTATTTCAAAATCTTTAAAAATCGATATTTTATGTTTCACTTTTTGGAATCTTGACTTATAAATAATTTAAAAAATTTTTAATGCTTCTTAATACCTGTAAAAATGACTCGATTTTTTCCTAAAACTATTAATTAATCCTAACAACTCGAAAAACTTGCATGGAAATTTTAAAGACTTTGTTTCACAATTTTGAGAATCTTTTGAAATATTTTCTTAAAACTAATTTGTAAAAATAAAAAATGGTTTTCACTTCAATACGAAACTTAGTAGATACCTAAATTTTCTTTAATAGTACTAACATTTTTGAGAAGATTAAAAATTTTTTTTTTCGAAAGGTTCAAAAATCTACATATTGTTTTACACTTTTTTAAATCTTAGTGAGCTCACAATAGTTACTTTTTTCAATATTTTTTTAAAATTAATTTTTCAAAATAAAAAAATCATTTAAAATATCCCCACGAATCTTGAGAATTTTTTTATTATATGAAAATCTTTCAAAATCCTTGAAAAGCTTAAAAATATTTATTCGAAATTTTCAAAATCTGTATTTTGCTAGTAATTTTTGGAAATCTTTCGAAGCCTTTGAGTTAAAATCTTTTTAAAATTTGTCAATATCGCCTGAACTTATTTGGATTTTTTCAAAACCAATAATTGATTGACTATATATACTTAAAAATTAAAAAATTATATTAATATTTTAAATTGCGATTTATTGGGTCCCATCTGTTCGAGCTGTGATCCACAATTTTTCGATAGCTCCGTCTATCTCAGTAATTTTAAGTGAGAGAAAACTTTTAGCGGAAGAAATGTTTATCAGGATATAATAAAGATTTTTGGAAAATTTTTAGTCAAACAGTATTATTGTTAAAAAATTACGACCATGCTTATTATCTTCTGTCGGGTGCCTGAGAGCACAGAACACCGGAGAGTTGCTGGTCAAACTGCGGATCTCCACTGTTTGATCTAAGAATTACCTTTCAGTCAGTTCTTTCTATTTTCACCTGGTTAAATTAGATTTTTTTCTATTTCTTTTTTTATTATTATTGTTATACATGTCATATGAGAATGTATGATCTAATCTCGATAAAATTAAACATTATTTAAAAATACAAAATAGCGAATACTCTTACAATATTAATTATATTTTACTTTGAAACTGTTTTGAAAGTCTGCTTAAATGTTTACAAATAAAGTTCACCGTTAATTACGTTATACCTCCACTTTATTATCTGTAATAGGTTATGGGCCCAGACCAACGAAAATATCTAGAGTGGAATTTTAACGGATGAATTAAATTTTGAATTTTGTATTATACTAGTGGAAAATTTTACCTCGATGAAATAACTGAAATTAATGAAATTATTTTGTTGACAATTGAACCACTGAACAAGAAAAATTACAACACCTGGAAAATACAAAAACAGGCACTGCTGGTAAAAATCGATGCTTGGATGTGCATCAACGGGTAGAATGTCAAACCAGAAATAATCTATGGACACGCAGCATCGCAGTCAAATGCGAAAAATTGGATGCACAGTATAAACTTTGGGAAAAATTTTGTTGCATCTAATTTCTAAATGGGGCTCCAAAAACTCAGAAAAATTTCAAATCATTGAAAGCCTAGAATCAGGGAAACTCAAACTATCTAGCAGTATTTCGACTGAAATAAAGGTTAAAGGAAAAAAATTTTCTTTCATACGGAAGTGGATCGTCCGTAAAATAACGTAATTCTTGATAATTTTTTACATGTTCCTGATCTAGACATCTATAGAGATTATAGTTTCCAACGGAATTGCACAATTAAAGGCACAGAAAATAAATCATTTATACTTCGTAGAAGAAAATGAGCATAAATGCAATACTATTACTTAACAGGATGGATTTCAAGGATTATGCTGAAAATCAAGCCGGCAAAAAGATCAAGATTTTTCAATCCAATAATGGTCTCGGCTATACTAATAAAAAATTTTACAACTTTCTAATTGTCTGAATTGTCAAATTCTTTCCGGGGCGAAAAAATTATTACAGGTAAACTACATTTGTAATAGATGCACAGAGAGAAGTCTTGGAGGTAAGACACGTTTAAAATTATGGAATGGAAAATCCCGAATTCTATCTCATTTTAGAGAATTCGGGTTAAAAGTTCTCACTATCGTTCGGAAACCTATTGCAGGAAAGTTAGATGCTCGTTCTGAAAAAAAAATTTTCTTAGACTACTCAGCGGAATCAAAATTATACAGAATATATTTACCTAAGGAAAGAAGAGTCAACATAGGACGAAATGTAAGATTCCTAGAAAATTCTACAATCACGACGAACAAAAACTATCAAAATTTTTTATTTGATGACACAAACGATATAAACCACATCTGGTATAAAATTTGGTAAAGAATGGTCAAAATGATATCAACGAAGAGCGTTGAAACAATGAACAAATCAGACCAGAAGGAAAACTAAAAAGAAGACCCGGACGACTAGAAAAGGTCATGACTGGTATTAAAGGAATGACAAACAAACACATTTGCATGTCCAATGTTAAACACTAGAATGGAATTGATATAGATAATCGGAACAGGAACAATGCTGCTTTTGAAAACGAAATCTATGCCGAAAATCAGAATGGAACATGTTCTATCTATCATAAAGAATAATGCATGGACGATAATCGACGGACAACAGGATCAAGAAGTCGTTAGCAGTCGAATGATTTTACGAAATAAATACGCTCGTATTAGCTTGATTCGGTTACTAGCTGCTCTTGCTTCTCAATACAACATGAATATCCACCAACTTAAACTAATTTTTATGGAAATTCCGAAATCAATAGCAGCAACAATGAAAGAAATAATTTATGGCAAAGGCGCAAATGGAAAATTTGGAATAAAATCAAAGGAAACACTGTAAGAACTGATAAAAGCGAATAAATTTTATCTCTTGAATAAAGTATCTGTTACACTCGACTAAGTGAGGAATTAAAGAATTTTAGTACAGCTCCATCTGTCGTAGATACATGCTTATTCTACCCGGGACAAATGGAAGATGCATTGCTAATCGCAATTCATGTCAAGCATATTTTCGTCACCTCACGGAATCAGAAGAAAATCACTGAGATGAGAGAACAGCTCTGAAAAAGCTTCGGAATCAAGTATTTAGGGAACGTAAGCTATTGTCTTAAGATTTAATTTTCCAGAAGCAGGCAAGGAATCAGAATGTGCCGAAAAGGAACATTAGGAATATTCTACAACGATTTGAAATATCTGAATCAAGACCAGCTACTACTATCTTAGACCTTGGCACAAAGCTGAAGAAGAGTGAAAATTCTGAGGATAAAAGAGCAGAGAAATTACCATTATAGAGAACTCGTAGAAGCATAAATGTACTTGGAAGTGTCTGACAGACCAGACATAGCATATACTGTCAGTTATCTAAATCAATACTATAAATCATATGATGACGTTCACTGACCAGCGGCAAAACAAACTCAACATTATTTGAAAGGTACTATGGGCATGAGCTTATTGCTAAAGAAAAACTCAAGTGTATTAAAGGGCTATGTAGATGCTGCTCAGGCAAATTATTTGAATGATAGGCGATCATATATAGAATACACTTTTGTTTTTTTTGATAGTCGAATATCCTGGAACTCATAGAAACAGACAACCTCAGCACCTTATTTAACAGAAGCGGAATATATCGCTTTATCAAAAGGAGCTAAGAAAACTGTCTACCTTTCAAGATGTATTGAGAAATTATGATTTAACGACCTTCAGAAAGTGAAATTGGACGACGACAATTATGAGGGAAAAAATTGCCAGAAAATCTGACATTCCAAGAACCCAACACTCCAATCCACGGCATCATTTTGTTAGCGAAATTCTAAAAAAATTGAGAGCTTCAAATTTCATACGTTGATACAGATGGGATGGTGACCGATGTTTTAACAAAAGGCTTATTAGGACCAAATCACATAGGATACCTCGAACTAATGGATATTTAAAACTCTAAAAAAGAATAGAGTTCATCCACATCTCAAAGGGGAAGGGTTGAAGTATTATTGGTTTTTTATATCCTAAAACCAGGAAACAAACTAATAAATGCTCACATAGTGATATATATATATATTTAGGGGTTTACCGGAACCGTACTTATCCTGTTCAGACGCTCAATTGCTTTTAATAAAGTGAAGTAATCTCAAAAGATTTGAGAGATTTTGTGGAATTTCGAAAGATTAATGTGAATTACCTAGACTAGCATAAAATCTTCTAAAAACTTTCAACATAATGAGGTTTTACCATACCGTCAGATTTTTGATGACCCCACCCCACTTTTCCCAAATCTTACCAAAATGTATGAGCTTAGCGGACTTTCTTTTTTATTAAAACTATAAGTCTCTTGTCGATAAATTATGAAAATTTTTGTTAATTTTTGCAGTCTTCACAGTCTATAGTTAGATGACATCTTTGATATTTTTTCGAAAGATATAATTTTTAATGGACCTAAGTATCATAATTGTACGAGACGGTCACATGACCAAAGCTGTTCCTCAATTTTTCTTTCTCGACTTACATCTAAACGAAATGAGGTATCGCTCTAAAAGTTCAGGAAATAAAACAGGAGACGGTTAAAATTTGGAAAAAAAATTGTCGCAGAAAATAAATCTCAAGGCTATATCGGTTCTTTTCTTTCCTAACTTACGTCCACAATTAATGGAATGCCGTGTTGAAAGTTTAGCACGCTAAATAGAAGGCACGAAGGAAGGTGTCTCTAGTTTTAGATAATTGAAATTGCGAAAAAAATTTCAATGACTAATTTAGAGAAATACTGAGTATGCAACAGAACCCTGCAAGCAAGTTTCAGTGTGATCAATGAGCTAGTTAAGAGGTTTATATTTATCAAAGTGGGGCAAACTAATAAGAATCGCTCAGGAACATTTTGAAAATTTTGAAAATACTCTCAATTTTTTAATTTTGGTTCTAAATATCTGATTAACGCGCTTAAGCTTCATTTTGGGGACCTTTAGAATTCAGGTAACCATACATACAGGCATACAGATATACAGAAATACAGACATACAGAAAGACAGACAGACATAACGACCCCAACAAAATTGTATGATTTTCGGATTCTGTGCGTGCCAAAACGTAAAGATCCGTTGAAAATCAGAGACGCTTACATCACACTCTCATGAATGAGAATGTAAAAATTGATATCTCACCTAATATCTAAATTGTGAGTTAGGCATAATTAAAATCTTCGTGCTATTTTCCTTAAATTTTATTTAATGGAACTTTCAATATTTTTCATATATACTTAATGAATATATTTCAAATTCATCCTGAAAAAATGGACAATCTAAGATGTTTCTTCTAAACAGGATAAAATAATAATAATTTTCAACGAAAGTATTTTCATTTTAGGGAATAAAATTACTTCTTCAATGTTTTTTATTATTTTTTGTTATTTTTTGCCTAAAATTAAAAAGGAGAATTATTAAGCTTAAAGAATTTCTGAAGGAAAAATAATAGTTATATATACATATGCGATATTATCACACATTAACAAATAGAAACAAGTGAAATTAAGCCTCACAATAAAGTTTTATGAACATCTTCTATTCCATTCCGACGTATACATGTATGCCTTGTAACGAATAGTCCCATTTGGAAAGCTTATCAGTTTACACTTACAGCTTGAAGAAAGGTTTAAGAAAAACAGATATTTATTGTTCAAGCCTTGTCTCTTCCAAGATTTCGATAAACGTACATATTTTTATACTGGATTCATGTGGTAATTGTTTTTCTTCTTATTAATAATCAATTATTATCAAGGATTTGAATTACGAATGTCTGAAGGCAACTTAACATTATAGTTTTTTGGCTAATAAGAAGCCATTAATAGTACCTTTTTCAGGCATTGAGAGAAGTTTTAATGGAGAATATTAATGTTCCATCAAACACAAGGAGTTTTAAACCATATATCATGGCCCTAAAGTTAGAGTACGCCATGTCCCTCAAATTCCCAACTAAGAAAATAAGGTTGAAAGTTGAACCATAATATGGTCTATAAAAACGTTTTCAAATATCGAAATAAACTGATCGCTTGAAATTAATCCTGGATCAAAAACATTGTAGATGAATGCATATCATCTTATGTGGAAGATTTGTTTTCACCATATGTGATTCCATAACTTCATTTTTTCTGAGAATTATATTACGCCATGTCCACGAAATATTTAAAAATGAACTATTTATACTGAAGTTCTAAAAGGTTTTGACAGAATGATAATTTATATCATTCGTTTTAATTCCACAAATTAAATAAAATTAATTATTCACAGATTATTAAGTTTTTAGTGAAATTACGATGGTTACTTTTCAGTTCAAATATATTATTGAAAAATGTTATTTCTCAAATTGAACTTCGGTTATCCACGTAAAATATGCACTACGAGGTTGACTACACAAGGTAGTGTAATCTATTTCGGAGAAAATATATCAGTAAGAAATAATTTTTGTCGTGTTATCTGTTGCTCATTTCACACGTTTTACCGAAATTTATTTACTTTAACGTGACGCAGTGGACGAGATCAGAATTATGCTCGTAACCTTGGTGAAACTTTCGCCGAAATATGATTAATTTTTAGTCTTTGCAAGTCTTACCTGCAGCATAATTCACATTTTTCTATGATTCTTTTAAATCTGGTGTCTCGATTTATAGCTAGAATTCACTCTTACTTTGCCTTTTTCCTATTGCTACTAAGGACGCCGTAGCAGACAACAGCTTTTATTTACATGCAACAAAATTTAACTTCATTTACCCTCGGGTAAATTCACAATCTGTCGCTTTTTTGAATAATAAATCAAATTTCAGTGTGCCTTTTTGTGCTAAAAATTAGTCGTACTCAATTGTGTTTTATTGCATTGTTAAATTTATTTTTAAAATTATTAAGGCTAGTTTTATTTCCCTATCATTATTGGAATCAATGCGTTTGGTTGGTTGCAACTTACTTAAAAGGATAAAGTAAATGCAAATTATATGAATCTCTCGATGAAAATAAATATTATGAAAAATGCGATAATATTACAAGATAAAATAAAAATCTATATTTTTCCCCACATTATTTCCTTTCTCACCGACTTAATCACGCTTATACAAAAGGGAAATATTTGAATAGTATAATAATGTTAGCTACAAAAATAATAATATATTATTATAATTTTACAAATATAACCAATAAAGTTTTAAGTATATATTTAATTCTATTTCAGCATTTACCTGAAAGTTTTATTACAAATAGTGGATTTTCTCATTTAAATCCACTCAGGGTTTAACAAAAGGTTTTAGAAAAGCAGATCTTTACTGGTCCAACTTTCTCTCTTCGAATGATTCAATTCTTGCACATACTTGTATAACCGATTTTTGTGATAATGCTTTTCGTTTTCCTTAAGAATTATTGATTATTATTATTGACCGGCTCAGGAACATGACTTTTAATGCTGTCGAAAAAATAAACAAATTTTTGACGTTATCAGTTCTCCTTTCTTACGACGACCTCTTAGAAAAAATACCTTTAGCGGCTACAACCGATTTTAAAACTATCCTTACTAATATTCACCTACAAAACACTTTAAGCAGAAACTTTGAATATGAAGAGAACTGATATTATTGCCACATAAATGTGATTAAATGATATCTCTAAAGGTTATTGAACAATGTGAATCACATGTAAATTGATATTTTTTCAAGTTCCTTATATTAAATACGAAGCTTAAATACTCCCCCTATTTCTGGACTTAATAAGTTACTTCTGTTTGTTGAGGTGTCCCCTGCAACGTGATTTGAGCATTGTTATGTTTTATGTATGTTTTCCTCTATGTGCGTATATATTATAATCTTCATAGAGATTTAAATACAACGTAAATCCTCGATTTTATGATCAATTTCATTCTTCCTTGATTTTTATAATAATGTCTCCAATGCTTCTTCAATTCTCGTTCAAAAGACCTTCTTGCTCGAATTCGACAATATCTACTCGATCGTTTGTCTGGTTGCATGCTCTAAGGTGAGCTTCTTATTATATTGGATTGTTCTATATTGATACGTGTCTAGCAGTTACTTCATCATGCGCAACAACAAATCCAATACGACGGTTTACACCCAATTTATGACATAAATTACGATGCACAGTAAAACTCTTGTTTGCATTCGTGTCAAATACGATAAATACATTATGGGAACAATGAAAAAAAATCGCGTAGATTTTCAATAAAATGACCGTACCTACATCCAAATATAATATGAACACTTTTAAAGACATTTGCGTATTGATAGGCCATATTTTGAACAATAAATGTTTCAAAATTGCGAAACTGACCATCAAACGATAATTCTTCAACCGGAAGCATGACACCGTTGAATCCAGAAAACAAGTCTTCCAAAGTCCTCGGTTGTGAACTTATTCATTCTTTAAGAGGAAAGGCAATAGCTGATTTTTTATGTAATAGATATAGTATCCATCATAACGAGCAAGTATACTGAAGCTCTAATGTTTCTGCTCACTTTTTGTGTGAAAACAAAGAACAGAAAAGTAAACAAAAACGCAATTTCTCTTTATTTTATTTTTTTTTTGACACTCAGTTTTACAGTTCATTCGTACACGTCGGTTATGCATGACATACAATTTATTATTCGCTTGATGTTGTTGCGATTGAATAAAAATTCTATAGTTCGAATTAGAATCTAAATTTTTCATCAAGATAGATTAAATTTACAATTATTTTTATCGAACTTTATGAGCATTTCAATTATGTAGAGTTTTGTAGAAGCTTCTGAAAACAAATTAAATCAAAGCTTCAGTTACTGTACCAAAACGTCGAAATAGTAGCTTTTATCATTTACAGTGACTTCGAATAATTTGAACTCTTTGCAAGGTTTCTTGTTTAAATGCGAACACATGCGGTGCATTCGTTAAACGTTGTGAGAATTTTGAAATAAATAAATTACGTTTTTATTTATATTGTTTACAAGCTAAGAATTTTCAGTTGCAAATCTATAAGAATCTATTTTGAGTCTTAAAAGTTAAACTGTTCCGAAAAATTCTTTAAATAAGACATAGATGAAATATGAATGTTGAAAATTTAATTATTTGGAAATATATATATTGAAAATAAAAAATAAAAATGGTGCAAGCTTCAAGTTTCAGAGTCATGAAATTTGGAAATTTTATGATGAACATTGGAAATCTCACAGATTTAGTAGACTTATAAGTAACGACTTTTAAACATAATGGAAGGATTTTTTAATAAAAAGAGGAAATAAATTGTTTAATTTTCAAGCTAGAAAGAAGAATTTTCTATAAAAAAGTTTAATTTTTAACTAGAATATATTAATTTTTCTCGGAGTATTTCATTTTCAGTTTAACAGTTAAATTAATTTCAGAAACAGATACTTTTCTAATTTTGCAATATTTGTATCTTCGTGTAACATATTTTACTAACATTGTAGAAGTTTATTAGTTAAAAAATACTTGTAGAAAAAAAGTGTTATAAAACTACTTACATTTAACGTAAAACTAAAATTGAGCATAAAATGAGCAGCCTAACCTCAAATGATAATTATCCCTTGCTCATACTGAATATATATTTCAGGCTTCAAATTCATTTTCTAATTTTTTTAAAACCTGCTTTTTGATTTTTCATCTTTTAGTTTAAAATATTAAAGTGAAATATGCACCATTCTAAGTTTAATCGGTTGATACAAAGGCATCAACAATTCGGTAAACTCCTCTATACAAACCAGAATAATACAAATTTTTTATCCTTTTTTTCTAAAATTGAAATATCGTGAACTATCCAGCAGGTGCTAAAAAATTGCAGAAATTAATTTTGATCTTGAAAAATACATTTATTTATAATATAAAAAGTCTGACGTTAGGTTTACCATTATCCTGATGAGTATGCTTCAAATTGAAATTAATTTCTGAAGACAATACAAACAATAATTTTTCTTTTAAATCTCGTTAAATGAGTTTTAAAGATAAAAGGTAAATTTTAGAGTTGTTAGTATTAATGTTTTTAATTTTTTTCAAATAATTTTTATTTTATTCTGGAAAAAGGAATAATTAAAGTAGTTTTAAAACATAACTTCAAAGTTAAATTTATACAATAAAGATAGAATTCAAACATTTGTCAAGTTTCTCACTACAATTTCTCATTTTATTAAACATGAGAATGGTACATGTTAATTAAATCCTGATAAAAAATTCTGATTAGAAACTAATTAAAATTGTTGACGCTATAAATTTGTAGTGAAAAAATATATAAAAAAAGGCATTAAAGACAACGAGGATAGTGTTGCCTAAAATAATGAACATACAATTGATGGAACACTAATATATAAAACCTTGGACGATCTTTGTAATTTGTATGTGTTGTAGGTAACAATTATTACTGCATATTTAATATTTACATTGCACGTAGCTCATTTTTATTTGCTGATTCCTCATTTTTCATCGCAAGCCCCCCCCCCCCAACAAAAAAGTTGTATACCATCATTATTTGAGAATCAAGAATAAATTCCTATGTGTTTGTATTATATGTCATAAAATGTGCGTCATTTGAAAGATAATATTAATACACTTTGTTCATACTTTTAGGAAAGTTTCTATAAAAACAGACATTTATTGATCACACCTTATCTCTTTGAATCGTGTACCGGGGGCGATCCGCATTTTTGTAATAGCTTATGAAAATCGATGACAGTAGTGGAAAAATGGAATTTCCCCAATTTTTCTAAATGCATGCTAGAGACCTCTTTATAGTCGAAGAAGATAATCTCGATTAGCTGCTACTGATTTTACAACACCCGCCCACCCCCCACACAGAAAGTTGCACACACATTGTGTGCCTATGGTCTAATCTATTTTTTTTATGCCTGTCTTTTATACAACCACGAGCTTCATTTGACAAATAATATTAAACCTTAACCTTCTTTTGAAATTGTGTACTTTCCTTAAAAAATTGCAACATGGGTGCTTTCAAAAAAGTTATTTATTTGCACAGTTGAAAAGTCAATTTTATGGTAAAATGATAATTCAGACATTTAGCTTTTAAATAGATTTATTAATATAATAATTGAGGAACTTTGACATGTAGTACTATTAAAATACAAGAAATTAAATAAAGGTACATATATGACTGTATTTCAACAGTTATATATTATTCAACACATCCACAGTCTGCTCTCGCATGACGCGTTGCCGTAAGTTATAAGAAATCTACAAAGCAAAACAGTATGAAATGATAAAAAAAAAATTATTTTACTTCATATGGTATACCGAAGTTAGAATGTAAACAAAAATCAAGAAAATTTCAAAGAAAATTTGCTCCAAAATTACTCTTTCACTCACTAAGTGCACACTGGGTGTTTGATACCTCCCGATTTTCCTACCTATACTTTCAGCAGTTGCAATCTGATCTCTTCAATGGTTTCAATTATTTTACATACTTATATAAAGAATTCATGTTATAACCTTGCTCGGTGTTCCGAACCTTCTTCGGATTTTGCCTGAAGAGCGCCAGATCGTTTGTGAATATTTAAATAACCTAAAACGAACAAAAGGTACTAATGTGATTTTAACTGACTTATACCCAGTGTTACTTAACTTCTCACTAGCTCAACACAGAGAGTGGTAAGGTTAGAAAGAATTAGGCAAGAAAAATAGAACACACCCTGAACGACAATCAATGTTCAATAACTGAGGTACGACCAGACATTACGGGTAGCAAAATAATCATTTATTGAAGCGGCATTGGATGCCTTATACTACGTTTAAATAATCCTGTAGATGCTTAAAGAATTATTATTTAAACATGCTTTCTTAATACCTGACTTACAACAAGACTAATCATTACTGAAATCATGTGAATTATTTTTTAACGACTCTCCAATAAAGCGGTCCATGAATGACACAAAAGGTCAATGAAGATCGCCGCTATTCCGGACGATCGAGCTACTCTGATGCTCACTACCGACCAGACTCTCACTAAAAATTTCATAAATGACACACCCAAACTTATACAAATCTGAAGTTACTGCTTATAGTATTACACGCTCGGTATGTGATTTGGTTTACTAACGAACTTCCACCATGGTCAGCTAAGGTGGCCGCCAGCTTGGACGATCGCACTTAGTCAGTTCTTACTACCGCACAGAATTTAAATCAATATCTTACACATCCAAGCCCGTATTCGAAAAGAACAAATTTCACTTGAAGTGTTAGCTAACTGTCTCCATCACCCTGAATATCGACCACGTACTAATTACAATTTGATGAAGGCGAAATGAAGACAAATACCTTAACTTATCGGGCCTTATTATGTCGTAACGGTCCTACTTTGAATTAGGGCATCACGCCCAGGCCAAATTCGGTTAGTCCCTCACAGAGGAGGCTTATTATACGCACTAACAAGATGCGTGGATTAACTTCGTATAATTACATTTTCGGCGTCTTTATGAGAGACAAACTACTAACGAGGTGGGCTGTACAATCACGCACATGCGCGACGCAACACTTAGTCCGGCACTCCTGCTATACGTAGTGCGCGCTCAAAATTGTCGGATGCTAGTATTTTGACAGTTCGAATACTAAGCAGCCGGTGAAGAATTTCTACGCGGCCGTGTTTTCCTCATGTCAACGTGAAGTGGAGGTGTCGTGAGTGAATTAACGATTCACGACTACCTAGTCGTGAATCTGTCGATGTTGAGTGTTTGTGTATGTGTGTCGAGGGTGAAGTGTGGCGGTCGTGTCTAACGGACCAAAGAGTATCTAGTGGTCAGAAATAAAAAAAAGGTTTGATACCCCATAGATGAGGCATCACCGGGCCAAGCATGCCCATTATTCCCCCTTCCAGTGCTCCCGCCTAGATCCAGTCTGGTCGTTTACTCTGAATTTTATATTATTGATATCAGCCATGCGCCCTAATCTAATTAAATATATATTTCTCGACTTAATTCCTCACAACTCGAAGTCCTGCTTACGAATACCGGGACGCCCTGAAGCTCACGTGGTAAGCCTCTCCCTCAGGGGTGCGTGGAAGCAGACTCCAAGGCCTGGGCTTTCTTTACGTATTTAGTTATGCCAGAGGACACCGTGTAGTGCTGTGCACTGATGTTTTATACGCGAACAAAAATATCTTTATGCGCCGGTCCCTTATTTAATTCTTAGTTCATTTATCTTGAAATATTCCTATTTTTAAAATAACATTGAAATTTAATCATTATAGTATATTAGTCAATCCTAATAATTTAAATTGTTGAACGCGCCAGTTATATTTTTAATTTTGCCCTGAAATGGATCATTAGCTTAGGCAAGCCAAATGTGACAAGAAATGTCCACAAAATTTTTATTTCTCCTTACCCTTCAATTAACATAGATTCATTTCGCTTAGCGACCTTGTTTGAAATTTGTAACGTCAGTACCTTCCCAAAGTTTTTTATTATTCTTTCATCTACCCCCGAACAATATGATATTTTACTTAAATATCCCGTTGGGAAGCCAATTTTGTTAATGATTCTGTAAGTTAGTGACACTTGTATTTTATTAGCTGATTGTTCATTGTTTATGGTAATATTGGAAAACGACTACTGTTATTTTTCTTTCTTATTGAATCAATAGCGTAAAAAATGCCTACGGTTATGATCTTAGTAAATAGTAAACCGCAATTGAATATATTAAGATTTAAAATTTTGTTTGATTTAGATACCCAGTCAAAAAAATCCTTTCATTACAAGATCTAAACTCAAAATTTCATAATTGAGTGTGAGTCCCATCAGAAAAACAGCAACACTTAATATTACCCTGCTTATTATTAAATTAAGGCTGTTTTAACTTTTGTCAGGCCTGATTGAACAGTGTCATGAAATCTCAGCAATGACTCATCAAAATCGCTGTGATTTCTCTTCTGTCATTATCATTCGTTCGAGGTTCAATAAAATCCAATTTCTGTTTATTGCCTGAATGGGACACGCAAGTCATTTATCCAATTAATTATTAATCATTCAGGTTTTATGGATTTAGCTAACCTTGAATTATCAGAAAATTATTCATTCAATTAATTTTTGATCAAAAAAATGTTTGGCACTTAAATAATTATTTAGATCTGTGTTATTTAATTATTCTTCAAAATAGTCTCTTCAGTTGCTTGATTAATTTCCAATTACTCAAATTGTATTTATTAGATTGGCCTCTAAGTATTAAACTTTCATTATTTAATTAGTTTTCAATTCATTAAATTTGCCTTATTTAATTAATTTGCTAATTAACTAAATCTTTAAAATTAATTGTTGTTTTAATTAATTAAGCTTTAGTTACTCAATTAATCCTTAATTAATTGTATTTTACCGAATTAATTAGTTTGTAAGCATTCTAATTTTTCTCGTTTAGTTGGTTAGGCTTTATTTCTTTTCAATTAATTTTCAAACAATTAAATTATATTCACTCAATTGATTTGCAATTAATTAAACTGTCAAGTATTCAATTAATTTTTAATAATTAATCAACTAGTCAACTAGTTAACTAGTTTTCAGACAATCAATGATTCCGAATAATTATTTAATTTTTAATTAATTAAACTTTCTTTATAAACCTTTTAATTACTTACGTTTTCTTTATTCAATAAATTAAATTTTCAAGTACTCAATTGACTTTTAAGTAATTAAATCACAATATGTTAAGGACATCATTTTTCTCGAGTTACTTAACATTGAAAATAAGGATTATTTTCATTCTCTATTAGGTCCGTGACCATGAAAAATCGAGTAAATTATTTTAAAGTACTAATTTATTATTATTTATTTATTCTTTTTACGTCATTTTTCCTAAGAAACATTCAATGTCAGCTATAGCCACTTTCGCGCCCTTGGACCAGGAGGAGAGTTGCGGAGCAGCACCAAATAGAAATTCAGGGGTCAAAATTCAGGGGTCAGGGGTCAACCTATGTGGAGCCCTCGGTTTTGCGATTCAACTGAAGTTCTTCAGCTTGTTTTATAATTTAAAATTTTCGTCCGATTACGGATCAAATATATAGCTTAAGATGGATCACAGCCAAAATTTGATGGGTATTAAAAAAAAATTTCGTGCATTTTCTGAAGTAAAAAAAGTAATTGGACAATGTAAATAGTAGAAACACGAGTGAAAGAGTTAAGGGCAAAATTAGTGACTGGTTCGATATTATAAAAGTTTTAAGACAAAAATTACTTATATTTTCATGCCTATTTATTATATTTATGGAAATAGTTCGTATAACTTGCTAGCATATTCACTAGCCTCAAATAAATAGATAGGGAGTTAGAGAATCGTATAAAGAGGGTAAAAAGCTTATCGGTAGAATGGAGCCCATTATCGGTAGTGAAAATATATCAAATAAAGCTAAGATTAACGCAAATGAAAAAAAAACTATGGTGTTCGAAAGAAAGAGTGAAATAGTACTATGCAATATTATATTAAATGATGCGACAATTAAACATTTTGATAAGTTCGTATACCTTAGTAGCTTATTTACTGGGTACGGAAAGATAGATGAAAAGTTAGATAGACGCATTAACAAAGGTTAGAAGGTTATTGGTAGAGCAGGGTCCCTTATCTGAAGTAAAAATATATCAAATAAGGCTAAAATGGTAATAAATAATTCTGTATTTGTACAGACTGTACTATACGGTAGCGAGACTTGGACTAATTAAGAAAAAGATCAAAGTAAAATTAACGCAATTTGTGCCTGAAGAAAAATATCCTAGATAGTAATAGACCTAAGTACAACCTGAGTCAGAGCAGTGATTCGAAACGATCGTGTTATTATAATGAATAACACCAGAATTTTGCATCAATCTAAAAATTGTATATCCCTTCGTCACATTACTCCCTTCCCACCGAGTGAGTGACGCCTAGCCCGAAAGGGAAATGGCTTGATGGTGCAGCAATCATAATAATAATAATAATAAAAATAATGATAATAAAAGAGAAAAATATAATTATATGTTTATACTGACGGTACTTTACGGTAATGAGACATGCACACTTATGGACAAACAGTAATAAGATAATCACAAATCATGTGGTGTACAGGAGAGGGTAAATAACATCTCACATGCAGCAAGTCACAAGTTGCGACATGTCACATTTGCAGCATGTCACATATGCGACATGCCTTATCTGCGGCACATCGCAACTGCTGCATCTCAATCTAGCGACTTCTCTCACGTAATTAATCACATAAATAAAAAAATCCAAATTCACTGTGATAAATGCTGCCCGGTAGAGAAGCCGCTAGCTAGATATGCTGCAGTTATGACATGCCACAGTAGAGTTATGCTGCAGAGAGTTTTGCCGACTTTCACATGGCATCTTTCCTAGAGAACAAACTAGTTAAAATTTGCAAAAAAAATTATTTGGGGTGTTTTGTGCTTGTTAAGCAAATGAATGCTGAACGCCTAATGAAACAAGTGTACCAATGTAAAGTAAATTTCAGTTTGCCTAGAGGCCAGCCAAGGAAAATATAGTTAGAATGTGTAAACGAGGCCCTAATTCCAAGAGATATTAGAGCCACAGAAACACAAGATCTTATTACGGCTGCTAAGATAAAGACGCGAAAGTAAAAAATGTAATTTAATAATAAAGTTTTATACACATTTTTTATTATATTGCGACGCATCCCTTTACGTTTTAGAAAAAATAATTGATCAGCCCAAAGCTATTTGAAGGCAACACCTAACACTGGACTAAATGCGAAAGTTTGGTGTAGACTTAAGAGTATAAATGAAGGTGTTCGCAAAACAGATCTTTATTAGTTAAACTTAATCCCTTCCAAAATTTCAATTATTGCTTAATGTAAATATATTCTCGGCCTCATAGAATAATGCCAAGCTGTACATTTTTGGCCTTTGGTCTTCCGAATTTATAAGGGTGGGTAAAAAAAATAGTTCTTAATTTTTAAATGTCTATGCATTTCGCCAACGATGTCGTGGCCTCATCAGTACTGTTATAAGTATGAATACAATTATAGAATATTGCGTGACATTATTTACCATATCTGGATCTTGAATAGAAGGTGAAAATTAACAAGTAAAAACTTAACATAGGTGACATTTGAAATTTGTCTTAGTTTGCTTTGAAAACAGAAGTTTGTTATTATAAAAATATTTATAAGTCCATTGTCGAAGGACTTAGATTTGTAATACATGTGTAACGATGAAATGAATGTAGAGTTTATCCTAGATCCAAAGAATATTTAGTACAATGAAAATACAATTACAAAAAGTTTAATGTTAGGAAATGAGGTAATTAAAAAATTTCATAATTTACTTAAATTTCTGGAAAGTTCCGATAATGTCATAACATATCACACTGAGATTATCAGTATCTGATCCAAAATTAACAATACCTATACTTTCTACAATATTAATTATTTCTAAGATACTTCTACAATGCTAGTTATTTTCTGTTGCTAAAACTTGTACATTTTTGCAATTATAGTCAAAATTGTCATTAAAACTGGTAGCATGTTTAAATAAACATGTATTAGTTTTTAAAATATATTTCCGTTGCACGATGTAATGAACGGCTTAGGATAAGATGACTAAATGCTTGTTCAAACAGTGACAAACTTTCTGCACCACTAGGGCACCTTTCTGTTGGTGGGAGGGGTCCAAGGATATGACTGATTTTACACACCAGCGGCTTAAGCCAACTTTAGCCTACTACTCTCGCTCGTAGACTGTTAACTTGAATTGGTGTACGCAATCCTAAACAGTGCGCATACGTGCGTGACTTTTAAGATAAATTTAACAAAATATTCTGTTTGCATCAGATAAATTCTTTTCTTCAGTCTAGTAAAACCTCTCTTAACTAATTTCATATATCCAGCAAATATTTTTTTGCAATTAATACAATGTTTCCTAGCATCAACAAGGCGATTCCACCTAAAGCCTTGAATCTTTTAAGAAAATAAAATTTTAGTTAACCGAGCAAAGATTCTGTTAGTGCAACCAAAACTTCTCCGAAGTAAACCGCATAGGGAAACAAGACGATTTTGACAAAAAGAGAAAAGGATTGTAATTAAATTCTATCCCTAAAGATTCTGGAGCGATGTGGATCACGTGGTTATTGCTGTGTTATTAAGTTCCTATTATTTCATAAAAAGCTTGAATATTTCCCTTTCTTCCAGACTTTATGAAGTATTTCTGCTTCTTCAGGTGTCCTCTGTAACGTAACATTAGCATTAATATTTTGTTGAAGTATGGCTATGTTTATGCCCGTTTATATTACATTCCCCATGTAGATATAAATAAAGCGTAAATGCGCAATTGTATGCTTCACTGTATACTTTCTTAACTACTTTAATGCTGTTTTCAGTGGTTGTTTGATTCTCGTACAGAAGCTTTTCTTGCTCTAATTCGACAATGTCCACTCGATCGTTTGCCTGTTTACATGCTCTCATGTGAGCTTGTTTGTATACTGGATGGTTCGATGTTGTTACGTGTCTAGCAGCAACTTCGTCGCGTGCAACAACAAGTGATAAAAGACGGTTTACACCCAATTTCCAAGATAAATTGTAGGGTACAGTGACCCACTGGTTTATATTTGTGTCAAATACGACAGATAAATTTCGCCTGCCAAACAGACGGCATGGACCTCCAATGGTTGTATAGAGATCAAATCCAAATATGGTATGATCTCTTTTGTATAGATTTACCTGATCAAGGACCATACATTTACCACCAAATATTTCAAAATTACGGAACTGATGTTCAAACCGAAGTTTTTCGGCTGGAGGCAAGACACCGTTGTATCCAGGAAATAGATCCTTCAAAGTCTTTATTTCTGAACTAATGAGTTCTGTAAGAAGAAACAGCAATATGTATATGTTTATTTAATATATTTAATATCAATTATAAGATTTTTTCTACACGTCAGTTTGACATCTGATAAAATTTATTTTTTGCTTAAAGTTGTTGCTATTCAATGAGAATTATTTTGCTTGAATTAGAATTGAAAATTTTCATTAATTTCGATTAAATCTAGAATCATGTTTATATGACTTAATGAGCATTTGAAATTGCATGCAGTGTTGTAAAAGCTTCTTAAAACAAACTTAATTAAGGCTAAGGTTAGTTCATAAAAACATAGAAATAGTGGCTTCTAACATTTACAGTCACTGATTCAAGTAAATGAAAAAATCAAGATAACAAGCACTTCTCAATAATGAACACGATTTTTCTAAAGCATAACTATGAAGGAAAATTATAGTTTACCCCTAATCATTACAAAAACAACCCTCGTATTTGTATCCGAATACAAAACTGAAGACTAAAGTAAAAAATTGTATACACTAGCTGTTGGGACATTTGTACCTCTGATTGTTGTGGTCTCTCATTATTCTCCAATGACATTTACAATACTCGAAATGCGCTCACAAAAGCATTCACAATGCTTTTGTAAAATCAACTCTTATATAAAAACACAACATCCTGTAATGAACACACGTATGAACAACAGTCGATATCTACATAGATGGAACTTACTTATAAAATAGTAACATGGTATTTTTAAGCCTATCTATTTCTCATCCCTTTTCGTGTCAAAAATAACCGACGCAATGCAGATCACTTTCTAGTCTATGTCTGTATTTTCAAAGAATATAATTTACAACCGATTCATAAAAACCACCCATACAGAAAAATACCCCTATTTGAAAACTCAAATTCACGTTGATAAAAATAGTTTATAAGAGTAGTTTTAAATTCAATCACCATTTATTTTCCTAGACATGTCTTGAACGTAAAAGAAGACAAACAATTTGATTTAATACCTACTATACTACTTTTTCGTTAAAGAAAATAAAAAAATTTCCATAACATGTCGCTTGAATGTTATTTGATGAGTCCTATTATATTTGTTAATCATATTTATTAAGAAGGTTTTTGATTATTTATACATATTAATTGATTTTTCGGTTGACGATTCAATCATTGTTTCAAAAATTAGAATAAAACTATTTTTGCTTTTAAATCAAATTCACATTTAGTTAAAATATAAACGTAGCGTTTTCCTTGAGATTTAAAATTATATGATATGATATTATACTCTTAAAGGCTTACCAATATAATTCAGGAACACGGCACAAGCAAGGAATAGAGTACCGGCTTTGACCTGCATTTTTACTATAGTAGATTACAGAAGACGATGTACCCTAAGAAAAACATCCACTTCGTATATGGATAGCTCCTAGGCACTGTCTGACTCAAGCTTCTTTACAGTTTAAATAAAGATTTTAAGAAAGGAGATCTTTATTGGTCCAACTTTATCTTAATACGTCTTTTTGAGTAATTTAAGATTCTAAATAATGAAAGGCATATGACTTCTTTCCTGTTAGTTTTTTTCTTTGTTTTGCGATCACACGGAAAACAAAATGTTAACAGTAAAAAATTACAGAAAAATGTCACGATAAAAGTCACAGTTGACAGATGATAGGCTTGCAGTTTTGTTCCTGTTATTCACAATTCGAAATTTATAACCAGCTTTGACGCTGCTTGAGAGAGTTACAAGCCTACATGCCACAAGTCTTCTCCTGTATATTGTTGCATAATATTTTATTTGACAAAATAACCGTCATCGCAAAAACACACAATACTTTGAAATCATTAAAATAGCATGTTTCGCTTGGAAACAGAGCTAACCATATACATGATTATGCATTTTTGGGGCCACTGACTCTGCTGAAAATATTTAACAGCCTAATCAGGTAAGAATTCATTCATAACCTGAAATGCGTGGAATTTAAACTAAAAAATACCTCAAATACATGGAAATGGCATTGTTTATGCTCTGAAGCTTAAACCTCACCACATTCCTGTACGTTCTTAGGGTATCTGAGTCCACTATTACTGTTTTGTGAAACGTGCTAGGTTACAATATATTATGACCCTCAGGAAAATTTAATCTTGCTTAAAAATATATCTAATTCCTCAAAGTATGAAATTTTGTAATAAACAAAGAAAACTTGTCATTGAAAAGGAAAACATTTGTTTGCTTACCGCGTCTAAATTTTCGAACTCGGGATCACAATTTATACTACTGTCTTTGTTTATAATGAAATCTAACTTGCAATGAAAATCAATTTACCTGAAAAATTGTCTTTAGTCTATTTTTTACCATTATACCGTGTTCTTTTTAAGACATCTGTCGTCTTTTGGTATAATATTTAGATTTTTTAATTTTAGATATCACGTTCGATAAATCATTCATGGAAGATTACTTCTGTTAGAAAATGTTTTAAAAACGCTGACATTCATTCAAAAACATTTCGCCGTGTCTAGCTTTGTTTCACTCAAACGCGAAAAATGGTTAAGAAAAATTTTGTACGACCCTAAAAGCTGTAATTTCTTTTTTACTAATTTTGGGTGTTTTTCAAAAATAAAACTCAAAATCATGAGTTTTAAACAAAATTTGTATGACTTTTCAAGAGCTACAATTTATTAATTAAATATTTTTCCACACATTAAGTCGTTGATCTCCAAATTTTAATTTTCTTTCTTTTTTCGTGGTATTTTCGATAAATAAAACTCAGACGTAAATGCATAACCAGGTACCACTTTTTGCAAAATACTTTCTATTTGAACTTAAATTTCAATAGTTTCATTAAACATTTCTTGTTGCACAAGAAGATTTTCACGAAAACTTTTGAAAAAATTAATCCAATAGATTTGGCCTTTGGTACATTAAACGAGTTTCAAGGGTTGTTCGTAGGTTAAAAGTGTGTGGCCCACGAACACATTTATTCCGGCAAAAAGAGCCTTTTTTCAACCGCATATACTGAAAAATGTAATGAAGATACAAAAATTCGTCCAAGAGATGAAACTCGCGTCTTTTCCTCAGCTTTTAAATAAGCTATACCAAAAAAAACCTTATTCTTTATTTTATAAAAAAGTTCAAAGTTGATGAACAAATAATAATTGCTCACACTTGGACCTATTTTTTTTCTTTTTTTTTAATTGAAAAAAGTAGCCCGAACGTTTTTTCTAATCCTGGTAAAATTTGTTAAATGACGTTGAAACTCAAATTATAAATTGTGGTAGGTTTTTTTTTACTGTAATTCATACTTCTTCAAATATTCGAAAGAATAACTGCACTATAGTATTTCTCAGATTTGAATTGAAGTTTGACTTCTGGTTTACAAAAAATTAATATTTCAAAAGTGTCATTAAAAGATATAACTTTCATTTTTAATTCGTGATCTCCGTATGGCTCAACATATTAAAACGATTGTGTTCATGAAATCGTTTTACATTTTTTGAAACAATTTTGAAGAAATTTTTCTGCTTTTGCATAGTCTTCCGAACATTTGTATAGAACTGAAATATTAAGTAGAGAAGGTGCTTTTCTAGCCCACTCGTACAATTTATTCGCCGTCGAAATTTGACAATCATTGATCATTTGCAAACTTGCCCGACGGGCCATTCTTTTGATAGTACCTCCAGCACTGTCGCAAGGACCTTTTCCATGTGCCGTCGCTTGAAAATTCCGCTGTGCAGAGCGTTGAAAGTCATTTTCGTGATGAAAAATGTTCGCAAAATGCTTCACATTTTTGAATTGCTGAGGAACGCCGTCAGAAAAATAAATGCACTTGCGCAGATGCGGATAGTATTGTGAAAAGTATTGATTAAGGGCTTTGAGAAAAACATACACAGATATCGCGTCATTTTTCTTGCAAAAAAAAATAATTAGTAATGTTTTTTTTCGATTTTGCTATTCATTTTATAATAGAAACAATGGAAAATATTGTCACTTGGTCGTCGTTCCAATGAAAGCTAGTTATGGCGTTTTGAATAACGAAGGCGTCATTTTCCGCAAAATCGCAAATTATTAAAGTCTCATCACTCTTGAGAATTTTTTTTTACAATTAGGAAATGTGAGTTTTTTTCAGCAACAAAAGAATGCTTAAGAAATATTCTTGCAGCTTTGCAAAAAATTTGGACAAACTTATCTATAGTTATTGTTATTTTTTCCAAATTTGTTTTTGGTTTCGTAACCCATTGTTTGTGCGTGTTATTATTTACTCCATTATTTTTAAAAACTGCTGTAATTTGTTCTGACATTTGATCGTTAGTTGGACAATTTTCACATTGTTCAAAAAAACCTTCTTCTCCATTAATTTAACCAATTGACTGCCTAAAAACAAAGGGAATCTTAACGTTACAGAAAAAAAACTCAGATATTTACTGTTTATTACCTGAAGTCATAAGCCTCATATGTTCGTGAATGGGATACAGACAAACATTGTGCGTCCCACCAGTACCAGCAAAAATACAGTGCTCGGGTCGGGATGAGCAAAATTTTGAAAAACTTATTTTAATCCCTTTACTTTCACGTGTGAATCTTTCATAAACGTCTTGAAGATTCTCAAAAGTTTTTCTGTGAAAACAATCATCGTCATCAGTCATCAGTCCTAAAGGATTCAGAATCTGAGATCACTATGCCATCAGCAGAATTTTCCCTTATAGCTGAATAGTAAAATTGCATCATTTTCGCAACTCTTTCAAATCTGTATCTTATCACTATTTTAATATTCACGTAAATCCTTTGTCATCATTTTACTTGCTTCCTGCCTACATGGTGCACACAAAACATTATTTGCTTGCAAAAAATCAAATTTTTCAAGAAGAGAAGCAGAAACTCGACGCAAACAAGGTTTTTGTTTTTTGTTAACATGATTCTTAACGTTGAACGGATTGCAACAGCCATCTTTGAATTTTGGATACGACATTCTCGACATTTTTACATCGCGATCATCACTGAAATGTTACTGACACAGAAAAAAGAGAAGCTTTCTTTTGTTTTTCCATCACAACACATATGTTTTGAAAAACGTGAAGTTGACTGAATAAAATTTCATCTCTTTAAAAAATTTCCTTCAACGAATTTTATTATTCCTTTATTCCATGAACAAGTAACTGTTAAACTCAGGATACGATCGGTAGCGCGACAAGTTTCGACCAGTTAAGCCCGTGTCCAATATGAAAAATAATATTCTACTTATCTTAAATTTTGACAATGCTCGAGGTACTATCAAAAGAATGGCTCGTCGGGAAAGTTTGCAAATGATCACTGACTATCAAATTTCAGCCGCAAATGAATTGTACGAATGGGCTAAAAAAGCATCTTCTTCACCCAATATGACAGTTACATACAAATGTTCGGAAGACTATGCCAAAGCAGAAAAATTTTTTTGGAATCGTTTCGAAAAATGTAAAACCATTCCAAGAACACAATCGTTTCACTAAGCTGAGCCATACGGAGAAAACGAATTGAGAATGAAAGTTTTATCTTCCAATGACGCTTTTGAAATATTAAGTTTTCGTAAACCGTAAGTCAAACGTCAATCAAAATCTAAGGAATAGTGCCGTTCCTTTTTCGAATATTTGAATAAAAAGTAGAAATTACAGTTAAAAAATCATAACAATTTATAGTAGTATTTGAAGTATAAAAAAAAAACTTACCACAATTTGTAATTTGAGTCTCAACGTCGTTTAAAATTTTCCACCTAGTATTTTAAATCATATGAAATCCCATCGTTTATGATATAGCAGCTTTACGAGTTGACAATTGAATTTAATTCAGCGCTCACGGGTGGAAAACTGCTCAAGTCCGAGTGAGTCAGGCTGCGGTTGACTCCATGCGTGCGCGCCGTGATTAACAAATTCACTGCTCCGAATCGCGGTAAAATTTCAGCCACAATCACGTCTCACGACCGTGAGATAGGAGGTTACAGTCTGTAACGGAATCAATCCGACGATCCAGCAAAAGCCTCGTGCACCCTAAGGACACGGAGCGACCCACGGACTATTGCTTTCTGCATTTTTCCCGCAAGTATTTTAGCATATTTTTAACATGCAGACATGCTTTTTAGGCCATTAGCGAGTGAAAGCTTGGCACCTCCAAAAGCGCCATTCATAAGAACAATTAGTTCGCTTCTCGAAGTCAGGAAGAACCATATCAGGTCCAAGTGAGCAACAGAAACAATTTTCGAGAATATAAAGTTCCAGTGTATGCGGCACTTCCCATTCGCGACAATTGACTCGCTTTCCTGAGGAGCATTTGGAGAATAGATATTAAGGTTAATGCCGTAAGAGTGACAGAGATGGTAATAAAACACACTTATCGCCGCATTGTGCCTTTGAATGTAGGTCTTTCCAGCGTGATTTGAACAACTAGATTAGGCACCGTCTTGGCATGCAAAAATGAAACCCTCCGTACGAGACTTCAATCAGGGCGATTTAAGGAAAGCAAACGTTAGCTTACAAGACATTGGCTGATCCTTCACATTTCTGTGGAAGATACCGTGCATCCTCTTATCGAGGAGCTGTTCACGAAAGTTTTTCTTTTGTGCACACGATTTTTTCCAGATGAGATAGTAAATTTGGTTTTTGATAGCGGCATCAATCTCTCTACGCACCTAACTATTTGCGAATGAACCTTTCAGATCTCCAAAACACATATGATAAGTCTATGGGAAGCCGAAACCAAAGCTTTCTGATAATCAATCCAGGCCAACGATAGGTTACGCTGGTAGAATGCTGCATCTTTGCAGACACATCTATCGATGAGCAGGTTCTCCCGACATCCCGCTACGCCTTTCTTTAGCCTCGTTGTTCATACATTTCTTTCCACACAGGTTCAATTGCCCGAACAATCCTATCACTTAAGATAGCTGTAAATATCTTATACAGTGTGTTCAGACAAATGATTGGCCTGTAATTCTTCGGGCCAGCTATGTTGCCTATTTTCGGCAGGAGTATTGTGCACCCTTTCATCAATCACTCCGGAATTGGCTCTTCCACTTCTTGAAGCCATTTATATTTTCTGAGTCTTCGTCTAGTCTATGTTGCACTTTGTAGACTTCTATCCAAAATACTTCGACCTCCTTTGGTTTGGACGCGTGTTCAACGGTAAATAGAGGGTCTTGGAAGAGTCGAGATGGGTCAGAGAAAAACTGTTGATTTTCTCTGCCCCAGCTCTACCTCCGCTGTAGACATCTCTTAGAGTCAGATAGTATCCATATTCTCTCAACAATATTCTGCCTGATAGTCGGAAGCTTTGACTTGTTAAGTGTGTGATGACGGGTCCGGAGTTCACGCGCGAACTATCAAACTTTGGCGGTAAAATTACTGCCAGACACACTGAATGCGGGACGCGTACTATCTTGCCCAGTCTACATTTATTGCGAGTTGATGCATTTGTCTTTTGGTCTTATGATGAATCGTTGGTTTCGTTTTACGGTTTGCATCGGGCAAAGCTCTTGCTGCATTCTACACACAATAATTGATAGCCCAGAGATCGGATTCTCCGGAAAAATGTCCACGAAGCTCCTCATCCATTTTAGCCAGATCTATAGGCTTGAGAGAAACCTTGGTGTTGATGTTTCTCCGAGTCATAAAGCATCGCTCTTCATCTATTGGATGCCTGCCCGCGGTTGGCCTTAGTTTCGCTTCTCTTTCTCTGTTACCGGCTTGTTCGAGCTGTAGTGAAGGAGACGTTCCGCTTACATAGCCCCTTTTTCGGAGTAGTTCAGCATGGTTTCGCAGACGTTGCTGCGAAAAGTGCAATAGCTCCGGGTGTTTCTCGCACCGAAGAGCATGCAGCCGTGCCATGTAACCCCGTTCAGGGACCACACTTGCATCGTAGCACTCTAGCAAGTCGTGATTCAGTCGCCCCGTCCACTGAAATGTCCCGAGATCCCGCCGATTCATCGCATTGAATCCATTATCATTGGCTCCCCCAGCTGTGGAGTGGTCGGCATTATTGGCCGACCCATTGTCGGGAGTCCTGCGCGTTCTGTTGTTATAAACCGCTCTTACTACAACTATGTTTAGTGTTTTCATTGTTGTTCCTACGAGAAGCTTGGGAAAGGAGTTCGTCGATCCTTCTAGAGTCCCGCATGCAAGGATAAGGCTGCGTACTCTGAGAGGTCCCGGTATCCAAGAGTCACCGTTCTAGACATTTCACCCAGGTGCCATTCAGCTTTCGCTACGGTTTTAACACCTCCGCTTGAGGGTTAATTCCTTCTTGACCACCCCTGAACAATTGTTCGCGAATGCCTATTTATTTTTGTAACCATATTCAGCAGAAACCCTTGGTACAGAGACCCTTTATCCGCAACCTGAGGACGCGTTCGGTGGCTTTGTCATAGGCCCTTTGGTCTGATTCTAGAGGAATGAAAACTTATGGCTTAAAGGTCGATCCGCATATCGTTAGTTGCATAGAGAGATTGATGCCGCTTTGGAATATCAGATTTACTATCTCATCTAAAAAAATCGTGTGACAACTAACAAGGTCATCTTTCAGAGAGGTGTCTTTCAGGGCGAAACCATGAGCCCAGTCCGCTTTTGCCTTACATTGTTTCCACTATCTCTAGCACTTCGCCATTCTGACGGATACTTTCACGGCAAACCTGCAGATCGAAAGTACAAGATCACTCATGTATTTTACATGGACGATCTTAAGATCTGTGCTAAAAACAAAGATCAACTTCATATAGCTCTAGGAATTGCCGAACGATATACTAAGGAAACTGGAATGGAATTTGGGTTAGGCAAATGCTTGAAGGTTTATTTGAAGCGAGGAAAACTTAATGGAGAACCTGAAGAACCTGAGCTCTTCGATAGAAGCGCCATACGATACCTTTGCGCTGGAGACACTTATACATACCTGCTCGGGCCACAGAGCTGCATTCAGGATGTGACATCTATAAAGGATACTCGCCGAAGCAGATACAAACGTCTCATCCGGCAGATTTAATCTGCCGAACTCTCGGCGAGAAACAAAGTATCTGCAACAAACATGCTTGCCGTCCCGGTAGTACTCTATTCATTTGGGGTGGTTCCATGGACGAAGAACAAGCTCAGATCCCTTAATATCGGGACAGGTAAGGTTACGGACATGTACAAAAGCATGCATCTTAAGTCTTCTGTTCCGCGACTGTACATCTCATGCCGTTAAGGTGTTTGCGGAATATTGTGTCTCAAATGTCTTCACAACGGGATTATTCTGGGTACAGCGCATAGAGTCGATAAGAGGATGCACGTTATCTTCCACAAAAATGTGAAGGATGAGTCAATGTCGTGTGAGCTAATTTTTGCTTTCCTTAAATTACCTGGATTGAAGTCTGGCACGGAAGTTTCATTTAGGCATGTCAAGACGGTGTCATTTCCACGTTAAGATACCTACATCCAAGGGCACAATGCAGCACTAAGAGTGCTTTATTACCATCTCTGCCAATCTTGCGGCATTAAACTTAATATTTCTCCTCTAAATGCTCCTACGGAAATAGAGACAATTGTCGAGAATGGGAAGTGCAGCATATACTGAAACTTTATATTCTCGACAATTGTTTCTGTTGCTCACTTGAGTCCTGACATGGTTCTTCTTGACTTCGAGAAGCGAACCATGTTCGTTATCGAATTTTCAACTCCAGCTGACAAAAACATCATAGCCAAGGAAAATGAAAAGAAAGAGAGGTGTAGAGACTTTATAAGGGACTTGCAACGATTGTACCCGTAATATTCTGTTAAACTAACCGTCCTTGTTATCGGCGCTCTTTAAGGTGCCAAGCTTTCACTAGTTAATTGCCTGCAAAAGCATCCCTGCGTGTCAACAATATGCTAAAACACGCGCAAAATGCAGAAGGCGGTAGTCTTCGGGTCGCTGCGTTTTCTTAAGGTGCACGAAACTTTTGCCGGATCGTCGTATTGATTCGGTTACAGACTGTAACCACCCAGCTCACAGTTGTGAAACGTGATTGTGGCTGAAATTTGACCTCGATTTCGCTGGGAGCGGCTGCAATTTTTCAGATAAGCACCCGCTCCCGGCGAAATCCTGCGATTGTTCTTATGACAAATTTATATATATATATATATACATTTAAATGATATCACCAATACACTATGCCCATATTTTAACAAAAGTTTCTAGACAAACAGATATTAACTGGTGCAACCTTATCTCTTTTAAGGTTTTAATTATGATAAAAATTTGTTACACGAACTCATGTGATAATGCTGTTCGATGTTAGTAATAACGAATAATAATAATAACTAAGAAAAGAAGTTTTTAAAAATGATTTTTTTTGTTGTACTGCGAATTTCTTTTTTTGATAAAAAAATAGTTGTATTGTTTCCAAAACAGTTGAATTTTAAATACAATGGGACGAATCTTCTTCAAAAGTAATGAATTTTTACCCAAGATTTATAGTTTTCAACAGAAGTGTCGAATTTGCAACAAAATAATTAGATTTTGATCGAAGTAAAAACATTTTTGACTGAAAAAGCAGAATTATACAGAATTATATGAATCTTTCTCTAAAATTATTTCTTTGTTCGTTGAAAGCTAATATTTTTGGTAGAAAGCTTATCTATTTATTTTATATTAAACTTAAAGACATAAAACTTATATTACATTATCGTATATTTACCAATAAAATTAAAAGAGTGGTAAAGTCAAACTAAAGATTATCGGCGTTGATCCGCAATTTTTAATAGCTTATGCAATTTGTTGATAGCAGTATGGAAGGAATGAGACTTATTTAAGGAGACATGGCATTTCCGAGAAGATTTTTCTATATGTATATTAGTGAGCTCTTAATATTTCTCGTAGCTAATTTCGTTTTGCTGATACCCCCTTTTAACCCATGTTCCCCTCCTGCCTTCCCGAAAAAAATTGTACAGCTTTATTGAGGACGCCTTTCTAAAAAGATGATTTGCGGTGCCAACTGTACGAGGGTGGATTGATAAGTTTCCGGCCTGACCAAGAGATGGCGCCACTAGGCCTACCTTGAGGTGGCGTTCTATAGTACCATCCTTAGATAGCTT